>NC_090934.1:527028054-527335633 GCF_040938575.1 Ambystoma mexicanum
TAGTGTTGGAGATACGCAGGAGCCTTGTGGCACACCGCAGGAAACCAGAGCGTGGCTGCGGTGGGGGCCAAGATCCTCATGGATCTGTTGTTTGGAAAGGATTGGATCCATGAGTTGGCTTTGACGGAGAAGTGGGTTGCTGATGCTGCATAGTTCTTTGTGGTTTACCAAGTCGAAGGCAGCTGAGCGGTAAAGAAGAAGTAGGAGGGCGAGTTTGCCATTGTCTTTTAATTTGTCCATGTGTGTCTTGAGGTCAATTAAGGCTGTCTCAGTACCATGTTTTGGTCGGACACCGGATTGTCTAAGACCAAGTAGATTATGTTTTTCTAGGTGGTGCTGGATCTGTAAATAGGCTGCTCTGTCTAATATTTTTAAAAGAAACGGAACAGTAGTAATAGGTTGATAGTTGGTTGGGATATTAGGATCCAGAGTAGGTTTTTTGAGGAGTGGCAAAACCGAAGTATCTTTTCGATTGTTAGGTACTGTGCTGGTCGCAAATGGTGCATTGGTCACTGGGGCTATGAATGGTGCCAGATGTTTGGCTGTGTCATTGATTGTCAGGGTGGGGCATGTGTCTCCCTGGAATTTGGATGGTTTCAATGTAGAGATTATATCCTCAACCTCTTTGGTATATATATATAGGTGAGAACATGAATAATTTGTTAGTGTTAGGTTGTTCGTTTAAAGGTGGATTTTGGTCTTCTTTGAGGTTTAGACTACCTTTTATTTTTACTCGATTTTGGATTGGAGCAGTGGGATTTTGTCGAGTGGGGCCTTTTGAATGTTAGTGCACCAAGAGGTGTCTTTGATGCATGTGTCGGGTGTGGGGAGGGAGATCCGAGCTGTCACAAAATGTTGAAAAGCTCTTTGGTGTTTGATTTAGCTTTGGTAAGTTTCTTGTTGTACATATTTTTTTTTGGAATGGGTGATGGCTGATTTATAATTATTGGAAGCTATGGTATAGGATATTTTGTTGGAGGCTGTTGGTGAGTTTAGCCCTGCGTGTATGGTTGATGTCATGTAGGTGGAGTCACTGTACACCATCACTTCAGTCCTTCGTGATTCTCGTGCTAGCCCTGTGTTATGTTTGATGTCATGTAGGTGGAATCACTGTACACCATCACCTCCTGTCCTTCATGATTCTCGAGTGTGACAATGAGCACTACCAATTCTGCCACTTGCACTGCAAAGTGAGACGTAGCCTAGCACTTGCTACAAATTCAAATTCACCATTTAGTCTATGCCTCACTATAACTGCACCTGAATGCCTTTCTCCACTGCTTTGATCAATTTTCAAAGAACCATCAATAATGAGAATTTCCCCTCCTGACAAAGTATTTTCTTTCACACGAGCTATAGCATCATAAAATTGAACATAATTAGCACAGTCATGTGCATGATCACCTTCTGCTATTGGTTCATCTACAAATGTGGCTGTATTCTCTATTTTACATCTGGCAATTTTGATTGTTGGGTTCAATATCATTACTTCATAGCATGAGGCTCTCTGAGATGTCAATTTACCGTGGGGTTTCTCTAAAATCGTAAACAATGCAGGCTCCACAAAGAGAGTCATAGGGCAGCCCAGAACAATGCATGTAGGCTTCTCAATTGCAAATGTGGTGACTGCCAATGACTGTTCACAAGGAAAGTGTCCTTTCATAACTAGGTCTAGAATCCCACTGTATTATGCTAAAGGCTTGTACCCCAATGTTGTCCTCTGTGTCAATACTGCTGTCATGACTGTCCCATTCATGTGCAAAAATAAGTAAAATGCCCCAGCATCATTGGGAATTCCCAAAACATGAGCTGTACAAATTGCTTTGTTCAATTCCTCAAACCCTTCCTCCATCTCCTCAGTCCATTCTTTGTTAACCTCATTCACCTATGCTTTCTTTAAAGCCTGCACAAGGGGTCTTGTGTACAAACTGTAGTCAAGCACCCAGGCTCTAACATAATTGCATAGTCCCAAAAATGGTTGCATCTGTTTTACTGTGTGTGGTTTTGCAGTCCTTATAATCGCCTTGGCTCTTTCAGGTGTCACCTTTTTTCCTTCGTGTGAAATCAATTGTCCTATGCACAACACCTCTTCTTGACAATACTGTAGCTTTTCCTTGTCTACCTTGCATCCTTTGCTTAATGGATAGTCATCAACTGAATCGAGTCCTGTCTACACTCAACTTCTGTATTGTATCACTGTACTTTTCAAATCAAAATTGCCTAAATCCATCTGGAGGACCCTGTTAAAGATCGGTGGAGACCCTTGAGATAGCATAGTGTGTTTCAGACGAGTTTGGCGGAACGTAAATTAAGTCAAATCATGTGAGTCTTTATGCAACAGGATTGAGAAAAATGCATTTTTCAAATCAATCACTGTGAAATAGCACGCTTACACTGGGATACTGCATAGTATTGACGCTGGGTTAGCGTCTGGAGGAAAATCTACCTCCACAATCTGGTTAATCAGTCTCATGTCTTGTATAAATCTCTGGAACCCTCCCTTTGATGTTTTGATAAGATACACTGTGGTGTTGCACAATGATTCTGATGGCACCAGAATACCTTGTTCATTAGTGCTGAAATGGTCGAAATACAGCCTCTTGAGACATGGGACACTGGGCCTCATTACGAGGTTGGAGATAGCCATGGCGCTAAGCTGCCTCCAAACTCGTTCCGACTCCGCCCTGGTGAATGGAGCAATTACCGGTCCATTCCAAGGTTGGCGGGACGGGTAATTCCCCATTCACCAGGGCCCTTCCCCATTCCCATTTGATCCCCCATAGGGCTCAATGGGAATGGGGAAGGCGCTAATAACGGTACCGCAAATTGCAGTACTGTTATTAGCTCCAGAGTCCCTTTGCGGGTCCCGTCCTTAATGCCTGGAAAAACCAGGCATTAAGAGAGGACCCGCAAAGGGAACTCGTAGTAGGACGGTAAGGGATTACCGGCACTGGTGCCCTTACTGGTGCCGGTAATCCCTTACCTCCCGCCTCGTAATGAGGCCCACTCTCTTGCTTGAGGTAAAATTACTCCTGGCTTCAGCTTTATTTTGCCTCTCCCTATTCCTTTTTATAATTTAATAATCCTAGGTCAGAAGGGCCTGTAGTCCATAGGACAATTGTAGTCCATAGGACAATTGGTACCTTCACCAAGTTTTCCTAAAAAATGCTGGACACTGCTGCATTATTGCCATTCGCTGTGGGAGTTCCCTTTTCTCTATGTTAATTCAATATGTAATGCTCATAAAGAAAACTACTTCATTGTCTGTTGGTTCTTCTCTAGGCATATCATCATCAGTAATATCAGTCAGCCTTTACCCTTCTTCAAGCACAATTACTGTTCTCCATGGTCTACCCTTATCATCCGTTCCGTCGAGGATTGGTATTTCCATTCATACTATGGCTGCTTCTAATTCTATAGGGAAAGTCTTTCCCCCCTCATCATCCATAGATATCTGTGGTCTGAACAATAATTTGTCAGGTATCCTCACAGTCTTCCCCACTAAACAGGGTATCCATGTCAGTGCAATGCTTACACCATAAAGGAAAACCGCTGGCTCTAATGGAATGCCAAGCAAAAACATTTGCCCTCTGAACGGCAGTATGAATTTTCCAACATTTAAGTAGTGTATTCCGGGAGTGGAACACACTATTCCTTTGTCTGTGAATGAAATCGACATGTTAAGATTTGTCATCAAATCTCTTCCCAAAATGTTAACTGGTGTCTGTGGTGAACACAACAATAGAACATGAGCATAAAAGGGGATGGCCCCAAATGTGGTACAGCTAATGAGGGGGTATCAAATATTTGTACACAAGAAATTACATAAGCTGTAAAAAATAAATTCAAAGAGAGCTACTAATTCTAATATACTCGGTATCCAAAAAATGGATATCCTAACTTTAAACTGCCCAGGGTAGCCATGAAAAATATAAAACAATGTGGGGTCACACAAAACACATCTTTTTCAACAATGGAACAGACATGTCACACTCTCCTATAGAGACTGGTAATACTTCAGCAAAAGCAACTTCACTTGTAGTTCCAGAGAACCATTGAGCATTCATGGCAATTCCCGACATTGGATATTTTCCCTCTTGTATACATGAACAATTAGCCCTAGTGTCTACTAGAAAAGAAAAAAGATTTATCTCCTATCGTCACATCAACCCTTGGTTCCTCTTCGGGGTCTGGTGTTACTGATAGTACTGAACACTTCAAGACACCTTGTGAGCTGCCCTTTTGTGTGTACATGCATACCCCCATACTTGTGAAGGATTTCCTCCTACCACAGTAGCAACTCCTATTCTAGGTGTCAGTAACTGTCCAGTGTTTGCATACTGCTATGACTGCATGGGGGAGTGTTGTGGCTGCCCTTGCAGTGGATTCATTTGTGCTTGCTAGGGTTGCTTGTCACTGATACACTGTCTGGTCTGATCTTGGGCAAACCCTTCCCTAGTTTGTATGCTATATGGTGGAGAATATGCTGTACCCCTCTTGAGAATTGCCCATTCTGTACATTGCCTTGTCTCCCACATATGCATGCAATGATCCCTGTCATCCCACAAGTCCACCATAAAGGGGGAGGCCACCTGACTAGTCCCCTTGGTTGAATCATCCTTGCGCATTCTGATTCTCATTCTACGTATTTTTAAACCCACCTTGATTGTTTTTTAATACACCCCTTCCACTATAGCCCATACCTCTGCCTCGTGGCATGAACCCATTCCCTCCTTGGTCCATCTGGTGCTGTTTATTCCATTATGCATATATTATGCATTCCAGGTCCTTTCCGCTTGTCTATACTGACCCTTCTGTGGCAATTTTTGACAGTTTCTTCTGAACTACTTTGGCTTCCCCTATTGTCCTAGCCTCATCTTTCTTCTTGGTTTTCTCTTGCAACAGCCAACAATGATGCACTATTATCAACTGTATTTCAGCCCACGGCTTTGCTTCTATTCCCACTTGTTTCTTCATTTGGCTCTTTACTTGCTTGGGCTACCCCTGACATAGAATGTGGTAAAATACTGCCAACTTTTCCCCATGGTTTCCACGTTTCAAGCTGCCAACGCTCTTGAATATTCTGAATGTAAGCCCACCAAACATCTGCTCTTGAATGGCGCTCCATCATGCGCTGTGTTTTGTGCTGTCACACTTGAATAGCATGCTCTCCTCCATATGTCATCAGCTCTTTCTCCAAGAATAGCTGCCAGGAGACCCTTAATGTCCCCTATGGCCAATGTGTTTCCTCCTGTAATTTTTTCTAACTCATATATCCATTTCCCAGCACCCAAAGTCAAACTTGGGAACTTGCACCTTAAATTCTCTTTATCCATCTGTGGCCATGGAATATACTGTGATCTCACTCCGCCTTTTTGCAATAGGGGAAACTGCATGAATCATAACCCACAGTCTGTTCCCATTGTCTGCCTACTCATGGTGGGTACAATTGTCCCTGCCCGTCTCCTTGCTGTTATCAATCTTAACCTGCTCACATATGGCAGTGATTCTCCTTTCTCACTACACAATCGTCCTCTGGGACACTCTGGATATGCTATGGGATCTGGCGTCCTATCCTTAGGTTGCTCTAGATTGGACCATCTTACTTTTCTGTCCGTTTGCAAACTTCCCTCCGGGGCACACGTGCTCCCTCCCTGATTCCCTTTCCTTATCTGACATGTCTCGTCCCCAATTAGTGTAACACTCATCTCCTTCACTCTTATCTAAAGTCAGTCTGCTTAAGGACAAAGCGCTCTGCTGAAAACTAAATAGATTTGCTTCTTCACTTCACAATTGGAATACAAGGGACTGATCTCCCTTCCCTCAGCTTCCAGATTTGCTACCTTCCTTTAATTCTTGACAGGCCTTATTGATCATGTCTCTGATACTTCATATGTTAAAATTATCTTCTAATGCTTCTAATGCTTCTCTAGATGCCCCTGACATTGCTCCCTATTCTATCCCATCGTATTGCTGGGCATGACCCTACTGGATACTTTTGAATGAGGCTAATCTCAAATCCGACTGTCTCCTTCCTCGTTCTGAATCTTCATCTAATTCTCTTTATTTCATCCCCTCCCTTCTAATTCTTTCCTCCTCTTGCATTCGCTCTTCTCTCCTCTTTCCTCTCTCCTGCTCTCCTTTCTCATCTCTTCATCTCTATATCGTTTTACCCCTTAATTCCTGCTCTTCCTCCTCCTCTCTCTTTCATTCTTTTCTATCTCTATCTTCTATTACTATCTGCCTATTATCATACTTTCTTTGCTCTTCTGCCCGTTCCTATTTCTTTTCTTGCTCCTCTTGATACATCTGTTCTCACATTTCCCTGTTCTTTCTTTTATGCTTGTCTTCCTTCAGCCTCTTTTCGCATTCTCTTTCTTTTCTATCATGTTTGTCCTTATCTTGTCTTTGCGTTACTTTACTTGATGCTTTTCCCATCTTGCTTGAGTAATATCTGGCCTCCCATCCATTTGTTCTGCACGAGTGCTACCTCGTCAGCTTTGTCCTTTTCCCCTTTCCATCTCTTAATCTCCCTTTCTATTGCTGTAAATGCATTTGATCACTCAATCTTCTCTTCTTTATTATCGTAAAGCTCTCCCCTTTTCTCTTATTCTGGACTATCATTACTGCTATAGACGGGCGGTTTGTATATTGGGTTACTCTACCCCATCACCACTTTCAGTTCCTTTAAAGGATAAAACCCTATTTCTCCTGCACTAGCGCCTTTCATTTCAAGAGAGGTAGGGGAGCAGAAAGCTAAACACCTTCCTTCTTACATTGATTAAGCATCCACTTCTCAGGTGGCAGATCCTCTCTCTCTTCTTGGTACATTGTTCCAAAGCTCTAGAATAGCTAGCCTTGTTTCCAATGTATTTCCCTTGTACACAGCATGCAAGTATGAGGACCCTTGTGTTGTAATACCAAATTTGACAGTGAACCTCCGTGTGGCCTCGGCATGAACATCTTATCTGCTGTGCTTTTCACCCATTCCTCACTATACTGTTTGAGCTTCGGCATGTGCTTTGGCAATCTCTTAGATAAATGCATCAAGGGAGTGTCTCCCATTGTCATGAGTCCCAATTGACTGTAAATACTTACCAGATTTTATACAATACTTTTCCAACATTTTAAATATTCTTAAAACAACAAATATGTGCGCGCTGCAACAATCTCCGCTCAAGCCTCTACATTTCCAATTATCTCTGTCTTTCTCTGGATTGGTACCAACCACTTCCTGAGAGTCCCTTTAGCTCCTTTACTTTGTTTCATTTTCTTTAAAACATATTTCACTTTTCAACACCTTAACTCAACACAAGCCCAGACAGACAGACTAGTCGACTTTGCACATTTACTAAAAATACCCTTTGATCACCCTTTGTTCTCTCGCCCCTATTCAAATATCCTTTGACACGATTTAAATGTGTTCTTTATGTGAACCTGTTGACAAGTAGCCTAATGACTCTGACTGTAGTGTGAGACGACTTCTTCTTGACCCCCTTAGGTCAGGTTTCTGGGCGCTTCTCTTTCTATCTCTATCGTCACACAATATTTCCTGTTACTCTTAAATTACCACAACCCTGTTTCCTTAATTTGCCATTCCCCACAGTCTACTCAACATTCGGTCATTTGACTCAAGGCCCTCGGGATCGTCTCCTCCTCCAACCGACTACTTTCGCTTTCCGTCTTCAGAGCGCCTGTGGAAACCAGGTTGGGATTTCGTAAAAGAGGGTCCAGGCCCACCGTCTTGGTTTTCTTGCAAGCTTTATATTTGGCCGCTCTCAACTGGAAACCCTGCTATCTTCCGGCTAGATGGTGGGGGATGTCTGATTGCCCGAAAATCTGGAGTTAACTTAATCGATGGGTCTGAACCATCCTCTGCTACCAAGTGAGCTTAGGACCCTTCGCAGGTAGCGCATAATGCAGTAGATGGGATGCAGAGTAACTCTTTACACAAAATAATCAGACCAACTCAGAAAGGCAGCAACGTTTGTGCGCTGTTTTAATATCAATTGTCTAAAGCAGGAAGTTACAACTGATGTCAAGCAACTTCTCTTGCAGCATTTTATAGAAAATAACACTTTTATAGCAAACACTCATTATACGTGACATCATACTATGGGGCAAATAAGCAAAACCATATGGGGGTTGTGGTTGGCTCAAGGGGAACATCTAAGTATACTTTCTATAAGGGATTGGGTTGTGATTGGGTCTCTACAGTCAGGTGGACAACTCATGCCCACCCTAGTGCAAGTCATCTTCAACAGTTATTAGACACACAGTACACCATCGGCTCTCAAAATATAATGCCCTTTGTTATATGGTCCTCTACAATTGGTTGGCAGCATGTAAGCTCATACTCCAGGTGTCAGGAGCTGGACTTGACTGTACCTCCCTGCCCAATCAGCACAGGCTCTCTCATCACCCATGCCTTCTGCCATGAAGATTGTCTTTGCACTTGGCCTTGCAATGTATTCTCACCTTTGGGAATATAAGGGAGTATGGGCACATGCTTATCACAGTTCTGGACTGCATGCCCAACTTCTATTTCCATCCTTGGCTTACTTGACAGGAGACCGCAATGTGGCCCATTTTGCAGCATTTGATTGTCTTGAATTAATAAACTTGGCACTCATGGTGTTCCTTCTTTGAACCTTAATGAGGGATAATTCAGCTTTTCACGTTCACTGTTCTTCAAGGATAGATAACCAGTCATTGACAGCTTCCAGTTTTGACATCAGGCCAGGCAGCCTTTCTCAAGTCTTCCATGCTCTTAGCTGATTTTCTGCTGCGACACAGCCTTCAGCCTTCTTCTTCATCGGCTTGAACTTACTAGACTTGTGACACTGATGTCCAGATCCTATACATATATGGCGGCTCCGCCTTCAATTTACTTACTACGTAAAGCCAGCTTCTATGATTACTTAGTCATTGCATCTGTATAGTTATCAAACAGCTTGCATTTCCTTCGGTGCTCTTCACATATGAAATCTTCGTTTCTCATATGAAAGTTTACTCGATTCTTTACTTCCTCATCAGTTTCTATAAAGTCCATACATTGTCTTCGTCAGCCAGTCTTCTCAGTGCGTCATATACACTTTTTGTGACGTCGACAACTTCTCTTTCTCTCATTTTCATATTCCTTCGGGGATCTCTTCCATGTTATTGTCATCTCTTTGGGGATACATCAGGTAGGATTTTCTTAGTAGATACCTTTTCTCAAAGGTTTGATGCAGAATAGTCAGAACTGCTGGTGTCAAACATGGCACAATTTCAGGCTTCCAGCGTATAGGTAGTAGGGAGGCGGGATTTCCTGCAGGGGCAGTTGACTGCTCCTCTTCACTATCTTCATATGCGAGTGAGTCCCAGGCTTTTGTCTTTTCTGCGCTTAATTTTTTATTTTATTTTTTTGTTTTACTGCTACTTCGTTGGTCACAGTCAACTTGGCATACTATCCTATCAGGTACTAGGACTATGAAGATTGCTTGGCTCTCTCTTCATATGGGTGTGAATCCCAGACTCAACTTTTCTGTATTTATGGTGGGCTTCTTGCTTTGCTACTACTTTGTTAGTCACAGCCAACCTGGAATACTCTCGTTCCAGGTGCTATGACTATGAAGATTGCTTTAGCTCTCTCTTCATATGGGTGTGAATTCCAGAATCGCCTTTTCTGTATTTTTAGTTGTTCTTCTTCTTGCGTTACTACTACTACTACTTTGCTGGTCATATCCAGCCTCTTATATTATCCTGCCAGGTACTGTGACTATGAAGATCACTTATGGAGGCCTAGATTAGGTTTGTGAGTGCAGGTTCCAGACTCCCCTTTGTGATTCTCCTTTCTATTAGCCATCCCACCAACTGCCTCATTCCCCCGACCTCTCTAGAGAGCTTACCAGTAGTCTTTTGTTATTAGTGGCTGCTTCAGACCTTCTGAGCTTCCCTCCATGGCTTCTAGGGACTGTGGCAGCTCGGAGCTGAGTCACAGCCTCTGAGCTATACATGTGGGCTTCTTCACATGCTCAGGATTCTGCTCCTTTCAGGTGTTTGTCTGCTACGGATGCATCAAGGATGCCTCTACCAGAAGGTAAGCGTCCTACTCCTGGTACCTTCAGCGTCTCATCTCCACTACTGCTGCCAGGATTTTAAGTTCCCACTTCCTCCTGAAGGGTGTCTCCTTTCAGCAAGTCATTCTTCCCTTGTATCTTCCATTCCGATTTTTTTGACACAAATTGACTGGTGCATTTGTAGTGGTTTGGTGGATAATTCTACATTACTCCACACTCCTTTCTCATCCCAGTACTCCTTCCTCATCTCAGTGTTTCTTGGGTAAGTGACATTGTCTTTTCTGAAGACATACATAGAATTGTGTGGGGTTATTATGTCATGGGCAGGGAAACAGGGTGAGGGAGGTTGGGTTGTAAGGGAATCATACTGTGTTTCTCCCAAGGTGTTGCCCCTCGTCCTATAGAGGGTTTCCATCCCCATGAGATCCACCCGCTGAGTACCACTCCCAGGGGGACTATCGGGTAGCAGTCTTACCTCCGTCACCTTATGGGAAGGGGCTTCCCCCATGGAAGTAGTGACGACATCCTGGAATTCGTCACACCAGGTAGTATTTTCCAGGCCAATGCTCACTTTAGGAGACAAGGGGAATGTAGGCTCAGCAAGACAATGGCAACAATGCCCTGTCCAAGCTATTGCTCCTTCAAGGAGATTGCAGAAGATGGTTTTCCCAACAAAAGGCAATGATGACAGCAAAGACCAGTGTATTTGCAAGACAAAACCAAGATAATGACCAGGACAAGGTTGAAGAAAGCTAAATTCTGGGGACCCTTTAAGCACCCTGAGTGACCATTCCTAGAATAGGGATTGGCCTCATGACATGAAGCCCTGATAAAATGGGTTTTTCACTTAGTTTCATTTGCCACTTTATATGCATCCTGTTTCTCATGGACACCCCCCTTGTTCTAGCTCCTTAATTAATAGGTTTTCATTCACCACCATCATGAACCCCAGAAATACTCCAGTATACGTACCTAGTATGAAGGCTCTCTCGATTCCCATAGGCTCTTCCATCATTCACTTGACCAGAGAGAGTGAGGAATGTTAACTATACTTCAAGTGCCGGAGGGCTGAAACAGTTTTATTTTTTTAAACACTAATGTTTACTCTCACCTAATGTACTGTTTCCTTGTATACATTTGGCTATTACTTCAATCATCATGTATGCATATATGTATGGGTCTTGGTAATCTAGATAGCTCAAGACCAGCTATAATGCAATAGAGCATTGTACAATTAAGGAAGTGGAATATAGCAGAGGGATCATCTTGTTCATCTATGCTCCTCAGTTGTCAATGAAGTGTTAATTGTAGAGCATGTTTTTCAGACCTTTTCTGAATTGCAAGAGGGAGGGACCCTGTAGTAAAGAAGGCTGTTTAAAAGCATGGGTGCATAGCAATACCATGTTTGTTATCTCATCTTCCTCTTCTTGCACTTCTTGGATTCCGTTCTGACAATGTATTGGCTCCTGTTGTTGCACTAACTTCCTGAAATGGTGGACTTTTCGGCTAAGTATGATGTTGTCTTGTTCATTACAGTTTTGTTGGTTTTACAGTCTACCTTGAAGGTAATGGACTCTTGGAGGGGGATCTAGGGTACTTTTTAAATAAAGGAGGTTATTTATTGAATTTCTTCAGTCCTGCATTGAGGCATGGTATCAGCATGCAGAACTGATACCGTGCTGCTTGTGTCCTCTTGGTGATGTGCTTTTTTAAGGATGGATCACAATCATGGGTGAACCTGAGGGATTGTCCACTAGTGGTAAGTTCGGGTGAAAAGCTGGAGTATCTCTGTGTCTGCCAGTTTTGAATTTAGATGTATTTGGTGGCACACCCACGGAGGATGCATTCTGTTTTAGTATTGTTGTCTTTCAGATAACCACTTGACATTCAGGCTTGAATGGTGGAGAGGGAGTGTTTCAATTGATGAATGCCATCAAGGCCGTTGACCTTCAGAAATCCAACTGTACACCATCACACCCATGGATTTTTATGTTAAATGTGTCCAAGAGTGCTATGTTTTTAAGAGTGCTGTTCTCTCATGTCAATAAAGAAAATCATTTTAATGTTATAGCATGTAAATGATAACAGTTTTCTGATAAAAAATAAAATAAAGGTTATTACACTTGAGAAGGTTTAGAACCAGTCACAGGGCTTCTTTCTTTATTTTAAAGCCAGTGTCCACGAATCTATGTTAGCAATGCCCATCTTATGAAGGTTGTAAAAGCATCTATAGGCTTAAATACAGCACTCTAAGTCACAATGCAATGGGGATGGCATTCAGGCTCAACACAGCGGGACAGTAGACAATTGTCACACATATATACAAATTGGAGAATGTGTAAAAGTACATTGAAAGAAGAAAAGGAGAAAGAAACATGAACAAACAAATACAATTGAAAAAGCAACCCAGAATATGAAAAAGAAAAAAGAAAGAAGCAAAATGTAATAATGTAATATGATGAAAGGTACATTATATATAGGGAAAAAAACTTAAGTTGCATGGGAAGTACATGAGAAACGAGGGAGGGCAAGAAATCACTTTGAGAAAAATAAGAAAAGCAAAAGAAAAGTGAGACATTGAAAGAAAGATGTGATCGAGAAAAACCAAGTGGATCAAAACAGTTCGTTTTCAACTGTCAATCAGCTGCATACAATTTGTTTGCAGTGACTTCAGAATGTGAAGCAGGGTTGCTCCTCTTTCGTGTGGGCAGAGGAGCACACAAGTATTTGTGAACCTTCCTTGATAATCTGGTATTGGACACATTTAAAGAAAGTTGTTTGTTATCCAAAAAAGGGAATGTCCTAGGACAACTAAGCAATATTTGTGCTCATGGTGTTATGTTTTTAAATGAATACATGACTCATCAGCCAAACAGACATTTCTTAAGCGGACAAAGGAGCAATAAGCAGAAGTAGCGGGATGTCTTGCATCTCTCTGTCCGTGCAGGACCAGCGACCTAACATTTAATGTTAGGTATGAATAGTCAAAGTTATTCATATGATCTCTTTTTTTATGGCATAATATTCATGAGTACTGTAAAAAGCATGGTCCAGTGATAATAGCTCAGACACAGCAAAGAAAAACTTCTAAAGATGGATATTTCTTTGTGGATGACTATTATGTCAGTCATTCTAAACTGGTAAAAATCGAGACAGTTCTTTTGAAAACCCCCGAAATGCCAAACATATTAAAAAACATGGCTTGAACAAGCCAACATTTTATTGATGCTCACTGTGTCTTCTTTGCTTCTCAAATATATTCCCTTCTGTCTGCAATTTCTCTTAATTATCCTTCTCTCTTTTATTCTGCTTCTCTACCTTCATCTACTATGTTCTTCCCTCCTCACCTATTTCTAATTCCAGATCATCATTGATATGATATGATATGATAGGTTATTTATAACGCGCTTAATACCCCGAGGTTTCTAAGCGCGGACTCGTGGATCGAACCTGTGTTGCTATGTCTTTTCTTGCTTCCAAGGCAAGCACGTTGCCCCTGAGCTATCCTCCCACACATTGCTCATCATCCTACTCCTTACCCCAAAGATCCAGTCCCGTCTACTCTTATTCCTAAAATGTGTCACTCTCTTAATTCCTATCTCACCAGTCTTCTTAACATTTCTCTCATTACCACTACATTACCTCTTCTTTTAAAACATGCCATTATTCTTCCCATCTTGAAAAAACCTTCTTTGGATCCAGCTATCATTTCAAATATGTTTCCTATTTCTCTTCTTCCTTGCCTTTCTAAATTGTTAGAACATCTTGTATATTCCCAGGATTATTCATTTGTTACCCTTAATTCCAGGTTCTCTTGTTTTTAATCTGTTTGTTTACCTCTTTACTCCGCTGAAACTGCTCTTCTTTCTGTCTGTCACTCGCTGCTCTCTGATTGTTATGTTAAACACTCCTCTATTCTTATACTTTTGGATATATCCGCTGCTTTTGATACAGTGGATAACATATTGCTCCTCCCACTGCTTTCCTCTTTTGGGTTTAGCTGGGTCTGTACTTGCATGGTTTCAATCCTATTTTTCTCATTGCACCTATTCAGTATCTTCAGCTGGTGTCTGCTCCAATCCTTTTCCTCTATCGCACAGTGTTCCCAAAGGGTCAGTTCTTAGAACATTTCCTTTTTCTCTTTCTACTTCTCCATTGGCAAAAATGATATCTTCTTTTGGGCTGTCTAATAATTTCTATGCAGATGACACCCAACTATTTCTATCTTTCTCCTCTTTCACATCCACACAAATCTCTCAGCCTGTTCTCTGCTATCAAAACCTGGATGTCTGATCACTTTCCTGTCCTCAACCCTTCAAAAACTGAAGTTCTCTATTCCCAGTTAATATGATCTCTCTCCCCGTCCCTCCTCCCTTCATCTTCTTTTCGTCCTCCCATCTGCCTACCTCTCTTACGGCACACAATCTTGCACTTCATCTTGACACTAATCTCTCTTTTGCTTATCAGATCTCTGCTACATCCCGCTTCTGTCATTTCCATCATTTCAACATTCGGAAAGTTAGATCTCTTCTAGCTTTTCAGTGCCGCTAAGCTTTTAATGTCCTCCTTAATATTTTCATGCCTATTCTAGTGTTCTGTACTTCTCTTTGGTCTCCAGATCTCTCGACTAGCTCCTTTAACGTATGTCTTTAATTCTTCTGTTCACCTCCTGTATTCTTTATTTCTTCACAACTCAATGTCTACGTCTTTGGCTTCTCTTTGGTGGTTCCCTTTTCATTCTCAACTGAAATTCAATTTCCTTTGTATTGTGTTCAATGTGGCTCAATACAAGTATGGAGGAAAGGCAACAACGGTGCTGGTAGCGCTACTGGCACTGTTGGTACTGTATCGCCATACTATGAGTTCTGCTCGCGGGTGCCTTTGCAGCCACCAGGTCGTACCAGCACCCGTGAGCAGAACAGGACTGTAGCACCGGTACCATTATTAATGGGACAGGTGCTACCACCTTCCCAATTCCCATTCAGCCAGATGGGGCCGAATGGGGATGGGGAATCCCTTATTACCGGCACCCGCGAATGGGCAATTACCGGGTCGGCCAAACTTGGCATAAACCGGTAATTGCCCATTCGTGGGTGCCCTAAAAAAATGGATACCGGCGACCTCGTAATGAGGCCCAATGTCTTTTATGGACTTGCTCCTATCTATCTAACATCTCTTGTCTCTTTTATGTTCCCTCTCATACTCTTAACACTCAATCTCACTTTCTTCTAACTGTACCCCGCCATCAGTGTGCATATTCACGGTTATGCTCTTTTTCTCTACTCGCTCCTCTTCAGTGGAAAGCTCTTCCCCTCTCTTTATGTTGTATACACCACTATTGCACTTCGAAATATGAAATATATACAGTTGTAAGACATATTTGCTAGATATTGACAATGTTGCCAGATATTTTCCACCATTTGTTCTGATACTCATTTTACTCAAAAGACATTGGGCCTCATTATGACTCAGGCGGTAAGGGTTTTACGGCGGCGTAAACAGCACCGACCCTTACCGCCTGAGTACAAGGTCCCTTAGCGCCATGGCGGATTTAACACCTGCTTTTAGCAGGTGTTAAAATCCATGGCGCTAAGGGACCATGGAGTTAATTACGCCACCGTAATTTACGGTGGCGTAATTAACGCCTTCCCCACTCCCATTATGCCCTATGGGGCAAAAATGGGAATGGGGAAGGGTAAATGGGGATTGGGGACTTACCGCCCCGCCAAACTCGGAATGGGGCGGTAAGTCCGCCAACCACCATGGCGTAAACATAGTTTACGCCATGGTGGTAAAGTCACGGCCCAGGCGGTAACTTACCGCCTGGGTCGTAATGAGGCCCATTGTGCCTCATTACACGGATGCCGGAGAACCATGGCGCTATTAGCGCCATGGTTCATGCTGGTAAAATACCGGCACCGCCTTGGCGGAAAGGGGAATTACCGCCCCATTCCAAGGTTGGCGGGGCGGTAATTCCCCCTTCCACCATTGCCCTTCCCCATTCCCATTTTTGCCCCATAGGGCATATTGGGAATGGGGAAGGCGCTAATTACGGTACCGCAAATTGCGCTACCGTAATTAGCTCCCTGGGTCCCTTTGCAGGTTGGTTTTTAACGCCTGCAAAAAGCAGGCGTTAAATCCCCCAACCCGCAAAGGGACCTCGTAGTAAGGCGGTAAGGATTTACCGGTACCGGTATTTTACCGGTACCGGTAAATCCTTACCGCCATCCGTGTAATGAGGCCCATTGCTATTATATAACTGTTATTACCATCAGAAGATAGGGCAATCATGTCATTTTCAGGATTTACCATTATAAGTTCAGGTACTCACACCAATGTGACAGGGACAGACAGACTTTAATAAACTAATAATTTGAATGCAGATGGTTGTGCTCAAATTATTTGAAATACAGCATTAATGAAGTCCATCTCCTCATCATTTTACCATACACATAACCATTAGCAATTATCAGCTGTGCTTCCAATCAGCAAAAACAAAAACAAAAAACGCAGCTTGACTTTTTATATCATGAAGCAGTTACTAATATTCTTCTTTCACAAGTCAGGTAAGTCTTAGTAGCCAATTTGGAGAGAATATATGCACAGCTAAGGGACTCACATCCAGCAGAGAAACCCCTTTGTTCCCTCTCACTTAGCAGCACATGTTTGTACTTATTTAAAAGTTAAAGGGTCTGTCACAGTTGGGTGCACAGGGGGTTCACTTGCCAGCATGAACTGACATGGCACACATGTGCATGTGTATTTCTACATTGTCCAACCTTTTCTGGCATATGACTGTATTTGCTATGCATTTGCACTGATTTACATGTAGTTGCCCATTCCCTTGCCCATTGTGGCCATCTATGTTGGGGAGCGCATGCTTTTGGCTAGTACATTCACATTTTACTGGGGTCTGATAGATTTACCACCATCGCTGTTGCTTGCTGCTCCATCCTCTGCACTGCCAATCCTCTCAATGTGGAGGATAGAGCTGGCTTTCTCCTTCCAAGGTTTGAGGTTGATGGGTTCCACAGTAGCTGCTCCTGTGGCTGTATTCTCCCTCCTGTGATGGGAAACAACACTGCAGACCCTGCAGACCCTGGCCTTTAAGTTGTTCCACCACTTTCAGCAGTCTTGATAGTCACATGGGATGATGCCCACTGCCACTGCCCTGATCGTGATGGAGGACCATATGTCAGCCTTCTGCTGGGCAGAGGTGTTGCGGTGCCTGCTGCCATAGAGGTCCTCAGTGTGGCTCACAACTTCATCCTCCAACACATTTAGTTCTAACTCTGTAAACTTCTGCTCTGGCAGCCTCATTTCCAGTAGTCTTGCCTTTCCCTCCCCCTGTGACATTTTCCCCATCTGTGGTGTCTGGATGTCAACAGGAAATGGGAGATTGAGATTGAATTGTTTTTTTCAAGATGTTAGCTGATGTGCTTCCCGTTCAGGCCAGGATGTTATTTCCACTGGCGGTAATACTGCAACACAGCTGGTAGTAATGGTAATACCATTGTTTTCATTGTCAGTGGTAACACTACCAGACGGTTTTACCGTTGCCCCCAGTGGTGTGTGTCTGCTCTCGCCAAGTCATAATACAGCGGTAATTCCGCCCGACACCTTGCCAGTAACAGTAATACCTCTGATGCAGAATTACCACTGTATTAACACCCAACTCATAATGAGCCCCATTGCATGGCCCGGATGAGAATGTCCTACCAGTGAACAATGTTTCTGTAACTTTGCTTCCTTGGCTGAACTTAAAGCATTCTAGAATGGAAGTCAGAATTAATAACAAAGACACTGAAGGGCAGTTGAGTTCATTGAAGTGCCACAGACTTGGTGATATTTTTTCACTTCAAAGGGAAAGGTGTCAATTGCCATAATGAAGTTCTCGGACTATACAGAGGGAGGCTTATTCACTTAGGGAGGTGACTTATCATTACCTTGCCAGGTCTCAAAAGGGGTTTGAACATGAAAAAGGAGTTTATGGCCCTCCATATTTTGCTGATAGAGTGGGGAGAGTCCAGACACCCAAGAATGGCCTTTGGTCAGGCAATTACACAGCCACACCAGTGGCTGTGTAGTTATGGTTAAGTTGCTGTTTCCATAGGAAGAGCACTTTTTGGGTGGATTATAACTTCGCTCTCCCTGGACCAATCCTCACCAAACTTTGCAAAGTATATGGGTCACTCTGCAAAGTTTGGTGAGGTTTGGTCCAGGGGGGGCAAAGTTATAGGGGGGGTCCCAAAACGTATTTTTCCCATAGACTGAATGGGGAAAAAACTTTGCTCACGTCTACAGCCCAAACCGCTGGACGGATATTCACCAAATTTGGACCAGGAGCAGCGGCTTGGTCCCGAAAGCGTGGTTTTGCAAATTTGGTGAAAATCCGTCCAGTAGTTGCGGGCTACAGCATAAAACACACGAGGACTGCACTGTATAATCCCAAGGCGAATGGTCTGGTTGAAAGAATCAACAGGTATTTAAAAGGGGGCCTACAATTGGCAATGAAGTCAGGACAACCATGGAGGGAGGTGTTGAGGATGTTAACATGGAGTTATGTCACTACACCACACTCTGTAACTGGTGTATCTCCATTTGTGTCGATGAAAGGCAGGGAACCTGGTACAAGGCTTTGTCCAGGATGGCTAGGGATGGCCAAGGTGGTCAGTGTGGATCGTGATCAAATAATGAGACTAATTAAATTGAATCAGGAAAGAAACAAGGAACTGTTTGATGACAGGATGAGGGTGAAAGAACAGGAGTGGAAGGTTGGGGAGATGGTGTATGTTAAAAATCCCAGGTTGGTGAACAAATGTGTGGAAAGTAAGTTCCCAGGACCAAAAAAGATATGTGCGGTTAAGATCAATGTTGTTGTCTTGGAGGGAGGGGAGGTTTGGTCAAAAGGAAGGTTGGCAAGAGCGAGAAATGAGAAAGAGGATACATTGGAGGAGAGATTGAAGGGAAGAAGAGTGAGTGTGGACAAGAATGAGAAAGAGGAAGATGAGGTGAAGGAAAGAGTTGTTGATGAGGAAGTGAAAGGAGGAATGGT
Organism: Ambystoma mexicanum; assembly: GCF_040938575.1. Classification (NCBI taxonomy): domain Eukaryota; kingdom Metazoa; phylum Chordata; class Amphibia; order Caudata; family Ambystomatidae; genus Ambystoma; species Ambystoma mexicanum. The sequence goes on from NC_090934.1 coordinate 527,047,171, forward strand.
GGATGTGGATGTGGAAAAGAAGGATACAGGTGTAAGAGTGAATGAAGAAGGTTCACATAGGCATAGGGCAAAGCCTGTGTGGATGAGAGATTATGAAACTGAAACTTAACATTCATATGGAAAGTAATTCAAAATTTAAATGTTCAAAATTTAAGATTTAATTTTGTATGCATAGCATATCTCTATTTTAGGACTGTTTTGGTTATGTGAGAAATGTAATAGAAATAATTTAGGTTTTCTTAATCTTAGTTCTTATTAGTTATTTTTGCATATGGGGAAAGATGTGTAGAGCTTATGGTTGGAATATTGCTCTCGAGCTGGTCTCGCGCACTCTCTGGATTGTATGCTGGGAGAGCCACGTGACCAGCGAGAGACGGTTGGAGGAGTTTGAAAGTGTTAGCGCAGTGTTGGGGCTCCGGGGAGCTCCGCAGATTAAAACTTAATCTTACTTACAGTGTCCATGGTATTCTTTCATAGTTCTTATTTAAAATGACCAAAAAGTAGGTCACAAAAAAATAGTGATATCTATGTTCGGTCCGCGGACACGCTTCCCTGTTCGCTCCGCGGACAGGGTCCTGATTGGCTGGGCGATGCGTGTCATGTCCGCGGACATTGGACGTGCTCACTGATTGGGTGGTTGAGAGCGTGTGGTGCATCTGATTTTCTAGGCACACCCGCCATCTTGTATTTGCAGACATCGCGGACAGCGCAGTGAAACTTGGTGGGAAAATAATATTTAGTCAAGTGTGTTGGTGTGTAAGACTGTTTAGGGAGGGTGGGGGAGTAAGAGATGGGTTAAATGTTGTATTTATTTGGGTGGCAGGCACACCTGTTGTGTTCGTTCTGACCGCGGACAAGACGGGTGTCCTGGGATGTTCGTAAATAAATAAAATGGGGGTGTTCTGAGGACGCTATGCCTGTCCGTATTGTTCACAAGCAAGTTGAAACTGTCCTAAGAACACACGCGGTATCCTAAAATGTTGGTAAATAAATGAAATGGGTGTGTCCTGAGGAAGCTATGCCTGTCCGTATTGTTCGCAGGCAAGTTGAAACTGTTCTAAGAACACACGCGGTGTCCTGAAATGTTCGTAAATAAATGAAATGGGGATGTCCTGAGGACCCTGTCTGTGTTGTTCTTGAGCAAGTTGAAATTGTTCTAAGAACTCATCAAGTGTCCTGGGATGTTCGTAAATAAACAAAATGGGGGTGCCCTGAGGACGCAATACCTGTCTGTACTGTTCAGAGGCAATTTGAAACTGTTCTAAGAACACATCAAGTGTCCTGGGATGTTCGTAAATAAATAAAATGGGGGTGTTCTGAGGACGCTATGCCTGTCCGTATTGTTCACAAGCAAGTTGAAACTGTCCTAAGAACACACGCGGTATCCTAAAATGTTTGTAAATAAATGAAATGGGTGTGTCCTGAGGAAGCTATGCCTGTCCGTATTGTTCGCAGGCAAGTTGAAACTGTTCTAAGAACACAGGCGGTGTCCTGAAATGTTCGTAAATAAACTAAATGGGGGTGTCCTGAGGACGCTGTCCGTATTGTTCGTGGGCAAGTTGAAATTGTTCTAAGAACTCATCAAGTGTCCTGGGATGTTCGTAAATAAAGAAAATGGGGGCGTCCTGAGGACGCAATACCTGTCTGTACTGTTCAGAGGCAATTTGAAACTGTTCTAAGAACACATCAAGTGTCCTGGGATGTTTGTAAATAAACAAAATGGGGGTGTTCTGAGGACGCTATGCCTGTCCATATTGTTCGCAAGCAAGTTGAAACTGTCCTAAGAACACACGCGGTGTCCTGAAATGTTCGTAAATAAATTTAATGGGTGTGTCCTGAGGACGATATGCCTGTCCGTATTGTTCGCAGGGAAGTTGAAACTGTTCTAAGAACACAGGCGGTATCCTGAAATGTTCGTAAATAAATGAAATGGGGATGTCCTGAGGACCCTGTCTGTGTTGTTCTTGAGCAAGTTGAAATTGTTCTAAGAACTCATCAAGTGTCCTGGGATGTTCGTAAATAAACAAAATGGGGGTGCCCTGAGGACGCAATACCTGTCCGTACTGTTCAGAGGCAATTCGAAACTGTTCTAAGAACACCTCAAGTGTCCTGGGATGTTCGTAAATAAATAAAATGGGGGTGTTCTGAGGACGCTATGCCTGTCTGTATTGTTCGCAAGCAAGTTGAAACTGTCCTAAGAACACACGCGGTATCCAGAAATGTTTTTAAATAAATGAAATGGGTGTGTCCTGAGGAAGCTATGCCTGTCCGTATTGTTCGCAGGCAAGTTGAAACTGTTCTAAGAACACAGGCGGTGTCCTGAAATGTTTGTAAATAAACTAAATGGGGGTGTCCTGAGGACACTAACCTGTCCGTACTGTTCGTAGGCAAGTTGAAATTGTTCAAAGAACACTCATATTGTTCGCGGACATTAAAAGTGCCCATATGGCATAGTTAAAATGTTTGATTCTATGGGTGCAGTCGAAGGCCATGCACCCAAGACTAAATTTATAAGCACTGAAGTTATAAACCACTATGAGAGTAATATGCTGTAGTGGTTGTGGCTAGGGCCTAGAGCCTTGGGTGCATGGCCAAGACCAAATTTATAAGCACCAAAGTTATAAGCCACTATGGGAATGATATGCTGTAGTGGTTGTGGCCAGGGCCTAGAGTCTTGGGTGCATGGACAAGACCAAATTTATAAGCACTGAAGTTATAAGCTACTATGGGTGTGATAAGCTGTGGTGGTGTTGGCCAGGGCCTAGATGTAACGCTCACCTGACTCCCACGAAGGCGCTGGCCTGGTTCGCGCCGCTGTGACCTCTCCTAAGGGGATGCGCAGGGTTCGGAAGATGGACTGGACCGGGCCCCCAAATCTGGCTCGTCTGGCTCGCAGAAGTATCCTTCTGTAGGTGAAAATAGGGGATTAACTGTCTGCGGGGTAATGCAATCAGCCTCCCACTTTCCCCTCTCACCCTCCTCGAAACCCTTCTGTGATTCCTTGTAGCGTCTCACCTTAGGGTCTGGTAGGACGAGCTCTCCATCCTGCTTCTGATGCAGGGGCGCGTTGGTATCCAGTTACTTCACTGGATTTTCAGATTGGTGAGAACCAAACTTGCTTGGCTTCCAGGTAAGTTTTTTTGATAAGAGGTTCCCCTTGTGTCCATGCATTAATGTACTAATGCTAGTGTCCTTTTCCCCATAGGGGCCGGGGTACGGAATGCCGGGGAACAGGCACCGACCCGAGATGAGAGGTGAAATCCTTGTAGAAATCAGGTAAGTCTTTAATGAGCGTTTTTTTGGTAATGTCTTTTCATTCGCTCATTAATGCTGATGTCTCTTTTTCCCCTTAGGGGCCGGGGTCCGGAAATGCCAGGATGCGGCGCGGACCCGAAATGAAGAGGGAATGAATCAACAGGTAAGTCTGGAGATTTAGCTTTCCTTATTCCCTTCTCTCTCTCACCTTTTGTTCTGGTCTTTTTCTCCCTAGGCGCTGGGGCGTGACTGCGAATCCGGATGATCGCTGCTGAAAATGGAGGCGCCCTGTTAAGGTGAGTGGAATGCGGCGCTGCAGCGATCGACGCGATGAGCTTTTAAATAAAAGTCTTCCTTTTCAGGATTGTCGGCGAGATGTCTCTGGGATGCGGATTTAGCAGGTAAGGACTTTTCCTTCTTCTGTTCTCTTCTTCTCTTCCTTTGCAGGTGATCCAGGATGCTGGCAGGCGTGGCAGAAGTCAGGATGCAGGAGCAGACACGGTGAGCGTCCAGCTGCTAGATGCAGAACAACGCGAAGCACGTGTGGCTGTTCGGGTGGGGTTTAAATAGCCTTGGAAGAAGTTCCAGGTATGTATCCTTCCTCCAATCAGGTATGTATCCTTCCCCGACCACGCCCGGATGGTAAATTAGTCCCACAGGTAAAGTAGTTCCTTTCAGGCCTCAAGGAGGCCGGGATCCTGCAGCATGGTCTGCATCAGGTAAGTGCACCCAAGCACTTCCATAATGAGCTTGGCGCCTATGGCGCCAGGACTGATGTCTTTTATGAGCCTGGCGCCATAGGCGCCAGGACACTGTACAAAGGGCCCCTATATGGGTTGCTGGGTCCTTCCTTGGGGACTGGATGTCCGCTTTCGGGGACGCAGGGCTTGAACCGGCTCCCTGGGAGCGGGCATCATGACAGCACTCCACCCCAAGGCCCCTCCCAAGGTTGTTCCCTCTGGAGGTTTTGGTTTGTCTGGGAAGAGTCGGTGGAATTTCCTGACTAATCGAGGTGCATGCACATGGTCGCTGGGTTCCCACGACCTCTCCTGAGGTCCGTACCCCTTCCAATCAATTAGGTAGAACAGTTTTGACCTAAACATTTTTGAGTCTAAAATGTTCTTCACTTCGAATTCGGGCTCCCCATCTATTAGAATAGGTTCTGGAGGTTTGAGTAGTCGGGTTCCGGGTACCACTGGTTTCAGAAGTGACACATGAAAAACAGGGTGAATTTGCATACTAGCTGGTAAATCAAGTTTAACAGCCACTGGGTTAACTATTGCTGTAATAAAATAAGGTCCCAGATATTTTGGGTTAAAAGTTCGAGGCCCTTTGAGTGGTAAGTGTCTGGTAGCTAACCACACTTGATCCCCAATCTGATACGGAGGTGCTTCACTCCGATGTAGATCAGCATTCTCCTTGTATTTTCTCTTGGCTTGTTGTAAATGCGTAGTTGCCTCTTTGAAGGCTTGGGTAATTGTAGAATGCAGATGTTCTACTGCAGGCATTCCGAGGTTTTGAGGTGAGTCAAGGTTTGAGGTTCGAGGGTGATGCCCAAACAAAGTATAAAAAGGACTGTGGCCAGTTCCAGAGTGTACCGAATTATTATATGCTTATTTGGCTATCCCAAGAATGTCTTTCCAGTTGCTTTCAGATTGCTGTCACATACACCGTAAGTATTGCTCAAGGGTCTGATTTGTCCTCTCGGTCTGACCATCGGTCTGAGGGTGGTGACTGGTCGATAATCTTACGTCGATCTGTGCCATTTGACAACATTTGCGCCAGAAGTGGGAAATTAATTGGCTTCCCCGGTCAGAGATTAGTATAGGTGGGAATCCATGTAGCCGAACAATATTTTCGAGGAATTCTTTGGCTAGGACAGAAGCTGAAGGTAAACCTTTCAAAGGAATAAAGTGGGCCATTTTGGAAAACAAATCCACAATTACCAGAATAATATTGTACCCCGAACAAGGAGGCAGGTCCGTAATAAAATCCATTGATAGGGTGTGCCAGGGTGCTGGTGGTATGTCTAGAGGTTGAAGGAGACCGGCTGGTCTTTTCTTTTGACTTTTATTTTGGGCGCAAACACCACAGGACATCACAAAAGATTTAACATCTTTTCGCCAAGAGGGCCACCAAAATTGTCGTTTCACCTTTTCCTCTGTCTTGGCAATACCGGGGTGTCCCTCTATTAACGCATCATGATAACCGGAAATAACTAGTTTGTGTAATTCCTTATGTGGCAGGAATAAGCATAAGAATAAGGTAAACCATTATCTATGGTAAAGTCTGATCCCTTTTGTATCCAATCCTGTAAGGTTGTGGGGTCCAGCAGTCGTTTCACTCTGGCTTGAATGTCTTCAAGCGTCTGTAATGAAGTTATGCCTGGAATCCTCTGTTGGAGAATTATTGGTACTGGATGAGTTTGTATCAGATTCTCCCAGTCCAATTCGGGATAAGGCGTCTGCTCTGCCATTCTTGCAGCCAGGTCGATAGGTAATCACGAAATCAAATTCAGCGAAAAACAAAGCCCATCGGAGCTGCCGTGATGTCTGAGCCTTGGCAGTTTTCAAATACTGTAAATTCCGGGGATCAGTGATCACTGTGATGGTATGTCGAGCGCCAAGCAGATAATGCCGCCCGGCTTTAAAAGCGGACTTAATGGCTAACAGTTCTTTGTCCGTGATTGCATAATTAACCTCGGGTGCCGAGAATTTTCTGGACCAAAATGCTACGGGATGCAGTTGGTTGTTTTTGGGATCTCTTTGGGACAGGACAGCTCCCATGGCTAGGCTGGATGCGTCAGTCTCGACGACATAAGGGAGATCTGGATGCGGGTGTTTCAATATAGGTGCGGAGGTAAACTTAGCTTTTAAATCCTGAAAGGCCTGCTCGGCTTCTTCAGACCATTCAAAACGTTTATTTTTCTTCAAGAGTGCAGTAATGGGTTGTACCACGCGTGAAAATTCCGGGATATACCTGCGATAGAAATTGGCAAAGCCGAGCATGCTTTGAAACCCTTTTACAGAGCTAGTTGATGGCCATTTGAGGATGGCATCCACTTTTCTTGAGTCCATTCGGACTCCTTTGGGTGTCAGGATGAAACCTAGAAACTCGACTTCTGTGGTATGGAAAACACATTTCTCCAATTTAGCAAATAGTTTGTGTTGGCGCAGTTTTTCAAGTACTGCCCTGACGTGTTTTCTGTGATCAGATTCCGAAGAGGAGTACACCAGAATGTCATCGATATATACGACAACACAAACATCGATGAGTTCCCGAAGGACATCATTCATGAAGTATTGGAAGACAGCCGGCGTGTTACACAATCCGAAAGGCATCACCTGGTACTCGAATAATCCGTATTTAGTACGGAAGGCAGTTTTCCATTCGTCGCCTTCTTTAACTCGTACCAGATGATAAGCCCCCCGGAGATCTAACTTGGTGTATATGCAAGCGTCCTTCACCTGGTGAAGGAGTTCAGGGATCAGACGCAGATGATAACGGTTTTTAACCATTATCTGGTTCAATGCGCGGTAATCGATACAAGTTCTAAGGTTGCCTTCTTTTTTGGGCACGAAGAACAAAGCCAAGGACGCCAGGTACTTTGACGGGCGAATAAAACCATTAGCTAGGTATTGATCCAAATATTGTCTCAAATGCAGATTCTCAGGTTCGGTAAGGGCATAAATCCTGCTACAAGGGGGTTGTTCACCGGGCACCAGATCGATTTGGCAATCGCACGATCTGTGAGGAGGTAACGTGTTGGCCTGTTCCTTTTGGAAGACGTCCTGAAAGTCTTGGTATTCCGGAGGTAGTTGCATGGAGGCAGAGGTTACAGATGCTAGATTAATCTTCAGGTTTTCTGGGTAGCAGGTTTGTGTACAATCCGGGAAGGTTATTCTCTTAGCTCGCCAATCAATTCGAGGATTATGTGTCTCTAATCAAAGGGATTAGCATCAACTCCCTTGGGATTAGCATGGGTCTTGACCAACACCCGGGTCTCAAACCTGGACCGATCTGCTTTTCTGTTTTGAAGTCTATGATCCAATTGGACCACTAAGTCTATATACTCTGTGCATTCATTCTTGGGGCGGATTTACAACTTGGGCCAAGACATATTTAAGTTCTCTGCGTAGGCCTCGATAAAACAACGTGGCTCTTTTATCCTCTGGCCATCCCGTTTCCACAATTAGTCTATTAAAGGATGCAATATAGGATAGGAGGTCCTGATTGCCCTGTCGCAGGGATAGAAGTTCGTCATCCAGAGCCTGCCCCTGAGAGTGTCGAGCAAATAACCTTTCCATGCTTGCTTGAAACCTTTGAAAATCACGGAGAATCGGGTCATCTTGAGTAACGAGTGGAACTGACCAATCGGCAGCGCAGCCGCTGAGATATGACAATACAAAGGCTACCTTGGTCTAATCATTAGGGAAGGCCCCAGGTCTGCATAGGAAGTGCAAACGACACTGATTCATGAATACGGCAAATCGTTTGGGGTCCCCAGCAAAGCGTTTGGGTGGGGCCAGCGGCATGTTTCCAGGTAGATTAATCTGCACAGGATTACTGGAAACCACAGGAGCGGGGTTCCCTCCGGAAACAGGTAGAGGAGTTTGCCCAGTTTGACCTTGCAAAAGCTGTCTGGCCAGGTCATCAGTTCTTTCCTTTGACATTATTAATTCCCTCCTGAGGGCATTAGTCTCTTGACGAGCGGCATGTACTTTGGCCCGTAATTCCCCCAGTAATTGGGCCAACTGATCAGTCTCAGAGCTTTCCATAGCACCTGGGTGGGAATTTGTAGGAAGGCTTCGCATTCTGTAACGCTCACCTGACTCCCACGGAGGCACTGACCTGGTTAACGCTGCTGTGACCTCTTCTAAGGTGATGCACAGGGTTCAGAAGACTGACTGGACCTGGCCCCCAAATCTGGCTTGTCTGGCTCGCAGAAGTATCCTTTTGTAGGCGAAAATAGGGGATTAACTGTCTGCGGGATAATGCAATCAGCCTCCCACTTTCCCCTCTCACCCTCCTCGAAACCCTTCTGTGATTCCTCGTAGCGTCTCATCTTAGGGTCTGGAAGAATGAGCTCTCCATCCTGCTTCTGATGCAGGGGCACGTTGGTATCCAGTTACTTCACTGGATTTTCGGATTGGTGAGAACCAAACTTGCTTGGCTTCCAGGTAAGTTTTTTTGATAAGAGGTTCCCCTTGTGTCCATGCATTAATGTACTAATGCTAGTGTCTTTTTCCCCATAGGGGCTGGGGTACGGAATGCCGGGGAACAGGCACCGACCCGAGATGAGAGGTGAAATCCTTGTAGAAATCAGGTAAGTCTTTAATGAGCGTTTTTTTGGTAATGTCTTTTCATTCACTCATTAACGCTGATGTCTCTTTTTCTCCTTAGGGGCCGGGGTCCGGAAATGCCAGGATGCGGCGCGGACCCGAAATGAAGAGGGAATGAATCAACAGGTAAGTCTTAACATGGAGATTTACCTTTCCTTATTCCCTTCTCTCTCTCACCTTTTGTTCTGGTCTTTTTCTCCCTAGGCACTGGGGCGTGACTGCGAATCCGGATGATCGCGGCTGAACATGCAGGCGCCCTGTTAAGGTGAGTGGAATGCGGCGCTGCAGCGATCGACGCGATGAGCTTTTAAATAAAAGTCTTTTCAGGATTGTCGGCGAGATGTCTCCGGGATGCGGATTTAGCAGGTAAGGACTTTTCCTTCTTCTGTTCTCTTCTTCTCTTCCTTTGCAGGTGATCCAGGATGCTGGCAGGCGTGGCAGAAGTCAGGATGCAGGAGCAGACACGGTGAGCGTCCAGCTGCTAGATGCAGAACAACGCAAAGCAGGTGTGGCTGTTCGGGTGGGGTTTAAATAGCCTTGGAAGAAGTTCCAGGTATGTATCCTTCCTCCAATCAGGTATGTGTCATTCCCCGACCACGCCTGAATGGTAAATTAGTCCCACAGGTAAAGTAGTTCCTTTCAGGCCTCAAGGCGGCCGGGATCCTGCAGCATGGCCTGCATCAGGTAAGTGCACCCAAGCACTTCCATAATGAGCCTGGCGCCTATGGCGCCAGGACTGATGTCTTTTATGAGCCTGGCGCCATATGCGCAAGGACACTGTCCAAAGGGCCCCTATATGGGGTTGCTGGGTCCTTCCTTGGGGACTGGATGTCCGCTTTCGGGGACGCAGGGCTTGAACCGGCTCCCCGGGAGCGGGCATCATGACACTAGAGTCTTGGGTGCATGGCCAAGACCAAATTTATAAGCGTCGCAGTTAAAGTTATAAGCCACTATGGGTGTCATTTGCTGCGATGGTTGTACTTATTATAATATACTTACTGTTTGGTTTAGTAAATGGAGTACATATATTCCTTGTTAATTTCTGTGATAGAAGAAAAGATCATGTTAGTATTGGTAGTTTGTAACGACTTATAACATTGAATAATCAACATTTTTTTTTTTACCCTCATATTTAGTAGATTACAAAGCAGTGTATTGTGCAATTTCCTCAGTTTCTGTGTTTGTTGTTAAAATCATTGGGTCTGTGGGAAAAAAAATCCATGTTGGATTAAAAAAAACTTTTATGTTATTCTACAGTCTATTTGTTTGTTTGTTTTTAGTGTTCACTTGTTGTTTCTGGCTAATGTTCGATATGTTGGCTTGTTGCAGATTACTGGAGGAGTTAGATACCTGTTGGCGTAGTCTAACTGTGTTTTTTTTGTTATAAAGAAGTGGTATTGATTTATCTGTTTGGATATTGTAAAATCTTGGGGCAGTTAGATTCCAGTTGGCGTATTCTAACTGTCTATTTTTTGTTATAATGTAGTGGTATTGATTTATCTGTTTGGTTATTGCAAAATCTTGGGGCAGTTGGATACCAGTTGGCGTATTCTAACTGTTTATTTTTTTTATATAATTTAGTTGTATTCATTTATCTGTTTAGTTGTTGTAGAATCTTAGGGCAGTTAGATTCTTGTTGGCATATTCTAATAGTTTATAGTTTTTTAATTGAGGTTCTGTTAATGTGTAAGTACAGATTAGTTAATACATTTTGGTTTTAAGAATATTAAATAAGCATTTGTAAGATTTGCTGGTAATCTCTGCTTTAGAGTAATGGTACTATCATTACATTCGAACCATCCACATTATTTTTTATATATGCAGTAAGTGACCTGCATTGGTTGTGGCTCCTGTGTGATAGATTATACCTATTTTTGTGACGGTTTTCTTACCAACTGATACTTGACCATGTGTGAATCCAGTCAGCTTGCAGTTGTTTTTGGTACCATCTGCATTGTAGCGTAGAAGCATTAGTATCACCTATTTACTATGGGCCTCATTACAACTCAGGCGGTAAGGGGTTTACGGCGCCGTAAACAGCGCCGACCCTTACCGCCTGAGTACGAGGTCCCTTAGCGCCATGGCGGATTTAACACCTGCTTTTAGCAGGTGTTAAAATCCATGGCGCTAAGGGACCATGGAGTTAATTACGCCACCGTAATTTACGGTGGCGTAATTAACGCCTTCCCCACTCCCATTATGCCCTATGGGGCAAAAATGGGAATGGGGAAGGGTAAATGGGGATTGGGGACTTACCGCCCCGCCAAGGTCGGAATGGGGCGGTAAGTCCGCCAACCACCATGGCGTAAACATAGTTTACGCCATGGTGGTAAAGTCACGGCCCAGGCGGTAACTTACCGCCTGGGTCGTAAGGAGGCCCTATGTGTGTGTATTAGTAAGGTGGAGCGATTATCCGAATTGCAGGTAGTACATAATCTACCATGGTTTGCATTTTGTACAAGTTGCTGAAATGGAACAGTTTCACAATTGGGTATGGATACATACACAAAGCGCTCATTGGGGATTTGTTCCTGTGTCACATTGTTGCAGAGAGTGCATGTTTGTTTCCACATGTATGAAATCTGGAAGATTTCATTAATAGGTATGTTTTTGTTTTCCAGCATTTGTAGTAGGTACATTAGACATTCTTGGGGATCTTCCTGTGAGTTTATAGTGAATGTCACCATTCCAGCACTGTAGTCCAATTCATGTGTTATCCATATTGAGGTGCTCTACATATTCATCAGGTTCACATACTCGTCTTTTCTACACACTTATCCTGTTTTACGCTCATCCGTTCTGGACATTCATCTGATTTACGTAACCTCTGCGTTCTACTCGCTTCCCTGTATTACCCGCTCATCGGCTCTATACGTTCATCCGTTCTACACACCCAGCCGCTCTACACATTCATCCACTCAACATGTTCATCCATTCCATACACTCATCTGGTCTACATATTCATTCGATTCCCATATTCATTCGAACTATATAGTTATCTGTTCTAAGTAATTCATCCACGCCATTCACTTTTGTTCACTCTGCATGCATTTTATCCATTTCAGGAGTTTAAATCTCTTTCCTGATCCCGTATGATTTACTCTTATTAACCATTTCACTGCTTTGATCAACTTTATTAATTTAATTCTGTTTGCCCTTCTAGTTTACATTTGGGGTCGTTAGCTGTTAGTTTCTTGCATCAGGTGGTTTGATGGATTGATGTCATTGAGTTGCTGTTGGTCTGTTTGGGTTAGTTTGGTACGGGTTGTTTTTAGGGGAAGAGCCAGGTTTTCAGCAATGTTCGGAAAGCCATTAAATCCTCTGTCTGGCGGATGTGGGGTGGGAGTGAGTTCCATAGCGTGGGGACCAAGGCTGAGAATGATGATCCGCCTAAGCTGATTGAGTTTGTCTTCGGAATGACTAGGAGGCTGGCTGAGCTTGATATTAAGGTGCGTGGGGGGTTTTAGGGTTTTAGCTTGTCTTGAAGATATTGAGGTCCGGTTTTATGCAGTGCTCGATGTGAGATGCACAAGGTTTTGAAAGTCACCCTTCGGGCTACTGGAAGCCAGTGCAGCATCTTAAGGGCTGGGGAGATGTGGTCTCCTGGGCCAAGCGCAAGAAGCAATTTGGCTGCCGCGTTTTATGCCCTTTGGAGTTTATTTAGTTGGTACGCATGGACTCCGAGGTATAGGGGGTTTGCGTAGTCCAGTCTTGATATAATGATTGATTGGACCGCAGAGAGTCTGTTGGGAAAGGAGAGATATGCAAAGATGCATCTAAGGATTTTAAGGCGGTAGTGGCACGACTTTGAGATGTTGTTCACTTGGCGCGAGAGTGTTAGGTCAGAGTCAAGTGTGCATCCAAGATTTTTCACTGAGTTGGAGGGGGTCGGAGAGTTGCCCATGGCAGATGGCCAGGGTAGTGGTTGTGGAAGAAGTTTCAGATTGCCACATACCATGATTTCCGTTTTGGAAGGGTTTAACAGGAGGTGGCATTGGGTCATCCAGAGTTCTATGTCAAGGAGACAGGAGGCCAGGTCAGGTCGGCAGTTGGGTTTTGAGTTCAGGAGTTTCAGAATTAGTTGAGTGTCGTCGGCGTAGTTGTAGCACAGGATGTTGTGCAAACAAATTATTGGTGAGAGGGTGATCAAGTAGAGGTTGAACGGGAGGGCGGGTAGGCACGCTCCTTGTGGGACTCCCGTGTCGACTGGTCGGGCTTGGGAGGTATAGTTGGAGAGTATCGTTATTTGATACCGATCCTTGAGGAATGAAGCTATCCATTTAAGAGCGGTTCAACAAATTCCTAGGGAGTGGAAGCGGTCTAGGAGGATTGAGTGATTGATTGTGTCGGAGGTGGCGGATAGTTCAAGAAGGATTAGTGCCGCACATCCTGCAGAGTCTGCAGTCATTTTAAGGTCATCTCAAATTGAGGTTAGGGTGGTTTCCGTTCCATGACGGGCTCTGAAACCTGATTGAGCGGGGTCTAGGAGATTGTTGGCTTCGACAAAGGCGTTTAGTTGGGAGTAGGCAGTTCGAGGCAATGAGTTTGGCAAGGAATCTGGTGTTTGAGATGGGGCGGTAGTTTTTGGGCTCGAGAGGGTCGAGCAAAGGTTTTTTAATTAGAGGTTTGACATAGGCCGTTTTGAATGCGTCGGAAGAGATACCAGAGGAAAGGGAGGCATTTATGATGGATCTTGCGTGTTCACCTGCGCAGGTGGAAGTGAACATTTCTTTGAGGGTTGTGGCTGGGCATGTGTCCAGTGGCGAGCCAGAGGGTTTGCGGGCAGATAGAAGTTTGTGAAATTGCTCTGGTGATATTGGACTAAAGGATTCAAACGTAGGTTGTGTAATGGTTGCATCTGCTGGGTGGCCGTTATGGGGGGAGAATTGCTTGGAGGATGTAAGAGAGCTAGGTTGGTGGCTAGAGTATTTGTTCTTTCGAGAGCCGTGGTGAAGAAGTGGAGGGAGAGTGAGTCGCACAGTGATTGTGAGGGAGTCGGAACGGTCGTGTTGCAAGCCAGATGGGTGAATTCGGAGATGACTTTGTGGAGTTCTTTGCTTGGGTTTTTGCAGTTTTGGATTCGGGAGTTGTAGGTGGGCTTTTTTCGCTTTCCGGATTTAGGCCTGTACTGATAAACGTGTCGGCCAAGGTGGCCTTATTCACCTGGGTTTTATCTTTCTGCCATTTGCGTTTTAGGTATTTATATAGTTGTTTAGTGATCTTCAACTCAGGAGTGAAGCATCTGGGGAAGAGGCCACGGCGGGTTGATGGTTTGCAAGGGGGTGTGAGCCGCGTCAGAGATGCATGTAGCCATGAGTCAAAGGCGTCAGGGGTTAGTTGTTTGTTGAGTAGGCAGGTAGGTGGTGGAGACTGGAGGAGTGCGTTGGCTAAGTCTGGGATGATTATTACTTTTTTCCAGCATTTGCGTAGATTCGGAGGTTCAGAATCGAGTACGGGAAGGCGGTCGGGGGAGTGAATGGTGAACGAGAGAATGAAGTGATCGAACCAGAGGATAAGGGTGGGGGACTTTAAATGAATCAGGGTATTGGAGCATCAAGAGTGTATTCTTTATAGTGAGTCGGGCTGTTTGTGTGAGGTTGGAGGTTAATTGCGTCCAAACCGTCGACCAGAGAGTGAGTCATAGGGTTGGTGGGGATGTCGAGCCATATGTTGAAATCTCCAAGAAGGGTGAGGTTGGGGTGGTATAGTTGAAGGGTGGCAATAGAGTCGCAGAGGTTATTTGCGAAATGTCTGTCGTAGCCAGGGGGTCTGCAGATTATTAGGAAGCTATGTGAGAGCGACGGGTTGAGGGATAGTCTAACGAGGAGAGATTCGCAGGATGGAATGGAAGGTTGGCTGTCGATGATTGAGGCATGGAAGAGAGACTTGAAGACAAATGCTATTCCTCCTCCTCTAAAAGGATGGTTCAGTGGGAGGAGGGAGTATTCAGGGGGGGGCGGCTTCACTGGCGATAGGGGCGAAGTCGTCCGAGAACCAAGTTTCGGTGATGAAAACCAGATCTGGTTTGTCCGAGGCGAGGAGGTCAAAGATGCAGTATCTGTTTTTTGCTACGGAATGGGCATTAAATAGGATGCAGTTCACATCGGGAGATGAGGTTGGTCTCAGAACAGGAGCAGAAGGTGGTGGTGGCAAAGAGAGAGGAAGCTGGGGAGGGAGAGGGGTAGGGTGGGAGATGGTCGTTGGGAATAGTGAGTCGGGAGGCACGGGATTGGCTCGGGGGATTTGAAGGTAGGGTGTGGGAGGTTAGGACTTTCAGTTGTAGATGATGAGAAGTCGAGGGAGAGGGGTTTCAGGCAGGGTGAAGCTACGGGGGAAGGAGGTGATTGGGGTATAGAGGTTGCGGTTCGAGACAGGGGAGGCGAGGAGTGCTGGGAAATTGAGGGGGACCAGGTACGGTTCTTCTTTAGTTTCTTTATTGCGATTGGAGTGTGGGAGAGGGTAGGGGGGCCAAAGGGGAGAGGGATGGCTGTGGGGGTTTGTGGGCAAGGCGCGCGGGGATGCTTGCAGGGCGGGTGTCAGATCCTCACTCCTCTTGACAGGCGCAGAGCCAGCACAAACTCCTCCCTCCCCATTGGGTCTTGGCACCTGGGAAATGAACACCGCAGGCCACCGCAACACTCTGGGGAAAGAGGGTTAGGGTTCTTTGATGGATGGGTAGAGGGAGTTCGGGATCACCGGAAAGAGGTTTAGGGAATCACAATGGATGGGAAAGGGGGTTTTAGGGAAACATGTTCCTCGGCTCCAATGCTCCTCCTGCTGATGGTTGTTGGCATTGACCTTGCTCACACACACTTTCACACTACCATCACTCTCACAGACATTCTCCTTGGAGGCCTTTGTATTGGAGCCTCTAACCAATTTACACCTAGATCAGTGTTCTCTAGTGCTGGCTTGGTTTCACACTGCCTTCTCAAACATAAATATGTAGATTACATGTTCCCCACCTCACCCTGTGCAACAGTAACAACAAACATATACTTGCACACGAGGTGCTAAAGCACTTTGCTCAGTGTTCAGTGGGATCCTAGGTCCTCGGCCATTTCGTGTTGATGGGCGTGATATGTCTCGCCAATCCGATCGAACAAAGAGCTGAAAATAGCAAAACAAAGTCAGTGCACGTGCGTGCGAAATTGCCATTCCAAAGGAAAGTGCGGTTGCTTCACCGCCCACCGCCAAGTTAACTCCAACTCGGGGTTAGTATCATGCTCTGCATGCAAACATGCGTAACTCGTCTTTTCGTGCTTCCGAAAATGTCTACAGAATAATTTCCTCAGCGCGTAATGCGTTTCCCTCCCACGGGATAAATCAGCTGTTTATGAACGAATCGTGTACTTAGCTTTTCGTGTACACGGGGCCGGGGGTTGAGCTGGCAGGTGGTGCCCCGCGTAGGCGTGCCTGCAGGAGCTTGAGGTGAACACGTCCTCTCTCGCCGATGGCCAGGATTGCGAGCGTTGCTTTCAGGGCACGGTTCGCGCATGCGCAGTAGCGCGCATGCGTTCCTTTTCCTTCCAGCAGGCCCGTGATGCGCACGGCCTGCTGGGTAATGTAGTCTCTCGGCGGTTCTCCTTTCTTGGGCCTTTACTCTGCAAAAGGGAAGGAGAACATGCCTGTGCAAGGTGGCTGGACTTCCCAGGGCCCTCCCAACACCCCCAACAAGCCCCAAAACACTGCCAATCGTCCCAGCCCTGACAGCGGGAGTGTTTGCTATGATAGTCAGAGGAGCGGGCATGGTTAATGTGGGCTGATCGGTGGTGGTGTTCGGGGAGGAGTGTTCTTAGGGTGGTTGGCTCACCATCGTGCCCCTCTGGCTTGATGTTGGGAGAGGCAAATGGTAGGGAGTGCAAAGGAGGGTGGGATGATTTGGGAAGGGGGAGACGAGAGGGAAGGCAGATCGGAGAGTGGGGGCAGATTATGGTGGTCATTTCTGATGGGCTCTGGAGGAGTGGGTGCGCTCATGCTTAGTACGAGCAGTAAGGTGTAGTCTCAAGTGCAACTTACAGTTTATTAGACTTTAGAAGTTCCGCTGCTTCACTGTCTGTGAGTAGTCTTGTACTCAAGGTTCCAAGAAGTCGGGTGATATTATTCACTTATTCTAGGTTTTAGTCTACTATTTGTACTCGCTTGGCGATAGGGGCGAAGTCGTACGAGAACCAAGTTTCGGTGATGAAAACCAGATCTGGTTTGTCCGAGGCGAGGAGGTCAAAGATGCAGTATCTGTTTTTTGCTACGGAATGGGCATTAAATAGGATGCAGTTCACATCGGGAGATGAGGTTGGTCTCGGAACAGGAGCAGAAGGTGGTGGTGGCGGAGAGAGAGGAAGCTGGGGAGGGAGAGGGGTAGGGTGGGAGATGGTCGATGGGAATAGTGAGTCGGGAGGCTCGGGATTGGCTCGGGGGATTTGAAGGTAGGGCGTGGGAGGTTAGGACTTTCAGTTGTACATGATGAGAAGTCGAGGGAGAGGGGTTTCAGGCAGGGTGAAGCTACGGGGGAAGGAGGTGATTGGGGTATAGAGGTTGCGGTTCGAGACAGGGGAGGCGAGGAGTGCTGGGAAATTGAGGGGGACCAGGTACGGTTCCTCTTTAATTTCTTTATTGCGATTGGAGTGTGGGAGAGGGTAGGGGGGTCAAAGGGGGAGAGGGATGGCTGTGGGGGTTTGTGGGCAAGGCGCATGGGGATGCTTGCAGGGCGGGAGTTTTTGCTATGATAGTCAGAGGAGCGGGCATGGTTAACGTGGGCTGATCGGTGGTGCTGTTCGGGGAGGAGTGTTCTTAGGGTGGTTGGCTCACCATCGTGCA
This sequence comes from Ambystoma mexicanum, assembly GCF_040938575.1. NCBI lineage: Eukaryota > Metazoa > Chordata > Amphibia > Caudata > Ambystomatidae > Ambystoma > Ambystoma mexicanum. Next base: position 527,064,585 of record NC_090934.1, read on the forward strand.
CCTCTGGCTTGATGTTGGGAGAGGCAAATGGTAGGGAGTGCAAAGGAGGGTGGGATGATTTGGGAAGGGGGAGACGAGAGGGAAGGCAGATCGGGGAGTGGGGGCAGATTATGGTGGTCATTTCTGACGGGCTCTGGAGGAGTGGGTGCGCTCATGCTTAGTACGAGCAGTAAGGTGTAGTCTGAAGTGCAACTTACAGTTTATTAGACTTTATAAGTTCTGCTGCTTCACTGTCTGTGAGTAGTCTTGTACTCAAGGTTCCAAGAAGTCGGGTGATATTATCCACTTATTCTAGGTTTTAGTCTACTATTTGTACTCGCTTGTAGATTTTAGGCCGTTTGAGATATAGTCGGATCCTAGGATATTTTAACTGGGCGGCCTAATTAGTTGTAGCTACAACACAGTTACGCTGTTGGGTAGGCTTTCTTCTAGTAAGCTAGAATACAGGTAAGCTTATTATTGTTTTAGGCATAGTTTGGGAGGGTTTTCTCATAGTAGTTCCAAATTCAACGGGGGCGTTGCTTGAAAGGGGTGCACTGTTTGAATTATGATGTTCTCATATAAATTGAGTTGTTGTAGTGGTTTTGGTAGTGGGAACAATTCAAAATTATTTGTGATAGAAGGAATTTGGTTGTCAAGTTTTATAGTGCAGTAACTGCAAAGTATTAAGGGGTCAGTTATTTCATATTTGTTTTCTGCTATAAGATAGAGAGCTAATTCAAACCATTCAGAATCTTCATTGTCTTCTATTTTGTATGTAAGGTCTACAGTTTTTGTGTTACTTTTATAAAAGGTTCTGCAGCAACAAACACACACATGGTTTGGTACTTCAGCAGATGTGCTTTTAAATTTCAGTATTTCTTTTTTGTATGTGTGTAGTAGAAGGTTGCCATGCGTAGAATTGTTGCTAGTCTGTTGTAAAGATATTGCATTTTGTAAGTGGCTTTCACTTCCAAAATATTTTTTCTGGATATAGTCGATTTCTTCAAGTAGGTCTTTGGCTGTACCATGTAGAAGAATGTTATTTTAATTGGCTAGTGCTAAATCAGGACTTTTAGCATAGTACAGTTTACAGACTAGATTTCTTATAGTTGAATGATGCGTTGATATCATTTTGATATGATGGATGGCGGTTTTGCAAATAGGTCCTGAAATGCAGGCTAATGAATGTCCTTGTAGTCATGTGTACTTGCACACTGGACAGGTATCCATATTTTTCAGTAGTTTAATTTTGATTTTGTCTTTGCCTTTCACAAACTGATTGAGGAATTGCCGTAAAGACTTGAAAGATTTTTTGGGTATGTTACACATTGACATTCATGGCCATTTGTATACTAGACATTCTGGTTCAGTTGAATGGAGAGGTAATTCTAAGTTTTCTGGGGATATTTTTGAAAGCAGTACTTCTTGTTCCATTATGGTATTATTAACTTTTTCATAACCTCGTCCACTGCTATGTATGGCAATTGTATTTGTTTGCTTTCGTTTATATGCTTCTTCATCAAAATATGGTTCTGTGCTTGTGGTGTGACTCCACTCACCTCCACAGATATTTAAGAAGTTATTTTTGTTGACATTTCGTTTATTGAGAAGTCTTTTTTGTAATTTAGACACTAGTTTTGTTAGTGGTTTCATTTTGTTTAACACTAAAATAAATAATTTTCTTTTGAGAATGATTGCACTTTCTATCAAAGCTTCTGAGATTAATTTTCTACGGTAGGTTTTAAGGGTTGTGCATGATTTCTCTCCTGTTTTAATAAGATTTTGAAGGACTCTGTGGCGGAACATTTTTGCTAAAATACTTTTTTTGGTATGCTTACTTGGCACTATATCAAGGTTTATAGCAACACTTTTAGCAGTAGTGGTAGCTGAATTCTTGTTAATCGTTTTCTGTTTTGTTTTACATTTTGATAGAGGAGGCAAAGTTTATGTACTTGAAGCTTCTTTTGTTTCGCTAAATGACTGTATTAGCTGTTTTGTTTGAACTTCTTGTACAACTTCTGCTAGAGATGGATGCTTATTTTCGACTTTTTTCATTTGCGCTACTTCTGCGTTGCTTTCTACGGACTTGATTTTTGTTAGGCATTCTTTAGGGTCTGTTGAAAAAAATAAAGAAGGTATGGGTTGGGGTGTTCTGCAATGTATGTGTGATGTGTACATGAGTGTTTGAGTATGATGATAAAGATGTATGTGATGGTGTGTGATTGTGCATTGGGCAACTACAACTAGTTGGGATGGGTATTTTTTAATTTTTGTGCTACTAAACTGGGGTTCAGATGACAGTAGAAAGTAAGCTAGTGGTGAGGAGAAGCACAAATAGTAAATCTAAAGGTATAGTATTAACACATTTCTTTGTTCTATAATATTAAAATTCTAGGGGCTGAGTTATGTCATTTGTGCACTTAAAAATGGGTATTTGTGCACCATTCTGCCTGCAAATCCCTGTTTAACAAATTGGGATTTGTGGACAGAATGGTGCACAATCTCTGTTTTTAGGCGCAGACATACTATGAATGAAGCCCACAGTGTGTTTGAGTAATAGCAAAAATATTATGGTGGTATTTAACTTACTTTTGTTTGTGGAATGAGCAGGTTTCTTCTGAGTTGTTGTTTGTCCTTCAGATTCTGCTGCTGCTTTTCAGGAGAGTGGTCTTCACTGCAATTGTAAAGGAAATAAATTAGTAATTGTGTGTGTTCATAGCACTGATGTTAATTTAGACATTGATTTGTATGCTTTTGTAAAAGTATTGTTGTTTGATATCTGAACATAGTGTGTGCATGCAATTTCATTTGACTATGTGCAGTCTTTATATTTTACTTTAAATATGTTAGTTCAACATGCTTTGCAAATGTGTGTGTAAAAAGAAATTAAATAGCAGATATGTTTGGAAGTGAAAGTTGATTATAGCAGATGGGAAAAATGACAGTAAGTTCATTTTATATGTTATACAGGTTAAAAGACAGTTAATCTGTTTATATGCATTTATAAGAATTGTACATGTACTATACAGAAAATATGCATACCTGTAGTTTGTGTTCATGCATATGGATATGCATGCAGCTGCAAGTAGAAATCTTGGAGACTTGTACAGTAGTTCTTTGAGTAGGTGTTTTCCAATGATATGACACTTGTACTCAGAGTGATTAACATTACATTTGCAGTGCTGATCTATAATGATGGAGTTAGATGTAGAGGTCTTGGATGTGATTGGTGGATAGTTGTGTGACTGCTTAGCTGTATCCAATGAGGGAATGGCACAGAGAGTGAAGTAGAAATGGTAGAAGGGCTGTCCATGTTACGAATTGTCCCTGGACATGGCGGTAGTCCGTGGACATTGCGTGTTACATACAGGGATTTTCGGGTGGGGAGGCATGCAAATGAGAATGAGCAGAGCAAGGAATTGGTCAGTAAAGTTTAGTGGGTGTATTGTGTCAGGAGAGAGTTTGTCAGATAGTATTTTTCCTGAGAGAACAACAGATAGCTATGGCTGTGTGTTTCCGAAAACAGATTGTCTGGAATTTGGGAGACTCGTGCATGCATTGGTTGAAGGTGCATGCAGAAAGCTGTGGAGTAGCTGTAGATCTTGGATTCACATATGTGGAAGTGCACTGGCATGGGGAGTGCGTGGAATGAAGACGCTGGACTTGCTACCTCTCTGTGCTACTTTGGAGACAGAGCATCATCCAGACATAATGATAATTCATTGTGGAGGGAAAAGTTTAGGACATGTGTCTGGAATTTCTTTGCAATTTGCAATGAAAGAAGCACTTGGGAAGGTCATGGACATGTTTCCAAATTCTCAAGTAATTCTTTCTCGGATTGCGCAGAGACAAATGTGGCTGTGTTCTTCTTCATTTGGTCCACAAATGGAGAAAGCGAGGCGCAATGTCAATAAGGCTGTTTGTGCCTTTCTAAGAGATGTTGGCATGTCCTCTTTTCACAATGAAAATATTATGATTTGTAGCACATACATTTTTCGCAGAGATGGAGTCCATCTTACTTATGCTGGCAATCAGATTTTTCTGAGAAATGCACAAAATGCATTGCAACCTTTTTTGGAATTTCAGCCATCCATTTTACAGTAGGTGTTGACCATTTCAAGTTTTTCAAACACAAACAAACACTACCAAAAGGCTCTTTTCAGAGCCACCACTTCCTCCCAGAGAAAAGTGCAATGGTTATGATAGGGCAGCACCCCAAAATTTTAAATGGCCGCAAACTGTCCGCGGACACAGGGCCCTGCTCCATATTTTTGCCACTTCTAATTTTAAACTGCAAAAGACAGCTCTGAAAAGAGCCTTTTAAAAAAAAATGTTTTGTTTTATATTTGTTTTTTTTTTTTTTTTTACACATGACACACTAGGAGAGGAGGGGAAAGGAGGGTAAGGGGGGACACCTAGCACGGGGATAAAAAATGGCAGGTGGAGAGAGGAAGATGCAGGGTGGGCCTTACTTAGGTAGGTAGCAGGTCTTCTCATGCTCCTTGACCGCAGTCTCGAAAGCACTACGAAGTCTCTCCCCCCTGCAGAGTACTGTGTCATAGTATATACACAAAACTGTGACCCTCGAAAGGTAAGGGTCATCAGCATTATGAATGGCCTGTGAGGCAGCTGGAGGGATGCACTCTCCCACAGGAGTGTCCCTTGTGGTGAGAGGAGCGGAAACAGAGGATGTAGTAGAGATAGTCAACCTACTATGCACCTTGCAAGGTAGAACCTTGCAAATGGCCCCACCGTGGAACGACTTCAGGTGTCGCTTCATAGTTGTCGTAACAAAGCTGTACGAACCAGGTCTCCCACGACTGAGCACCATTTTGCACTTGTGCAGGTGACTTTATTTGCACGTGCCTTGGGTACGTTACCATGAATGGTAAATACCGCCACACCCAAGAGTCACGGCGAGTGCTGGTATTAGGGACTTCCACTACCTCATCCTCTTCATCCTCTTCATCCACCTCTACATCTGCACTCCTGTTCCCCTCTTCAGGCCCTTGGGGAGGTGGTGGTGGTGGAGGGGATGGGGTGGTGCTGAAGCAGATGTAGCACCAGGTGGCAGTTGAGGAGCCATGGATGCCATCAGGTTTCAAATGAAAATCTGGAAAGTTGGCAGCAAAATGCACTGTGTTCTGTAAGGTAGCCAGAAACGCAATGAGGATGAGTTCTGGGGTGTGGCCCTTTATAGGGATGCTGGTGCCCTGTCCGCGGACACCCGCTCTATCCGCGGACAGATCAAACACCAAAAAAAAAGCTCAAAAAGTCCCAAAAAGTATGTAGAAAGTCAGTATTATTGTCTGGGACTTGCGTTATGGTGATTTATCATTATAAAATATTGTGGATTGCCTGAAAAAGTAGTTTTAAATTGTTCACAGACACGAACAGTGTCCGCAGTCGGAACACATGCTCAGCGTGGGCGTGGTCACATGATGGCGTTGCAAACATGTCCGCGAAGGGAACGGATGTCCGCAGGACACCAAATGTACTGAAACTGTTTTGCGCATGCACGTTTGCGACACAAGTGAAACGAACAGTTATGTACAGGCGTTTGTTCTTAGAACAGTTTCAACCTGCCTACGAACAGTACTGACAGGTATAGTGTCCTCACGACACCCACATTTTGTTTATTTACGAACATCACAGGACACTTGATGTGTTCTCAGAACAGTTTCAACCCGCCTACGAACAGTACGGAAAGCTATAGTGTCCTCAGGTCACTCCCATTTTATTTATTTACGAACATTTCAGGACACAGCCTGTGTTCTTAGAACAGTTTTAACTTGCCTGCGAACAATACAGACAGGCATAGCGTCCTCAGGACACCCCCATTTCGTTTATTTACGAACATTTCAGGACACCGCGTGTGTTCTTAGAACAGTTTCAACTCGCCTGCGAACAATACGGACAGGCATAGCGTCCTAAGGACACCCGCATTTTGTTTATTTACGAACATCCCGGTACACATGATGTGTTCTTAGAACAGTTTCAACTTGCCTATGAACCATACAGACAGGGGTAGTGTCCTCGGAACACCCCCATTTTGTTTATTTATGAACATTTCAGGACACTGCGTGTGGGGAACTCAAGCAGACATTAATTTATGGCCACTGAGTCTTTCTGCAACTGCGTGGCATTCCGAAAATACATTTTGGCAGTGTCCGTCAATACAAGTGTATTAGCTGTAATCAAAGCCTCAGAAGAAGAGCTGTTGTCAGCTCGAAACACGTGTCAGATGTCATCTTTGATGTCCTGGGTGTTAATGTTAGCAGTGCACGGTGGCACGAGTTATGGTTGCTTAGCTTACCATAACTGGCAAATTTCAGGGGTTTTTCGGTATTACTTTGAACCATAAAGTCCCTTTAACAAAGTTTTTTTTACTGAATTGAATAGCTTTTTAGTAGCGCAACTTAACCATAACGTCCCTTTAACAACGTTTTTTTTTTTACTGAATATAAATATAAGTCACCTAGATAAAGGCATCATCCCCACAGCACCCTCACAGGCCCAACATCCACTGGTTCAGGGTGGCACATATCCACCTGATTCATTACGTGGTGGTCCCCATAAACAGAAAGGGACCTTCATCCCAGAAGGGAACCAGGGAGAGGAGGGAGATATTTTTTTCTGTGGAGGAAGTAGGTAGAGAGTGAGGGACCACACAGCAGAGCATTATAAGGAGGGGTATGCTGAAGTGGTCAGATCAAGAGCAAGCCTTTGAATAAGACTGGAGGTAGTTATTGAAGGGAAAGATGAGATGAATGGTGTGCCCTTTGTAGTGAGTGGGGCCAGAGATGTCGGGGATAATTTGCCAAAATGTTTTCAATGGGACGTTCCCATGTTAAAACATTGTTTTTAAATCAGGCCTGTGATCTTTTAGAATCAAGTCTTCAATTTTTTTGTCAAAGATCTAGGGAGAGGGGTGTTGGGTGGATCTGGGTGATAGTATAAGTAAAATTACCCTTGAAAGCTGCAAGTGGGACAAGATGGGTATTCAATGAGGATGTTGACGTTCAAGTAGCAAAAAGGGCATCTGTAAATGAGTACATAAAGAGAGAGGAAAGTAAAAAAGGAGACTTCACGTATCATATTATAGACAAACATTTACATTTGAAGGTATACTTAACCTATGCTGTTTATATAGGCAGAAAACAGCATTAACCCCACGTCTCATTCCTCATCCCAGTCCTTACCTGGAATGCTACATTCTCCCCGTGATTCCAACATTGTTTATTTTCTTAATGGCTTATCCTTTGGAAGGTAACCAGTTATCCATATTCCTCCTGTTTTTCATTCTGTCACCTGAACAGTTGTTCTAAGGTGCATGTAATGAGATTTTGTTTCCAATATCAAGAAAAGGAACTCATTTTTGCTAGGCTCACTGGTGTGAAGAAGTACAACTCGGCTGTTGCTTTCTTGGTACCAGTTGTATCGCAGGTCAGGATGCAGTATAAACAACACTTGAACTGGTCCAGACTGTTGGTGGGAACACAGGGCTGGTCTTTCAAGGACTGATGTGGCAGGAGGAACAGCCCTTGACAGTCCACACCCAGAATGAAATAGAGGTGGACCAAAACGGAATATGGGATGGTGCAATGAGAGAACCCTGTGTTTGTAACCAGCTCTTGAATCAGTGAGGGCTGAGAGGATGGCTATTGCCAGCTGTTAGTGATTGAAATACAGGGTTGTCAGCAAGATGTGCATGTAAAGACATGAAGTGGCTTGGGTACACACAGTTGTTTTCCAAGGAAGATGACTTAATCAGAGCCACACAGGTCTAGGAAAGATTCCCTATAGTGTTGCTAATTTAGGCTACCAGTCAGACACTGGGCTGTGAGTTCTGTATTCTGCTCATTCCTGAAATGATTTCTCTTGATCAATGATGAGCACACAGAACATGCAAGCACGTGGAGAGGAGCCATTCCTCCTCTGTTTCCCCAGAATGCCCCCTACAGAAGACAATCAACGGGATGACATTGAAGTCCATGGAGATCATCAGAGAACTGATTAGAGACATTATTTGTGAAAAGGGGATCTCTAAAAGTCTAAAAGCAGCATATATCGGAATACGGAACAGGAAACACTTACCTTCCTTTTGTACCGTGTCTTCCTCATCATCCTCTACACATTCACTTGTGGATAGATTTGAGAAATCAAGTAAAAGTAACTATAAGAAAGAATGGGTTTTAAATGAATGAAAGCCCCTGGCGGCTGACATTGATTCCATGGGCCTCATTACGACCCAGGCGGTAAGTTACCGCCTGGGCCGTGACTTTACCACCATGGCGTAAACTATGTTTACGCCATGGTGGTTGGCGGACTTACCGCCCCATTCCGAGGTTGGCGGGGGCGGTAAGTCCCCAATCCCCATTTACCCTTCCCCATTCCCATTTTTGCCCCATAGGGCATAATGGGAGTGGGGAAGGCGTTAATTACGCCACCGTAAATTACGGTGGCGTAATTAACTCCATGGTCCCTTAGCGCCATGGATTTTAACACCTGCTAAAAGCAGGTGTTAAAAGCGCCATGGCGCTAAGGGACCTCGTAATTGGCGGTAAGGGGTCGGCGCAGCTAACGCTGGCGTAAACCCCTTACCGCCAGGGTCGTAATGAGGCCATGTCATGTAATCTTTTGTAAAGTCCATGAAGGAATTACCACTTAGTCTCGATATATTTTGGAAGCTATTGAAGGAGTGCAAGGATGCAGAGAGAGTTGTTGTGCCTTGCCCATTGGAAAATATCTACTTTTTCTCAAGGGAAGATGACACGTTGCCCACATCCTTGGAGGTATATGTAATGCTTTGCATTTCTATAGTACCGATCTCAATGGCACAAAAGGTGTTGACATTTGAGATTTTAAAGTTTGAAAGGTCAACCTACACCTCAAAAGTAACCCACCTCTCTATTACAGCTTTCACTTACACATCATACACCGTGCAAGTGCTATTTAGTGACTTTCAGATGATATGGTAGGTTATTTATTTATGTTATTTAGGTTATCTATGACAAGATGGAGAAGGGTGCAGACTGTTCTGTCTTTATTGGGGGCAGGCATCATCGGAGAGAGTTTCTAACATAGTTATTGGTGATGTTAAAGCTGTAGCTCTAAGAGTGGAAATGGTAGTGGCAGCCACCAGATGTGAAATCCATGTGAAAGACTCGGCAACTGGCAGCAGATAAAGGACAGTTACACTATATCTACCTTGCGAATGGACTAGGAAACCTGGTAAACAAATGTAACATTTGGGAAGGAAATATGTGCCCACAAGCAAGACACGCATGGCAGGATAGGAAGCAAAAGTAGCGGATCACACACTAAGTAGTTCAGAGCAACCCAACCCACAAATCAAGGAAGGGTTTGATGTGGGTCTAACAAAGTCATCGGTTAGGGGCAGATGGCCAACATTTGAAATTTTATGGGTTTCTGGTTAAAGCAGGATGCAGCATATATGGTCCTATATCTGAAAAAACTACGTTCACTACCATGAACGTTCTTTTGTTGGTGGCTGTTACTTCAGTCAGGAGGATACCCTACTTTGTGATGTCTCCTAATAAGAGATTTTCGATGAGACAATCAGTATGAGATACCACCTAACATTTGGTGAAAGAGTTGTATCTACTTTCTGCCTCCTTTAGAGATCACCATTTCTTCTCTTCCCAAAGGCCTAGTAGGGCAGGTGGCAAAGGTCATACCGATTTGGATGTGAGACAATTCCTTATAGCCTACCTTAAAATAACTGTTCCTCTCTGAAAATCCAAACACCTGTTTGTGACATTTAGCAGTGGTGTTAAGTCTCTACACTCTCTAGCAGCAGGTGTTTCAAAGAGACCAATACATTGCATTACTCAGGAAGGGGCTGCAGTACCGCATAGGGGTCCAGAGACGTTCAGCCATGCACTTGGCAACTTAATGGGCTGAGGCCAGGAAAGCCTCTATCCGTGACATATGCAGGGTCCATCCCACTATCTTGTGTACATCATTACCACACGCACCTGCTGTGACAGACCAAAAGGAATATGTGTCCATGCAGTCCTGCAGGCTAAAAGCTGAGGATCTTCATTCATTGTGAATAAAGGGTAACTCCACTGGATGTGCAGTGCTTTTTTGTCCTGAAATATTTGTTTGGTTTTATTACCAGGTTATTGAGTACACTACAAGAGAAAGGACTGGGACAAGAAAAAGAGATGCAGAGGTGATTGCCAAATTACTTACTGGCAATCTTGATTGCCTTTAGCTCTACTATCCCTCATTCCAGTACTTACAGCCTCCTCGCCCACCCAATTGTTGTGATCGCTCCCATCACTTGGGAAGATATCAAGGGGATTATTGGGAACGTGTGACTTTTCATAAAATAAGCCAATAGAGCAAAACAAAGAGCCAGGCGATTTTGGAATTGCTGGAGGGATGGCTGTTCACCTTTACCTAGGAAAAGTAACAATAACAAAAAAGGTCTAGCACTAACGAAGACTAGTGGTTAGTAATCAGGTTTGTATTCAGGCATTTGAAGGAGCACTTTACATGTTTTGCCAGCAGAGGCATTTTGCGCTAAGCTTTCCATATGGTGCTTATATCAGGCATATCAGGGCATTATTGGGGCATTTGGGGCAGGCATTTGGCATGTGATGGGCTGCCTATGATGCTACATATGAAATATTGTAACTATACTAGTCATTCATTTAACTCATTGGGAAATTTGAGGTTGTATGTGGCAAATGTTTTGGCAGCACCTTGAAATGTTTTGCTATGCATTTGATGGCGTCACTAAACCAGGTCTATGGTGACACGTTTCAGGCGTTTGAGGCTGTTTTAGGCTTATCACAACAGATCAGGTAGATGCAGGGCTATACCCGATATTTGACGGTGAAGATGGTCATTCCACAAAACGCAGGTCCAAAACTCAGAATAAATAGACACACCCCAGTAGGGAATGACTGGGTCCATAAATGTAACTGTTCTAGCTAATCTAAACGACACAATAATTATTGGTATGTAAAGAGTAATGCTGGGCATAAAACGTGTACCAGCATGAGGGGTCATCTAAAAATCGTGTGCAAACATATACACATTCTAACCCAGACCTCTATGGGTGTAGGGGTACAGTGGCCCTTTCGCCCAGGTGCCTTATCTGGGGTGTTTTGATATGTGATTCATCCTCCCTGATGCCTTATGTTTCAAACAAACGGATTGATGGCTGTTGGCCTAAGGAGAATATATGATCAAACAGGATTATGTATATGGGGGGAATTCAGGGTGGTCCGTGGGGAAGGGTCTTTCAAACAACTACATGCAAGAAGAGCAGAGAGGCAAAAGGCTGTTCGAAGGAGCAGAAGCAGGTTTGTGGAGACGGTTGAGTATACAAGTCAAGGTTCACCCCAGTGACACACAGGGCAAGGAGCTCAGAGGAAGAGAAAGAATACTGTTTCGGTTTGCACAATTCGTGCCTGGGCTTCCGTGAGAAAAGGGCCAGCGTGACGCAGACAAGTGAGGTGGTGGTGGGGGTGTCAGGGCTGGCTGTCCGGGGCGCTGGACGATGGGAGAGAAGGCTTCTTAGAAATCATTGTGTGTCCTAGTAAAAAGATGGAGTCTGGGGTGGCACAAAATGGAGTCTATGTGTCATCCAATGGCTTCCTTTCATTGTAGTCAGAGGAGAGCTAAGGGGGACGTCCCCCCAAAGGGATGAGCAAATAGATCCCTTTCATGCAGAATGTACATGCAAAAGACCCTTCCTCCCTTACATTTCCCCCTTTCCTTACTCCAAAAGTAACAAATGACTTTGTTTATTAGTGCACCTACGTTCTTCCGCCTCCATTACTGCTTCATCCCAGGCTGGAGTTCCCTTTATTGGCAACCAAGCTCTACACACAGATCTCAAACTGTGACCCCTTCTTGCATATTCATCAGGAGTCAGGTCATATATATATACACCCACCATCCCCAGCTAGGTCCCACCACATCTCCTTATACCACTCTAGTTCATGGGGTACTTTGATGGTTGTGTGCCACTAGTTATCCACTCTATTCCCTGTGTTGTACACTTCTGTCATGCAGTATTTGGGCTCTTGGTTACCCCCGGTTTGTACTTGTGCATCTTTCACATCATGAGGTACCTTTGTTGGATTGCCCACTGTCACCATAATTACACTACTAGGCATGGATTTTTCACAACATCAAACCCCTACCTGGCACACTCAAATGATTAGCAGCAAGAATACTATGATGGGGACCTGTAGCTTCATTGCAGTCCCAAACCAGGATGGCACCCAATCAAAAACTGTGTCGAACAGTCACTTGGCTGCATGCCACCTTCCTTCTTCAACCTTTCTCTGAGATCATGTACTGCAGCTATTACACGTGATAGTGTCCCGTTGTCAGCATCTGCAGAAGTCCGAATGTGCAACATACACTCCCACTTTTTCAGCAAACACCCCCTTCCATTGCTGTGAGGAGATCCAAGACATAACAGTTTTGCATGGTCATCAACTGTAGGGCTCTGAGTTCCACCTTGATGACGTTGAACCCTTCTTCAGTGTTGTTTGCTACTGGATCAGCTCCCACCTTACAATCTGCAGCCATTTGGCGTATGCTCGTGCCTGGATGCTTTTTATGAGTGATGCAAAAAATTTCTCTGCCGAGTTGAACAACTTAAACGGGTCCGGTATCTGTGCCAAAAGATCGGAAGAGTCTTTAGAAATGTATGATGCCTTTCTTTTGGGTGACACTCTGGCCCTCATTACAACCCTGGTAACTTAACGATTGCGCCGTGGTGAAATGGGGAATTACCACCCCATTACAAAGTTGGTGGGCGGTAATTCCCCATTTACCATTGGCCCTTCCCCATTCCCATTTTTGCCCCATAGGGCTCAATGGGAAAGGGGAAGGCGGTAATTACCGTACTGCAAATTACGGTACCGTAATTACCTTCAAGGTCCCTTTGCGGGTCCCTACCTTAACAGCTGGTCCAGACTAGCCGTTAAGGTCGGGAGCCACAAAGGGACCTCGTAGTAAGGCGTTAAGGGGTTAAACAGCGCTGGAACGTTTTACGGCGCCATTAACCCCTTAACGCCTGGGTCGTAATGATGCCCTCTGTCTTGTAGCTTATCCCCCAACAGCACATCTTATTGGGGTGAGCCTTCGGTTGTTGAATGGGGTGCCAGGGACATTCTGGTGGGCACCCTCTCTCCTGGACGTGGCTCTCTCCGGAATCACCATCAGGGCCGAATGCAGCCATAGCCAGTACCTCTCTCCATGATGGTGGAAGGTGTAAGTGTGCCTGTTTGCCACATACCCAATATTTGTCCATCAAAGCAGCTGTTTCTTTTTTCATGTAGGGGAGGATGAGAGTTTTGTTGCAATATTTGTTCAAGCCCATGGGCACCTTTCCTTCTCTGTGGAAACAAAGTTTGTATTGCACTTCACGTTGGATCTTGATTGTTTTTTTAGAGGGCTGTCACCCTTTTCAGTATGTGCTGGGATCATGTTGGAGTGCATGTTCCTTCGACCCAGTGACATTTTTCTTCTGACAGTCCTTGTAGTGCTTCTGCCTTACACATCACTGTTTCCTCTTGCCATGTGTTTTCTGTAAACATTGTCCCCTTTATGACGAAAAGCGGTTCATTTATACAAAGTACTCCTTGACGTTTCCTGTGGCAGGTTTTCTCATTCTGGAGCAGGTGTAACGTTACTAAGCGTGCCTGGAAGGTACTTTGAATTCTACAAAGTGCAAGATGAAGGAGACACTGGGCATCCGCTATGGGGGTTTCCTGGGGTAATAGAACCTTAGGTGTTCCTGATGCCTGAGGTATCAGGAAACACAAATAGCAACTTTCGGTTGTTGCTTGTTTACCCATGATGCTCATATCAGAGTTCCATTTGTAAGACTGATCTGGGTGACAAGGGTCTTCTATCAGAGCCAACCCTAGGCCATGGTATGCATCATATATTTTCTGTTCCGCCTCCCTTTTCCTTCTGTTACTCTCCCCTAGACCATTGTGGAACTTCATAATACTTTGACAACGTATAGGGAAAATGCCCAAATTCATCTTTTCATTTTGATCATAATTATGTTGCCAATACTGTGTGGTAGGAGCGTGGGGTGGGTATTTGAGACCTAAAGTGCATGTAATCGTCATTTGAGGTAGGTTCAAAGGTTGTTTGTGGGCAAGCATATGACAGCATTAATGCATCAGAAATTGGTTGGTCTCCATTATGAACATACAATACATTCTCATCACTGCTCATTGTTGAGAACTCAGACTGAGGGGCTTTCATTGTGCAATTTTTGTACAGCAAGGTTCCATTTGTGGAGATATTGTGGGCCCACATCAATTTCATCCCATCCCATATTAACTGTGTTCCCTTTTGTACCATTTTTCCTCCACCCCCTCTTTTGTTCCGAATAAAATAAAAGACAGCTCCAGTAAAGTCCTAAATATAATAATATTGTTGAAAATACAATGGCCGTGAAATAAAGGCCACATTCGTATGAGTATGCTCTAGTGGTGCTAACATTGCCCCTACTGCTAACTATTTCTGTTGTGTTGTCATTGAGGGCCGTCGTTTCTGCCATGTTTGTACCTACAGAATGGAAAACAATGGGTTAAGTACATTTTCTTTATGAAAAACATATAATTTCATAGAGAGAGCAATAGAAAAAAGAGAGAGAAAAGAGAGAGAGTAAAGAGAGAGAAAAGAGAGAGAAAGCACAATACATATTCATTATTCAACTTTATGTATATATGAACCAGTTATCCATTCCTTTATTTACATGGGTATCCCATTTTTCGTATCTTTCAAATGTCCTCTCTTGGCCCATTTATTCTCTTTAGGGAACTGCCACTTCCTTGCCATTTTGCTGCTCTCATTCTCGTGTCACACTGCCGTGGGATTTTCTAACGTCAGAGAGATGTATCCAATATTTCAGGCCCTTAACCTTCACCACAGAAGGGATGCAATATATTACATCTTAAAGGCCATGACATCTTGGAGAATTCCATCTCCTCACAAAACTCTACATGTATACCAACTCACCAGCATTAGCTGTGTCACGAGGCTGTCTGTTGCTGCAGGGGTTGTGTCAGTTTCACTTTCCCTAGTGAAGGGTCAGGCCACTTGCTCAGCTATACTTCTCACTCCCCGTGTAAGCTGTGTTAAGTATTACTTAAATTCCTCCCCTAGAAATGCGGCAGTCCGATGAGCATCT
Organism: Ambystoma mexicanum; assembly: GCF_040938575.1. Classification (NCBI taxonomy): domain Eukaryota; kingdom Metazoa; phylum Chordata; class Amphibia; order Caudata; family Ambystomatidae; genus Ambystoma; species Ambystoma mexicanum. Next base: position 527,079,775 of record NC_090934.1, read on the forward strand.
GTTGTTCTTCTCATTGGGGATAGCAGGGTTTATATGCACCTTCCTGTTACTATTTTGTGCAGGGACAAGTGGTGGTCCTTGCTTGATTGTGTTCGTAATTGAAATAATGCTAAGGGCAGGCAATACACGCAATTCTATTTGAGGGCGTGAAACAACTTTTACAATCTGCTTTTAAGGAGGCCGTTGATTTTCTCGACCAATTCCGTTCACTTGCAGGTGGTAAATGGAACACAGTTTGTGTTTTATACCTAGCAATGAAGTTACTTCTTTAAAGAGGTCATTAACAAAGTGTGTCCCATTATCGGAGTGTATCACATCACAAATGCCCAAACGTGGGAACTCTTCCCTCACCAAAAATGTTGCCACACATTTCGCATCTGGGTGTGCACAGGGTCCTGCTTCCACCCAGCGTGAAAAGGGGCAGACCACCACTATTAGGTATCTCACTCCATTGCACCTTTCTCCCATGTCTGCATAGTCAATGTGCAGTTTACGGAAAGGTCTTATGGGGTGGCGTGGGGCAGTGTCCCTTGTAGTGTCCTGAGGGTCATTCCAGAGTTGTATGCCGGCATGTTACACATTCAGTTGTCATTTTGGCTAGGTGCTCTTCGGGATTTCGCACAAACCAGTTTTCCTGGATGTCAGCAGCTATGTATTGTTTTTTTGTGTTCGCTGGAAAATGCAGTTGTTGGAATGCAAGCTGTAATACATCCAAAGGCATTACTACCTTTCCTCTTGATTCAAGTCACCAAAGGAGATCAGTGGGTGACTGTGTACAACCCCCCTTGGTCCATATCTCTTGTTCCTTAATTGGGGCCCTTTTCTGTAGCTTAATTATTTGTGTGATGGGCAGCGAATTGTATCTAACTTTCTTTTCTTCCTGTGTGTTACCTTTTAGCAAATACTGTGTTGTTTGTGGTTTTTGGAAGTATGCTGCTTGCTTTGCTACAGTTTCTGCTGCCGCGTTTCCCATTGAGATTACATCAGTGTTATTTGTATGGACTTGGCATTTTACCAAAGCCACTACTGAGTGTTCTGCTAAAGCTTATATCAGTTAATTTAAAAGTTTTGCATGTTGTACTGTGGACCCATCTGCCCTTCTGAAACCTCTTCTCTTCCACCTGGACAATCCAGCATGTACTGCTGTGATTACACATGCTGAATCTGAATAAATCGTTACTGCAATGCTTCAATTAGTGCTACAAGCTCTGCTGCTTGTGCTGAGTAATGTGTTTTGGTTAGATGTTTTTGTACAATGAGCTAATACTCCCCTTCCTCCAATCTTACTACTGCTGCACCTACATATTTTTCACCTTTTTCCGGGCAAATGGATGCTGACCCATCCACAAATTACATTTTGCCCTCCTGGCTCTGGGAATGTCATCTCCTTCCCCGTGGTATGTGGCACAATCATAATTTTGCATGTCTTCTACCGTGCATGGCTCAGTGATGAATGTGGCTGGATTTACAGTTTTACAGCACACTATGTGAATGTTCGAACTAGAAAGTATTATTTCATAAACTGTTGCTCTTAAGTGTAGATTTAGACCGTTCTAGAATTGCAAACAATGAGTGTCCAACAAACAGTGTGACCGAGCACACCATTACTATGGTGGCGCTCTTCTCAATTGCAAATGAGGCAGCTGTGAGAGCCTGTTTGCACACGAAGTGCCCTTACATCACGGAGTCAAGGGTGCTGCTGTTATTGGATTGTGTCTTAAGGATGTCTTCTATGTTAGTACTGCTGTCATGAGTGTTTTGCCATGAGTCTGTGTTAGTACTGCTGTCATGAGTGTCCCATTGCAGTGTGAAAGCAGGAAGAATTCCCGTTCTTAGTCTGGGGACGCTAGAATTGGAGCTGTAGAGATAACTTCCTTTAGTGTTGTAAATGGTGTCCGCATGTCTGGTGTCAATGTAATAGTTGTGTTATCTATTTGTGCTTCTTTCAGTGCTTGTAGTAGGGGCCTGGTATATGCTGCATAAAAGAGTATCCATGCTCAGCAATAAATGCATATGCAGAGACATTTTGCATGTTCTTCAGTGTGTGGGGCCTAGCTGCTGCGTGTACCGCTGCTGCCCTGTTGGGGATTATTCTTTTGCCAACTTTTGATATCGGTTGTGCTAGATATAGTACCTCTGCTAGGCAGTACTGCAACTTCCCTCTGTCCACATTTTACCCTTTGCGTGCCAGCAAGTTCAGTAATGTTATCGAATCTGCTCTGTACTGTTCCTCATTCTCACTGCAATCAAAAGGTTGTCTACGTATTTTATCACTATGCCTTTAACATCAATATTGCCAAGATCTTCATGCAATATTCTGTTGAAAATGCTTGGGCTTTCACAGTATCCCAGTGGTAATCTGCAATGTTCTTATATTTTCCCTCTCAGGGTAAATGCAGTCAGGTATTGTGAGCTTGGATTAAGTTGTACTGAGAAAAAAGCATTTTTCAAGTCTACTACTGTGAAATGTGCAGCCTTCTATGGTATTCTGCACAAAATGGATGCAAGATTTGGGACAAGGGGAAACTCCTTCTGTATGACGTCATTAAGTGGGCATAAATCCTGCACCATCCTCCAAGCCCCTCCCCTCGCTTTCTTAATAGGATAAATTGCTGTATTGCATGGGCAATTTGATGGCACAATGATACCCTGCTGTAACAGTGCATATATATTGTTTCTTTTATTTCCTCCTCTGCTTCTCTTGACAGGGGATATTGTTTCAGCTGGGGTAGAAACGCACCGGGTTTGAGTTTAATCTTTACTGGTGTTACCTTTCGCAAGAGCCCTACATTGTGGGGGTTGGTGGTCCATAAATGTGTGGGTACCTGCTGCATGTCTTCATCAAAAAATGACGGTGGTGCACTGACAATGGCCATAAGGGGTTTCATTTACTCACCTGTTCTGGACCATTATATTGCACGGCATGCATATTTCCATTATTATCTCTCCATCATTGTCATTGTCAGTGAACAGCTCTTCGTCTGTCAGGTCGAGCAATGCTACGTTTGGGTCTATGCACAGTACTGTTCGCCACTCGCATCTGTGTGTGTCCAGACCCATTGCCACAATATGACTAGCAGATACTTGTACTCCTTGCATATCTAATGAGAGGATGGTACCTGGTAGTATTTCAGGGCCTGCTACAGGGCGGAAAACAAAGTCAGTGGGTACTCTCCATTCCGTTTGCGTTATTTCGGGCACCACTCTGGCTACGACCTGTATCCCAGACACAAACATGTCTGCATTAGTGGTCACCCCTCGGACAGCTACTTCATTTGCTATTGTGTTAATCAACACCATTGCCCGGAGTGGGCATATTCCTGGGGTGGAGCATACTATACCCCTTTCAGTAAAGGAAATTGTCATGCTAAGCTTACTGAGGAAATCTCTCCCCTCGACATTTACTGGCAAGTCTTTGGCCCTCATTAGGACCCTGGCGGATTTTTTCCGCCATCGGCGGACTTTTCCGCCATGGCGTAAAGTCCGTTTACGCCATGGCGGATGGCGGACTTACCGCCCCATTCCGAGGTCGGCGGGGCGGTAAGTCCCCATTGACCCATTTACCCTTCCCCATTCCCATTTCGGCCCCATAGGGCTCAATGGGAGTGGGGAAGGCGTTAGTTATGCCACCGTACATTACGGTGGCGTGATTAACACCAAGGTCCCATAGCGCCATGGATTTCTCCGCCCGCAAAAAGCGGGCGGAAAAATGACCATGGCGCTTTGGGAACTCGTAGTTGGCGGTAAGGGGTCGGCGCAGCTAACGCTGGCGTAGACCCCTTACCACCAGGGTCCTAATGAGGCCCTTTGTGTTACAATAGGGGTGCTTGCAGTGTTTTTTCCCCTATCTTTACATCCAAATCTTTAGTGTAAGGAAACGTCACCACAGCCCCAGAAAATCCCTGTGTTTCCAAATTATTGCCCAAAAGCAGAAATCTGCTTTTCATTAGGCACGATTTTTCTGCTCATGAGTCCACCATGAAGATGAACTGTCTGATCTGCCTGAACCAGTGGTTCTTCATCTGGAAGTAGGGTAGTTTATAGGACTGGACATGCAAATGCTCTCTGTGGGCTGTCCTAATCTGGGTGTATGTTCATTCCCGGAAAGGAAAATATGTTTTCCCCAACCTTAGCAGTTCCCTGAAATGGTGCTGGTGTACCATGTGCGATGGTGGTGAAAGGATTATTGTGTGTGTTCCACATCTGGATTTGGCGTGTTAATCAGTGTTGTGTCTCCTGTGGTGGTGCTCTGTGCCCTTGTGTTAAAACATGTGTCAGTCTGTTCCTGTTGTCCATAACCTCCCATAGGCAGCCCATAGGGGCTCCCTGGGAGGGGATGGCCAAATTGCTATTCATTATTAAACCTTTGTGGGTTCTGGTAATACATCATAGGATGGGCACGACATTACCTAGCAAAATGGCCCCACCTCCCACATGACCTCCTCGTCTGGGCCCTTGTCCTCGGTACCCTCCTCTCTGTCCCCGGTACCCACCTCTTCCTCTTCCAGGCCTTCCTTGCCACTTGGGCCCTCCATACTGCTCTTCTCCAGCCCATTGCTCCTGTCCGTTTATTGTCCATGTGGCTGCCATCCTAGCCTGCAGCGCTGTCGGCCCCTCCTCCTCATTTCCCTGCCTTTCTGGGGGTAGCACGGCTGTTACTGCCACAACCTTCATCAGCTTATTTTGTACAAGTTTTGCTCCATCTGACAATCTCTTCTATGCAATTTCTTTCTCTCCCTTTCTTTGATCCTCCTACAATGATGTACTATAATGCTTTGTATTTCTGGCTAACCTTTGGCTTCTATCCCAGCAATTTTATCAAGGGCTTTCTGTACCTCCTTTGGGAGGACTCTCTTCATAATGAAGTAAAAAAGAGAGGTTGACTGGTTGCAAACCGGGCTCGTCTCCGTTTACCACATATCCTGCACTGAAGAATGTACTGCGCAGCATCTTTCTCATCCCCCATTGTGCATTGCATCACAGAGTGTGAATCGGGGGTATCAGGGAAGGTTCTCCGCAGTGCATCCCACACCTGGGTTCTCACGTTATTAAATGATGCTTCATTATGCCGGTCACAGTCCATTGTTACTCCTAGGAACCCCGCCTTCACCCACACCCCATCTGCTTGATCACCCACTGCCGATACCAGAAAGCTCTTGAGATCCCCTATTGCTAATGGAACACCTGCAGTGTTTTTCTCAAAGGCATGTACATTTTCCCGCATCCCCTGACAGTGGGGGTAACATTTTTAACAAATTGGTCTTATCCATCAGTGTCCAAGGCACGTAGTGAGGCCTTCCCGCACCTTTATGAATAAAGGGCATCTGTAGATTTGTTCTCCCTCTGCCTTTACTTACCTTCATTCCTTTTTTCTTTGCCAGTGCCATTCTCCCTATCCTGTTCCTGACCCTTCCTTGCCAACCTTCTTCCTCCCCACCCACCTATGGCGTCAGATACTGTACTTACAGACCCCCTCCTGTCGCTCCTTCCTTGTACTTATCAATATCACTTCAACATTCTTCTTCCCTGTCAGATGTCAAGTTACCTTGCCCTGTACTTACCTGCTCAACTCATACCACCTGAACCGGGGCACTATCAATATGGAACCGGGGCACTATTCCTCCTCTGCTATAATAGAGGAGTTTTTCGATGGTGGCGGCGGCAGTGTCTGTCCTCCCCCTGGCAGTGGTAGTGTACTTTCACACAGTGATCTTAGTCGGGACAACTCCACTTGGGTATTGGCCATTTGATCTTCTGAATTTTGAGTTATTCGTCCGATGTGGGTCGGGATGTGCTTCTGCTGGCGCAGTTGGTGCACTTGGTCGGGGTAGATACAGCGGGTCACAATATCCTTCATTAGGTTTTGTCAGCAATGAGTACAGATTTTTTTGTTCCACTCCTTCCTTCTTTCCCCTCCTCCCTCCTGGTTTGTTGCTACCACAGGTTGTAACTCTTTTTCCTTATGATTTGCAGGAGGTACTTCTTCAAACATCCACAGAGATCTAACACTTCTCTTCTATTTCGGAGCTGCTTCCCTTTACATTTGGCCATTAAGTATTTTGCCACAAGGTCCAACACTGTCTTATCGAAAGACCCTCCTTCTACCCATATTTGAGATGACCATTCCCCTTTAATCTCTTTTAGCCACTGCCCATGGTACTTTTTTATTTTCTCACTATACAAGGGGAGGTGTTGGCAGATTTGCAGGAGTATTGTATCCGCTCCCATGATTTTCCCCACTGTCTGTGCGTGTGTGTGTTTGTGTGTCAGTCACCACTGTCAATACTTCAATAATTTTATATCTATATGCCTCCCCCAACCAAGCCGTCTCCTGCTCCAGCAAGCAGTTGGGTTTTCGCAAAGCTGGAACCCGCAGCACCTGCTCAGGAGTGTACGTGTTTTAAATACTGGTGGGCCGTAGGTGGTGGTGGTCATGATGGGGGTGGTCCAGATCTCGCCACAGAGTACGGGGGTCTTCCTGGATCAATCATGTCTAAGGAGTCACCAAGTGAAGGTGGACATTCCCGAAAATGCAGATCCCAAACTCAGAATAAATGGACACAGCCCAGTAGGGAATGAGACCAGGAGATAGATTGCAAGTGGAACAAAGTTTGTATCAGGCATGCAGAGGACTCCGCTGCTCTGAGAGCACTCTACCAAACAGTACGTGAACAGTACATTATAAAGCCAAAATGTGTCATGACTGAGGTCATTACATACCGTGTAAAATAACAATGTTAATTGGTGGGCCCCTATCGCCCAGTATGTAACAATAAACAATGCCAGACTCCAATTGTTTGCTGTGGCTGGAGCGGTCTGTGGGCATGTGGGTCAGCTGAGCTCATCTTCACAGGGTGAAGGACAGGCTGGGTCAGTAAGATGTAACTGTTCTAGCTAATCTAAACTACACAATAATTATTGGCATGCGAAGAATAATGCTGGGCATAAAACCTGTACCAGAATATTGGGTCACCTATGAATCGTGGGAAAACATATACACATTCTAACCCAGGCCTCTATGGGGGCAGAGGTGCAGTGGCCTTTTTCCCCAGGTGCCTTATCTGGGGAGTTTTGATCTGTGATTCATCCTCCCTGGTGCCTCATGGTTCAAACGAACGGATTGATGGGTGTTGGTCTAACGAGAATATATGATCACACAGGATTAGGTGTATGGGGGGCAATTTAGGGTGGTCCGTGGGGAAGGGTCTTTTAAAACAGTTACATGAAAGAAGAGCAGAGGGGCAAAAGGTTGTGCAGGCAGTAATTTCTAAAGGTGCGGGTCGAAGGAGAAAGAGCAGGTTTGTGGAGACGGATGAATACACAAGTCAAGAAGATTCGCCCGGGTCACGCACAGGGCAATAAGCTCAGAGGAAGAGAAAGAATACTGTTTCTTTTTGCAACAATTCGCACCTGGGCTTCTGTGAGAAAAGGGCTGGCGCGGCACAGACAGGGGAGGAGGTGGTGGGGGTGTCAGGGCTGGTTGTGCGTGGCGCTGGAAGATGGGAGAGAAGGCTTCTTAGAAATCTTTGTGTGGCCTAGTAAACAGATGGAGTCTGGGGTGGCACAAAATGGAGTCTATATATCTCATCCAATGGCTTCCTCTGCTGTTGTCAGAGGAAAGACAAAGGGGACGTCTCCCCACTATGGGATGAGCAAATAGATTCCTTTCATGCAGAATGTACAGAGGGGGTAAAAAGACCATTCCTTCCTTACAGCGGTCATATTCCCAGTTATTGCCATTAATTGCACTGTTATGTGCATGCATGCATACATGATTCAGAAGTAACTCATATGCCAATGACTGGCAAATGAGGATACCTCTTGGACACATGACGGCAGCAGTGAACAAATAGTGTGAAAACAGAAGCAAAAACTTGCAATGCCCGGCAGATGCATATTAAATGACTTTATGAAAGAACAGAATGTTTGTCTTTGACAATGCGTGTTCTCTTCAAGTTGGGTTTATTGACAAAGCATTGACAAACAGCAAGGCAGATGCAGTGGTTCAGAAGTATTTGGCTCACCAGCTGCCTGCTTTTAGTATTTTGATCCTGCTCCAAGTTTGATAACAGTACATCCTACTGCTGTATTCAGTGTGTGAGTGCGTTTATTGCCACAGCACATGGTTCGGTTTGCAGGCTTACATATCCGAGCCTAGGCCTTGGGCGCAACTGATGTGCAGCTCTGCATGGCTCATAGCTCTCAGTAATATTGTATTTTCCACAGACACCGCTGTTTCTGGCATCAGCAGTATGTCATTTATGTCATCATTAGGGGATCTATGTTTTTGATGTATGAGCCCAGAGTGATCATCAAGGACTCCAGTCTCGCATAGGTCCCACTACAAACAGGCTGTCTTTTTTCGAATTGAGCCTTTAAACTGCATGGCCTCTTCCCTCCAGTTCCTTCATCAATCCTTTCAAGTGCGAACTGCCGGCACGTCTGGTGTTAGTCATAGATTTATTTTACATGTCTGTCAGTTATGTTTTTGTTGTTTTCCCTTTAGAAATGTAACCCGTTGTGTGGTATGTGGTCAAATAATGTATGAAGCAAAGACATTTTCGGTAAGAATGACGCTGTAATTGCAGGACAGCCAACATACGAACATACAAATATACGAACATACCTACACATATACAGGCATACACATGTACACACACACAAACGTGGTGAGTTGTAATATACTGCGAAGATTGACACCTGATATGTTTACATGCAAATAACCTTTCTTTTGCTATTTGTCTTCTTTCGAGAACAATTCTTTAGGACAGGTCTTTTGTATTTTTTATTAAAATGTTTTTCTTTTTTGGTCCGTCCAAACCTCGCTCATTGCCAAGCTCATTGAGACACTTGCTATGCAAGAGCCCGTTTGTCAGTCTACTGCTCTTCATGCAGAAGGAGTGCATCATCCTGGAGAAAGCTCTGAAAAAGCAGGGGAAGAAGGGGCTAGAAATGCCTGAGGTGGGAGAGATTAGACAAGTATGCTTTTAAATGCATCTATTGTGTTGTTTCTCTTTGGCATAGTGCAGTGTTTTCTTCTTACATACGGTTTGTTCATCTTGTCTTTATTTGTGTTGTCCTCAAACTCTTAGGCTGATTTGTGTGTTTTCACACATAGAAGAAAGTTAGTGAACACATTGGAGAGGAGTCTTTTTATTATGTTTCTTTTTATTATTTATGGAAATAATGGCATGCATATATCTTTGTACCTTCAAATATACTTACTAGTTTGTTGGGATGATTTACATAATTGTGGTGACTTGCCAGCATGTTTTGAGATGGTGTAAGAACCATCTAAATTGCACTGCCAGACTCCATAATTACTTACATAAATTCTGCATATTTACATAATATATTTGCAGGGCATCGGAAGTTTTTACTGTCTATGCTGGTCCTATATAACTATTTATGTTCAGTTGACCGTCCAATTTAAGACAGTGACACTGCCATGTGAAAACGTGCAGTTATGGCAGCATGATTACATTGTGGAGTATGCACACATGACATAACATTAATAGACATATTACACATTCTTAAATTCCTCTGCCCATCCTGGTTAACTGCATTCTTCCCACTATGCCTACTAGAAAAGTTATGGAATCAGAAAGCTCAATTGCGATTTCTTTCTAAAACAAACAACCTTTGTCTCCTCAATCTGTGTTCGCTAATTATCTAATAATCGAACAGAACCTATATACAGCACACCACTCCGATGGCCCAGGTTTTCAACTTCCCACAAAAAAGCCCATAGACACCTTCAAAGGAAGAATGCAGAGTTCACTGCTTCTCTCACCTCCAGAGCCCAGTACCAAGCCCCTAGCTCTGAACCTCCAGAAGTATCTTGCAACTCCATTAACCAGGGCCCAATTCTTCATGGATGACTTAAATTTGACGACTCCCTTCTCCAGAGGCTTTGGCTCAAATGTGTGTAAACACCTTCTTCCGAGTCAACTTAACATAAATGCGCCAGTTTCGGGGAAGCACACCTGGAGATTTTTGGTTTTGCATTTTAAGCTGGGTTAATGGCAGGATTATGTCTAGTTCTTAAGGCAACATATGAAGGGGCATTATGCCGGCAATAGTTTAAAGGTGCACGGAAACTGGAGTACTGTTTGCCATCTCTGTAGCATCTTCAGAAGGGCAAAGGCACACTGGAGTCTGTCTATCAGATGACTGCGTGGGGGGTTGTGGTACATGGTGTAGCATTTCCATTTAATATCTAAAGCAGAGTACTTTTAAAAACCATGATCATAGTATGCAGGCCACAGAAGTAACACTACACATTCCCAGCAAAGCATTGCCAGTTGCAGAGATACCATAACTTACATTCCTAAACATAGGAGTTGCCATCAATGAACCAGTGTGCAACTGAGAACATGTAGTCAGAGTTCTTAAATTGCTGAATGTCATGCATGAGTGACTGAGTCACTGCTGATTTTTTTCTCCGCATCATTTGCAGAAAATAAAGCTCTGTATTTTTAAGGGCACAGATGATTCAACAAGTACCAGAAATGAAGGAGAAAAATAGCACTATATGAGTCATGTCTGACATACAACTTTGACCTCCTGGATTATTATTTGTTCAATCAATCAATTTTTTTGATTTTGGATGGATCCATCAAACATTTGCATTGCAAAACATACAGTCCAATAAATAGATAAAACCGGTGAAACAATACATATCAATTAGCACTAACAATTAGTCAACTCATAAATAGGTATCAAAATGTAGTGGATACAAGTAAAACTTACAATAAAGTGTGTCTATGCATTCTATTTTAAGCCGCAACAGTCTACCCTAAGCAGAGATGGCATTACTGATTTCCCTTTTCAATGTGGGATCCTGTTTAGCAGCCAGGCTTGATGTATACATTTAGAGACTGCAAACACAATGAATTTGTCCTATGTCAAATGACATTAAATAAGGCCTATAAGAAGGGCACAGAAATGGAAATGTTCAATGGTTGCTTTGACTCACGAGCAGACTCGGCATAAGTCAATCATGTGCCAAGCGTACAGCAATGTCGCCAGTGGAAAGGGGCCATTCCGTTTCTCAGGCATAGGCAACGTGCATAAGAAGGGTCACTGCATTAAGGATAGATTTCATAACCCACGTCTGGTTTGCCGTGCTGATAAGCCGCTGCTTGGGTGGAAGAGCTAAATAATGCATCTTCAGCATTGTGCTAAAGACAACCTGCATTAGGATTTGTCCATAGATTCTAAAGATCCGTGGAATCGAGTGTTGGCTTAAAATGCCTAAACCATGGGAGGTCCATGCCTCGGTTTTGTGAAAGGAGATCCCTTGTTGCTTCTCTGTACTTCTCTAACCACACACGAACCCAATGCAATATTGGGTGAAAGCCTAACACATCAGCTATATGTGTTTTAGTCACGCTCTATGTGTAGTGCCATGTTAAAATGGCTTTGTGGTAGGGTTGTGATTCTTTTTAGGATACTTTTTTTTCACTACCTTGAGTCCAGCGGTTTTAGTTTGCCTGCAGATTTCTACCCCGTAGACTGCCTTTGTCATTGCCTGTGCATTATGTTCTTTCAGCCCCAGTGAAAGGGCCCTGTTCCTGCGGAATCTCAATTCAGTGACCCTCAATATATATATATATATATATATATATATATATATATATATATATATATATATATATATATATATATATATATTAAAATCATTTGTTGTTTATAGGGTGGATGGAATACCTTCAGTTCGGACTTGTTGATGTTGATGGTCAAGCCACTCTAATTGCACCCTTCACGAAATTCTGTGAATGCAAACCTTTGTTAGGGGTGTTGTATCACCAGCGAAGAGTAACAGAGGGATATTATCAGACACAACCTTGGATCATCAGATTGCAAGTTGACTAGTTTTTTAATGAGTGTATTGATATAGATTTAAAAAAAGAGTAGGGGCCAGCACACCACCTTGTTTCACTCCCTGTCCGATGTTTATGGGGACCGTGGTAAATCCGGTTAGGTACCTTCCCACTTTTACACTATTGTTGGTGCAAAGGATTGTGATTGCTTGCAGGAACGCCCTGGCATTGTTCATGTTGTTGAGAGTTTTCCATAATGTATGTCTCTGACCCTGAATGCTGCCTTTAGAGCGATGAAGGACGTATTTAAGTAAATTGTTCTCAGAAGCACGTATTTCTGGTACCTGGCTATTATTTTGTGAAGGCACCATTTAATACATTGTAGTTGCAAATGTCTGAGACCCCACCTACCCCACCCTGACAGTACATGTCCAACTAGGCAAATTAAAGCATAGCAGGTGATCCACATAGTTCACTGCATGCCAGCATCTAGGAGGAGCATGCTTGGGTTGCACTGTCTAAAGGGTTCCATAGTCATGCCAACCATGGTTGGCACAGGCCGAGGAAATGTGAAAATGGATTGTGGTTATAGTGTAATGTTTAATGAAAGGAGTTGCTGTAGCAGTGGGTGTGAGTGTATGTCTATGAATATGTCTCTCATGCGAGACACAAGTGATCATGACCATGCTGCATTGGATGTAGTTACATGGAAGTACTCCCTCTGGACCCAACTAAAACCCAAACCAGCTTCTCTACAGCAGTGCACCACCACAACAGCACACTCCCCTGAACTGACAGGCATCTGTCGGTGCACTTCAGAAGATTCCATGTAATAAAGTTGCTGCAACAATGGCTGTTTAAAATATAATCCCGGCAAAAAGGCTGTGGTGTGCCCACCGCAATCCATGTAATGAATGCAGGTGACACCCCTGCAACCCCTGGACCCATTATACCACACAAGGGGAGCCGGGTACACCGCTGCAACCTCTGCTACCCTTGTTTGGTATAATGGAAACACTATTACCGGGTCACACAACAGCCTTTTTGCCGCGATTGTTTGTTAAAACTGCAATTTATCGGCGACAAGATTACTGGACACCCTTCAGAACCTATGATATTGCAAGGTGATGAGGCCTCCCTATTTCTTAGTCATGATAGGGATGCCCAAAAAAGGAGAGCCAGAGGGCTGGTGAGAGAATGACTTATTTGCAAATTAGTATTTACACAGATCCTGATTAAGACATTTACCTTCTAAGCTATCACTGATATTAAGTGACATGTTTTAACATCGATAAATAAATAACTACACAACTTGCTTACATTATATATGAACTACTAGACTAGGTCATGACATTCCGTCATGAAACACAATAACGTTGTAACATCATCAAGCAGACGCGTGATGATGTCACACTACAAATGACGGCCATTTTTTAAGACGCTGCATCTTTCGCGGCTGAATGTAGGCGCAGCTCTCAAAAGACTACCACTATTGAGGTAAAAATTTGAAATCAGACACGTGCACTAGAAGAACTGGAGCCTGATTTTTTACTAAAACATACATTTGTGTGGTTGTGTTCCCACAGGCACTTTGCCACGAGAGATTGACAGCAACAGGATGGGCTAACCTTTAACCAAACACCATTATCTTGAGCCCTAACTTGTGGATTGGGGTTAAGAACCTTTAATTGGCTATCCTCTTAGGAACATTATAAACACCTTGAACTTGACTTATTGCTTAGCACCTGTATATAATACTAAGCCACTTTGCTTTGTTTATTTTTTTCCATAGATGGGACATAACATCTAACATAGTCCCATGCTTGTTGTTGAACTTATTGACCAGCACAGGATTTTAAGAACTAGTGATCGTCACTAGGACCTAGAGATATTTGGGTATCTATATAAGGAGGTTAATACTTGAATAGGGGATGAGTTCAATTTACCGTAGATTTTTGTGATCTCCCTCTAGTCACAATGATAATAACTGGATACTTTGTGATTTCAAATTTCTCAACTATGATTAGCTTTTAACCAAGGCTTGTGCACAGTTTTACACGGATATGTTTACATTGTTAGGGAGAAGTCTCAAGAATGGCTAATTGTCCTTACCTACTGAATACCTCAGCAGCTTTGCTGAATTTCTAGGATTCATTTTTTTCACCTGGTAAGAGTGTGAGCCCTTTTTCCCACTCTTACATGTGTTTTGCTGTGTGTGTTTAACATTTTTGTGTTCGTAGACTGTGGAGCCTCACCTACTCCACAGGCATCATCTTTTTACTGTGTGTTGCCCATCACCTTCAGTGCAGTGTCACACGGTTGTCTTTTAGACTTCCCAACTCAGACTCCATTTTCTGGGACTGACTACTGGCTGCCAGAACATGTAAAGTTGCCATTGACTTTATTAGTCTTTTTAAATCCACAGACCCAGTACAAACCATCTTACATGGAGTACTGGAAAGGGTTAATACGTATCCCTTTGTGTCTGTTTCTCTTGGAGCATTGTTTTGCTCCCTTTTCATCAAGACCTGGCTGGTGGTAGTGGTAACTACCCTATTTTTCCTACTGCGGTTATCTTAAATAACCTTGGTATTGTTTTAGGCTAACTTGGTAGCCTCGAACTTAAACCCGCTGAACCATATACATTGTTATACGGTTCCGGCTGGGTTTATTCGACATTTATTTTTGAAAATGCCTTTCTCGTGTTTTCTTCTGCGCACCAAACCAGGTTTGGTTCCTTTGTTCACCGTCTCTTTGCGGGCTTCTGCACAGAAGCCCTCCTTTGGCGCCTAAAAGTCTGGGTAGGCAGGATGTGAGGGAGGGGTTTTAGGACCCCTGCCATGGGTTCCCTTGGTAACCCAAGTCGCACTCCTGTTTGATTGGCTAGGTGAATGTCCGGCCAGGACAGCCATCCTGCTGTGTGATTGACAGCCAGGCTGTGTGAATGGGGGAAAACTGTATAAAAAGCATGTCTCTGGGTCTGGAAAGGCAGAGTCACCACTGGAACGTAAGAACCGATGGGGAGCTGACGGAAGAGGACCCCTATAATGACTGAACCGCCCGGTGAAGCCCTGCTGCAGGTCCGAATCCTCGAACTCCAACGACAGAGAAGATCCTCCCGGAATCTTCTTCCCCTGAGCTGGTGGGACCAACCAGTTTCCCCAAACTGCAAGCCAGAACTCCCTCCTCTGGTCAAATTTGCTGTACAGAGCTACATTGGGCCGGATAGCCAGGAAGGTCGGACACTGCTTGGGTTTTAAGGAGCACACCTTTTATTTGTTGCTTTGCTCTGCTGCTGGTTTCTTCCCTGGGCAGTGCAGCACCCTCCAGTCTTCCTACTTCATGTCAGTCCGACAGTCGCTTCAGGAACCGTGAGCCTGCAGGAACTTCCAGGAACGTCTGCCTCAGCTACAGCTTCTTCTCCATTTAAAGGTACTGTGCAAATCCGGTTGTTCGTTTCGTCCAGCTGTGGTGAAGGTGTGTGAAACCTTTTGCCAATCCGAGGGCCTGTCCTTCTCTACTCTTTAACCCTAGAAGTGCCACAGGCTGATTACATTGGCCGAAGCCTGATGTGTGGAACGTTCAGGCCGAGGAGATCGGCCCTAAGGCCCTCCCTCCAATTGAAGGAGAATACACAATGTTCATTGGACACAGCACTGTCAATCATTTGATATTCCCCTTCTGACTTCCCCCGTCTAACTCCACCCACTATGTCCACACCTAGAATTAATCATTTGTTGTGCCTGTAGACAGTGCAGTGTGAGTTACCATATGGAAATACCAAGGTCTAGGGATCTGTAAGATAATCAGTGGTCTATGTACTATTAGTACACTCCTTCTTCATCCCCACGATATTGCTTACAATGGTACTGCCCATGTGTTTCAGAAGTCTGGGCTGGGCTTGTGAAACACAAGCCACTGCACATGTCCAGTTTATGGTCTGTTCATTTGCAAGACAGAATGTTCCGGGCCCCATCTGACGGTTGACACGTTCATGCACAGTGCACAGTGCGAGATTGGTGTTCTGCTGCAGGACCATCAACGAGGCTGGGCTTTCCAGAGCACAGGTAAGCCCCTTTCATCTGCAAGTATGTGCTTCACCTCAACTGGCTCCAAAAACTACAGGCATCTCGTAATACACCTTTTTAATTATAATTAGCTGCATGTTCATTTTTGTGTGTTACCAAAAATGGTGCTCAATGTAGGGCCGTTCAGTAGAAATACAGAACGTGTATTTTGAAGTGTTTCCCTGTTTGGGTGAGAGGCCTGCAATCCTGCACTCACATTAGCCAAAAGGCTACAGCAAAGCCACGTAACACTTAACATTTTACTTACACGTACCTTGAGCTTCAAAGGTACTTGTTAGTAAAATGTGCAATAGTGAACGGGGAACTGTAATGCTGAAGTGTACCTTTAATGTAATCTCCAAAGGTACTTTAATGCAAGAACACCAGTAAGTGAGCACATGCCCTCAGCACTTATGCTTCCGTAATATTATCCTACCCAGCAAGCCATTTTCATTTTTCCAATTCTCAAACCGTTTTTTTTGTTTGTGAAATGCTGTTTTGCTGTTCATTTTGAGGGTCAGGAAACCCCTGCTCGTATTGTATTGCTGCAAAGGTATGTTTATTTGTGTGTGAATATGCACAGCTTGGCCTTGGATGCATCCAGACCTTGTCTCCAGCATTTGTCCTGGGTTGATGTGCGGGCCCGATCTCCTGTTTTATTTTCCCTCTCCTCATAACCATTCCTCAGCTTTCCCAGTGCCTTGCCACTACAGAGTTATAATATTGAAATGCATCAATTGCAAGCTTCGTTTATGCTCACTGACGCCAGTATTAAAACACTGACATTCATCACCTGGCAAGCTTCCCCATGTAATTTAAAAAATGTGATAAATAATTAGCACACTGACGCCATGCCCTGCGACAATAGCATCAATAGAGTGAGCACAGTACCTGCGGTTTGGTACTAGTGTGAAGGGTTTGAGTGCAGTATGTAGCGTGTGAGTGCATTGCTCGTAGAATGATGTAATGCCAGGAGAGTGAGGTGCCATGGGAATTTATTCAGCCACATATGAGTATATCTAGTAGGCTGGTAATGAGTGCAGTACCAGTGGAGTTAGTATAGTGCAAGGAGATTTGGGACAATGCTAGGAGTGTGTGATGTTTTGACAGATGTATGAGTGCAGTGTTCGTCGGGGGTGCTCCCAGGCTAGAAATGTTTGGAGAGGTACTAACATCAGAGACTCTGGAGGTGCAAACTTACTTGTATAGGTGGCATCTAACTTCTTCACACATTTTATGTAAACTATGTTAGTGCAATTTACTCCCATCACTTCTGAAACCACACATTTTAGATCTGCTGTGAGAAGGAGCTGTCTCCTTCCCCCCTACCCTTCCTATCACTCCCCTGACATGCAAGTACCAACCCCATCACTATTTCAATAGCTTACAATTATTCATATGAATGCATGTGTTGCTCAGTGAAACCTATTACATCAGTAATTCCTAGGCATTTGTTACCTGTGCAGCTCACCCGCACCATTCATTGTCTGTGTCCTGATACGCTCAGTACGTTAGCCAGGTAAAATCAATGTAGCCCAAAATGTAGGGGGCTAAAGGCCGATCTGCCCAATGGCTGTTGCACCACTGGTGCCAGGAGAGTTTGTATGGTGGCAGGCAATTGAGATTACTAGCATTGCAAGGTTAGAAATGCATACTAGATGAGTGAGTGTAGTAGCAAGGAGGTTAGTTCTGTTGCAGAAGAGTTTGAGAAGGGACTGGAAAAGTGAGTATGTAGCCATGTGTGGGAGTACACTGCCGCAAGTATCAGTGCACTGCCAGGATAATGAGTAAAGTGCAGTGAGTGTGAATGAAGTACTAGTAAAAAAGGTACATTGCCAGGAAAGTGAGTGTAGTGCTGGGAAAGTGATTACAGTCCTGAGAGATCATGGTTGCTCAAGTGAACACGTGGATTGGGTGCAGTGCCGGGAGTGAGATGGAAGGCAGCAACTGAAAATAGCACATTCACGAGGTATGAAGCCAGTGAAGAAGATAAAGTGGTGCAGGATTCAACGCATTAGGCCTGTGTAGGAGGTCATGTGTGCAGCTAGGCCGATTTCTTGTGCGGTATAGCTGCATTCTAGCAGGATGTTGAGGTGTTCATGGAGTATTATTTGTATGTGATCAGGTAAGCCGAATTGATCAAGGAGTGTAGTTGCACTCTATTGAGTGTTGGTGTAGAGTAGAGAGTGATCATAGTGATAGGGGAGGTGAGTGTCTGGAGTGGATAGTTTATTCTTACAAGCCCACTGTTCCGGATTATATTCACACGTTTTGCGATAGCTGCTCTCAGAGGGAAATGGCATGGGAGGCAGCTAGGCATGTGTAGTAGACTCACATAGACATTCAAGTCTTGGTCCATGGTGTTGTGGTGATTCAGTGGCTCTGGGTGGTCTTAATCAGGTTTGCGGAAAGAGACAAGCTGTGGAGGAACCAGTGTTGAAAGGGAACACGGTTCTCCATCTCACCCCGTGTAACCAGTCTTTCACTCCACCAGTGTGCAGGGGCTTCTTGAAAACACATAGCAGTCCTGGGGGGAGGACGGCATTCAGGAGTTCCACCCATGTCTCTAAACCACAGACATTTGTCCTGTTTTTTCCCTCACAGTGAATGAGGCCTCCCCTTGTCACAGTCCAAAGATGGAGAAGTGAACCACCATGAGCAGGAGCAACTTCCAGCACCTCCTCATCGTCCTCAAGAAGACCCCGCTGGACAAGAGGTTGAAGTACAGATGGGTAAGAGTGCACCCCTATGGGCATGCAATGGAGTGTGGGGTTGGAAGGTGCAAGAGAGTGCAGTGGGCTAAGGTAGCAGTAGAGGCCTGCTTGGGGTGCTTGTGCCAGGTAGGCTGGTGCGTGCATTTGGACGATTAGAGGTTGGGGAGTGCAATTGATCATTAGGTAAAGCGGTGAAAACAATTGTTGATGTGCGCTCAAGAAAGCATGAGTGTCTGCTTGTTTACAAGTGAGAATTAATGTGTGTCAGTATGTTCAAGTGAGAATGTTTGTTCACGTGTGACTCTGTCTGCATGCAGGAGCTTGAGGAAGTGAGCTTGCATTGCAATTAATGACAACACCAACACTTTGAAATATATTTTTCTATTGTCACATGCCATCACATACATCTTTATCATCATACTCAGACACTCATGCACACAACGCACACATACATTGCAGAACACCCCAACCCATACCTTCTTTATTTTTTTCAACAGACCCTAAAGAATGCCTACCAAAAATCAAGTCCGTAGAAAGCAACGCAGAAGTAGAGCAAATGAAAATAAAAGCGTCCAAAATAAGCATCCATCTCTAGCAGAATTTGTAAAAAAAAAAAAAAGTTCAAACAATACAGCTAATACAGTCATTTAGCGAAACAAAACAAGCTTCAGGTACAGAAACTTTGCCTCCTCTATCAAAATGTAAAATGAAACAGAAAACAATTAACAAGAATTCAGCTTCCACTACTGATAAAACTGCTCCTATAAATCTTGATATAGTGCCAAGTAAGCATACCAAAAAAAGTATTTTAGCAAAAATGTTCTGCCACAGAGTCCTTCAAAATCTTATAAAAACAGGAGAGAAATCATGCACAACCCTTAAAACCTACCGTAGGAAATTAATCTTAGAAGCTTTGATAGTGCAATCCTTCTCAAAAGAAAGTTATTTATTTTAGTGTTAAACAAAATGAAACCACTAACAAAACTAATCACTAAATTACAAAAAAGACTTCTCCATAAACGAAATGTCAAGAAAAATAACTTCTTAAATATCTGTGGAGGTGAGTGGAGTCACACCACAAGCACAGAACCATATTTTAATGAAGAAGCATACATACAAAAGCAAACACATAGAATTGCCATACATAGCAGTGGACAAGGTTATGAAAAAGTTAATAATACCATAATGGAACAATAAATACTGCTTCCAAAAATATCCCCTGAAAACTTAGAATTACCTCTCCATTCAACGGAATCAGAATGTCTAGTATTCAAATGGCCATGCACGTCAATGTGTAACATTCCCAAAAAATCTTTCAAGTCTTTACGCCAATTCCTCAATCAGTATGTGAAAGGCAAAGACAAAAATCAAAATTAAACTACTGCAAAATATGCATACCTGTCCAGTGTGCAAGTACACAGGACTAGAAGGACATTCATTGGCCTGCATTTCAGGACCTACTTGCAAAACCACGTTCCATCATATCAAAATGATATCAACACATCATTCAACTATAAGAAATCTAGTCTATAAACTGTACTATGCTAAAAGTCCTGCTTTAGCACTAACCAATTTAAATAACATTCTTCTACATGGTACAGCAAAAGACCTACTTGAATCAATCGACTATATCCAGAAAAAAAAATATTTGGAAGTGAAAGCCACTTACAGAATGAAATAGCTTTAAAAGAAATTAGCAACAATTCTAGGCATGGCAACCTTCTACTACACACATACAAAAAAGAAATACTGAAATTTAAAAGTACATCTGCTGAAGTGCCAAAACATGTGTGTGTATGTTGCCGCATAACTTTTTATAAAAGTAACACAAAAACTGTAGACCTAACATACAAAATAGAAGACAATGAAGATTCTAACTGGTTTAAATTAGCTCTCTACCTTATAGCAGAAAACAAATACGAAATAACTGACCCCTTAATACTTTGCAGTTACTGCACTACAAAACTTGACAACAACCAAACTCCTTCACGTGCTATCACAAATAATTTGGAATTATTCCCACTACCAAAACCGCTACAACACCTCAATTTATATGAGAGCATCATAATTGAAACAGTGCACCCCTTTCAAGCAATAATACATCTTCAACCAAAAACAGCAAAATTACCTCCCTCTGAATTGGTGAAAGGCATTCATGGAAAAGTAGTGCATTTACCATTAGATCTAAAAAAAAATGTGCACACTCTGGGTGTGCAACGTCCAATGGAGCAATCTTTAATTATCTTAGTAAATGGTTTACCTACAAAAGACAAAAAGAAATTGGCAACAACTGGTAGATTTACATAAAGTTAGACAAGCCTTGCAATATCTAAAAGACAATAATGAATACAACAAAGACATTAATATTGAAGAAAACTTGAAGGAAACCACTGAAATAATTCAAGAGTCACCAGAAGCTGGTCAATTTGAGCTACTGGATCCTGCTACAGTATCCAATACTTTAGACCATTATACAATTCATCCATTGCACTCTAATGACACCGTAGAAGATGCACTAGAAACGCACCAAATGCGACAAACAAAAGGATCACCAATCAGTATATGGGAAAAAAGTATAGAAGCACGTGCTTTTCCTCTACTCTTTCCTACTGGTAAAGGAGGAAGGTACGATGATAGACCTATTCAAATAACAGCATCAGAATATCGCTCGTTACGGATGTATTCTGAAGATCCCAAATTTAGACAAAATGTGGAATACATAGTCCACCTACTCTTTGAAAGCGAACTAGCAAGTCTATGTTACGGAGTTGCACACACATTAAAATCAGGAACCCACTTTCAAAATATGTCAGCTATACAATTATTACAAAAAGTGCAACAAAAGATGAGGTTTTACTATCAAGTATTACAAATCTATTAGCAAACATGTGTGGTACTAAAGAGTACTGGTTCTGATGTCATGGAGATGTATGTTGTATGATAAGAAACTTTGGCCCACCCACTTGGTTTGTTACATTAAGTTGTGCAGAATATGCATGGGAAGATTTACATGATTTCCTGCGCATATCAAACAAAAAGAAAACAAACATAGATATACTAAGACCTGGAGAACTTTGTTCTCTAGATCCTGTTAATGTTTCAAGATATTTTCACCATCGCTTCATTGTTATGCTACACTTTATTTGTAATAAAACTGTTCCTCCCCTCGGAGAAGTGCAAAACTTCTTTTGGAGAAAAGAATACCAAGCCAGAGGAGCACCACATATCCACATGCTTTTATGGATTAAAGATGCTCCTAAATTTGGTCAAGGCAATGATGCCACTGTGTTACAGTTTATCGAAAAATATGTCACTTCTGAAATCAATCGGAAGCAACAAATAGTGATCTTCATGCACAAATTTTACAATTTGAAAGACACAAATGTGGCAAATATTGTCGTCACAAATACAAAAACAAACGGAAATACTACACCAAATGCCACTTTGGTTTCCCTAGACCAGTTACAAAAACAGGTCAAGTAAACAACTTCATGTCTTCAGTTAGACATAGTGTTAAAGGTAAATCACCTAAAGATACATATTACATAAATAGAACAGAAAAAGAAAAACATATCAATGATTACAATGCAATCATTGCCCACCTATGGAATGCAAACATAGATGTGCAGTACATTGCAGACAATTTCACTGCATTTGCATGATATGTTACAGCATACTTAACCAAAGCAGAAAAAAACAGAGCTCCAAGACCTCTGGAATGACCTGTCATCAGACAAAACACTGTCTCAGAAATTATACAGCTTGGGCATAAAAATGCTCTCCCATAGAGAATGTGGCTCCTATGAAGCAGCTGATCGTTTAACCGGTACCGCTTTGTATGGAAAATCTGAAAATCTAGTATGGCTAAGTCTTTGTCCTGCTAAATCCAGAAAAAGAGTTCTGAAATCATTTGACGATATAGAAACAATAGCCAAACGTGATACCAACAGCCAAGACATTTTAAAAAACAATTTGCTGGACACATACTACCTAAACAGAAGTACCACTTTGGAAACCATGTGTCTATACCACATAGCCCAAAACTTCACATACAAAAATAATATAAAACCCGATGAAACAATAGGTAGGTACAGAGTGTCAAATTGTGAAGGCAGCTTAGTAAAACTCACCAAATCAAATTTAATTAATCATATCAAATTGTCATTAAAGACTCCTCAACATAAATAACTATATTACATGTCCCTGCTACAACTCTTTAAACCATGGAGAAAAGAAGAAGACATGCTAGATAACTATGACTCCTACGAAACGCTTTCAAAGCAAATGAAAGCACTATAACCGATGTAAACTTTACACACTACAAAACAATGTTGCACAATGAACAGCAACACGAAAAAGAACTTTAGGCCCAACTAGATAATGACACTACTGACAGTAGTCAACCTTCTGTAATAGGAAGCCAAGAACCACTGGGACAGCCACTAATAACAAATGGGGCAGAATTAGCTATGACGGAAGTAGAAAACACCATGGGCCTCATTCCGAGTATGGCGGTAAGGGATAGCGGCCACCGGTAACGAGACCGGTGGCGGTAATCCCTTACCGCCATACTCCGAGTTCCCTCTGCGCCCTCGCCCTTAACGCCTGCTTGGAGCAGGTGTTAAAGTCGAGGGCGCAAAGGGGCCTCCAAGCCAATAACGGTGACCGTAATGAACAGTCACCGTTATTTGCATCTTCCCCATTCCCATTGAGCCCCATGGGGGCTCATTTGGGAATGGGGAAGAGCCTTGGTGAATGGGGAATTACCGCCCCGCCAACCTTGGAATGGGGCAGTGATTCCGCCATCCACCAAGGCGCTGCCGGTCCGGGTACGGCGTCAACCAAGGTGTTAATAGCGCCATTGGTTAGCGCCGTACTCGGAATGAGGCCCCATGTGTCAGTATGAAGATAAAGAAGACTTAACTATACTACATTCAAAACTAAACAATGAGCAACATAGCATTTTTCAAAAAGTAACAAAAGAAATTGCACATGGTGTACAACATGAAAACAAAGAATGCACCAGCCAAAATTACAAACCTATACTACTGTACGTCAGTGGTGTAGCTGGTTCTGGCAAAACATTCTTAATCAAAATCATCAGCAAATTCCTTCAACAATTGACAAACAACAAACTGTCAGCTGTTGTCACTGTCCCCACAGGTTTAGCTGCCTACAACATAGGTGGGGTCACTTTACACCGATTACTACTCCTGCCAGTAGAACACCAAAACAAATTAGACTATTACAAACTCTCTACATAAGCTGCAATGGAACTACAAAGAGTATTAAAACAAATAAAAATGCTACTAATAGAGGAAGTGAGCATGGTCTCCAACCTAATGTTGGCTTTGAGTCACCTCAGATTACAAGAAGTACTCAAAACAAACTACGAAGAGCTCTTTGGAGGAAAACACATTATTGTTTTCGGAGATCTTCTTCAATTGACACCAGTGAAAGGTGATCCTATTTTTAAAACCTTAGGACACAAACTCTGCCATAAAACTGTTGGCAGCATAGGAAATGTCAACATTTGGCAACATTTCCATTACAGAGAATTAACAAAAAACATGCGTCAATCTGCAGATCTCACTTATGCCAACATCTTAAAAAGTATTATAGTTGGTATACTATCTCAAGAAGCACAAGCAATATTGAAAACCCGGCACATTCATGCACTTTATGGTGATAATGCATGTGCTTCAGATGTTATGGAACAATTAGCCCAAAAAAATGTCAATTGTATGGCCTTAATGCCAACTCTTGCAAGCTGTTTCAAATTCAAAGAAACAATGTTAATAAAAGAAATGCAACTAATAATTGAAATTAGCGCCACAGACAAACTAGACATACATGGTATGACACTACCCATGTGTGAACAAGCCACAGCAAGACTAAATAGTTTAGAAAATACACAGCTGGATTGGAAAAAATATAAAAATTATCCTTAAATTGCAGAGTAATGCTTAAAAGTAATCTTGACGTGGATCAAGGACTAGTTAATGGAGCACTGGGTCCAGTTGTTGGCTTTCAAAAATACCCACGTGACAACAACATTCAGTTTGTCAATATTCTCTTTGACAAACTTTCAGAAGTGAAAAGGATAGGACGCTCAACAGCTCGATTCCTTTTCTTCAAAGACATGTATGTACGCAGAGAACAATTTTCTCTAACTCTTGCATATGCAGTCACCATTCATAAATCACAAGGTCTTACCCAAGACAAACCATTGATAGATATTGGTAACACAGTCTTTAAAGAAGGCCTGAGCTACGTAGCACTATCACGCTTACGCACACTTGACAGCCTATTTCTAATCAACTTTGATGCAAGTAAAGTAAATGCTGATATTCCTTGCATTTTAGAATACAATAGACTTTGTTCACTATACACCCCCCATCTAAAAACATATCCTGTTCCACAAAAAGTAAAATGTTGCAAAAGAAAACCAAATCAAACAGAAATGCAACAGGATGCCACTGCAAATCCTCCAAAGAGAGTAAAAAAAAACGAATTCTTTAATTCTTCATCAAGTACCACAAACAAAAAAAGATACTATTAGGGAAAGTAAACCAGGTACTTCTTAAAAAAATGAAGACAAACTAAAAAAAAAGCACTCAGATACAGAACTACCTGGTCCATTTAAACTTTCAAATGTTATTGGTGTAAGTTCCTACGCAAATGTAGCAATGAATATTCTATTTCAATTACCACCAATTGTTGACAACATTTACTTACACAGTACAGACCAATTGTGTTTGCAAAAGTTAGTACTTCATAGAAATGCAACAAACAATCCTGACAACATATATAGTGTTTATGGAATAAGACAACAATCAGATTACTGTGCTGGAATGGTGAAATTCACTATAAACTCACAGGAAGATCCACAAGAATTTCTAATGTACTTACTACAAGTACTGGAAAACAAACGCATACCTATAAATGAAATCTTCCAGATTTCATACATGTGGAAACAAACATGCATTCTCTGCAACAATGTGACACAAGAACAAATCCCTAAAGAACACTTTGTGTATGTATCAATGCCTAATTGTGAATCCGTTCCATTTCAGCAACTTGTAGAAAATGCAAACCATTGTAGATTATGTACTACCTGCAATAATCGCTCCACCTTACTAGTACAAACACATAGTAAATACGTAATATTAATGCTTCTACGTTACAATGCAGATGGTACTAAAAACAACTGCAAGCTGACTGGATTCACACATGGTCAAGCATCACTTGGTAAGAAAACCTTCACAACAATAGGTATAATCTATCACACAGGAGCCACAACCAATGCAGGTCACTATACTGCATATATAAAAAAGAAATGTGGATGGTTTGAATGTAATGATAGTACCATTACTCTAAAGCAGAGATTACCAGTAAATCTTACAAACACTTATTTAATCTTCTTAAAACCAAAATGTATTAACTAAACTGTACTTAAACATTAACAAAACTTCTATTAAAAAACTATAAACTGTTGGAATATGCCAACAGCTATCTAAATGCCCCAAGATTCTACAACAACTTAACAGATAAATGAATACCACTAAATTATATCATAAAATAGACAGTTAGAATACGCCAACTGGTATCTAACTGCCCCAAGATTTTAAAATAACCAAACAGATAAATCAATACCACTTCATAATAACAAAAAATAGACAGTTAGAATATGCCAACAGGTATCTAACTGCCCCAAGATTCTACAACTAAACAGACAAATGAATACCGCTAAATGATATAAAAAAATAAACAGTTAGAATATGCCAACTGATATCTAACTGCCCCAATATTTTCAATAACCAAACAGATAAATCAATACCACTACATTGTAACAAAAAATAGACAGTTAGAATACGCCAACTGGTATCTAACTGCCCCAAGATTTTACAATATCCAAACAGATAAATCAATACCACTTCATTATAACAAAAAATAGACAGTTACAATATGTCAACAGATATCTAACTGCTCCAAGAATCTGCAACAAGCCAACATATACAGCATTAGCCAGAAACAACAAGTGAACACTGAAAACAAACAAATAGACTGTAGCATAACAAAACAAGTTTTTTTTTAATCCAACATGGATTTTTTTTTCGACAGACCCAATGATTTTAGCAACAAACACAGAAACTGAGCAAATTGCACAGTACACTGGTTTGTAATCTACTAAATATGAGGGTAAAAAAAAATGTTGATTATTCCATGTTATAAGTCGTTACAAAATACCAATACTAACATGATCTTTTCTTTTGTCACAGAAATTAACAAGGAATACATGTACTCCAGTTACTAAACCAAACAGTAAGTATATTGTAATAAGTATAACCATCGCAGCAAATCACACCCATAGTTATAAGTCACTTATAACTTCAGTGTTTATAAAGTTGGTCTTGTCCATGCACCCAAGACTAGATAAACCACTATGGGTGTGATATGCTGCGGTGTTTGTGGCCAGGGCATAGAGTCTAGGGTGAATGGCCATAAGGCCATGCTCCCAAGACTCTATGCCCTGGTCACAACCACCACATGTGGGATGCATCAACCCACTCATCCGAGCCCTGCAACAGTACTGTGCATTGCTGGCAGCAGAAACATCAAAATTGCCACTGGAAAGCATGCTGCTCGCTCAAAACCAGCCAAAAATGTTCAGTAAAAATCTGAACGATAGGCTGCCATCCACTTTTGCCTATCTTAGTGAGCACAGGAGATCACTGCCTAAAACCACCTTTGGGGCATCCACAAAGCAGCCTGAAAGCACTTGGAAATAGCAATGCTGATTGCCAAAAGCAACACAGAGCTGTTTGGGAATTCATTTTCTTGATTGTCAAAATGTGCTAAAATCATGGCAAACAAATCACAAAAAAGATCCATCCTTCTTGTTGGGTGTTCCCCATTATGCTACTGCAAGAATCCATATCAACACAATGTCAGCAGGAATCATATGCTATCAAGCTAAATCCCCTTTTAAAGATAGACAGCTGTCAAAAATGGGTGTAGTACCGTTACTCGCCTCTGTCAGGTACTATCAATTCAAAATTCTGACAGGAGAGCTGTGTTTCAGAAGCTAAATATGCCAAAGAAGAGAATTACATCAAAATGCCATATCGAGTGATACACAGTGATTTCATGTTGAAAAAGACTTGATTTAAAGATATATTGCTTATTTTGAGTTTATAAAATGCATTTTTTCACAAGGAACTCTGTTGAAATTGACTAGAAGGTAATCTTATTTAATTAAAACTTCAAGAGGCCTTCTGTCCATGGGAACCCTTCACACCTGGCCTTCCTACCAACAATAGAGCATATCGCATGCACATGTTAATTAGAACTGTTGTGAGAGGAGGAGAGTTCCCCTGCTGGCAGGAAAAAGAGACAATAGATTCCTTGATTGAATAGAATATGCTAAATTTTGATGTGACTGGCCAACAACTGCTCTGGGAGAGACAGGCCATGTGGCCTCTGAGGCAGTCAAGATTCTGTGGGCGGAGACAAACTGTTGTGTGTATTGAATTGAAAGCAAATGTATGTTTTATAAAATAGCTTATAACAAATGTTACCAAGCTGACAGAAATGTCAAACTTTGAGATTCTTAAAATTACAAATTCACTCACAATTTAAGACTAAGACGGACATTGTGCGATGTACTGAGACCAAACTCCAAGATTTATTAATATTGCAGCTGTAGTGTTTTTGCTATGAACATAGGAACTTACAGTAATATGCTCAGGGAGGATCTGCATGCATGCGTCAAATTTGGTGCAGAACCAATATTGCGAAAACCACCAAAAGCGCAAATAAGTTGTCATTTCTGAACCGAAGCTCGTAGGAACATGGGACTTGAACAGAGATGTACCTTAAATAGTTTGTGATGTGTAATATGTATTATGAACAACTTGTGTATCTGGGAAATATGTTCTTGGGAAAAATTGATTTTCTAAGTAAAAGCAAAGGGGAGTGTTGTTTCCTTAAGCCATACACATAACACCTGATGACACAGGATGACACACTACTCACTTCTCCAGTCAGGCAACAGGAAATTCTCTAACCTATCAAATCCTTAGGGGGTTGGGCATGTAGAATCAGCCTCCACACCCACTTTGAAAACACATAAAAAGAGACTGCTTAGGACAGATAGGGAACACATACTTTCCACTGTTCAACCGATGTCTTGGCGCAGCACCCTGCCGGAAGACTCCAGATCCATATAATATCCAGACAGACACTCTAGATAGATCCAGAGACCAGACTCTAGAACCAAGCTACAGAACCCTGAACCAAAGGCCTAATTCACAAGCTGAATCCTTCTCAGCAGGCCTTCAGAATCTTTTGCAACCTGATTCTAACCCCTAAACTGCCACGGGGCCTAACCAAACTATTCAACAGCCGGGCCGGGCGGTTTGCTTCTAGCTAAGAACCCTGTGCTAGAACCCAGATCCAGACCCAGAGAGAGCAGTGCTGTATCCAAACCCATAAGATCCAGTTCAAGAGACCCAGACCGCCGTCCAGTGCTGAGAGCAGAACCCAGGGGGCCTGAGACCTGTCTGGTGGCGAGAGTGAAGCCAAACCCCTTGACCAGATCTTTGACGAGGCGCATTCCATTCCAAAACTAGGAGTGAGTATCTAGTCTAGAACTGTACAGAACCAATTTCTTAGTTAAAGTAATCCTCTTCCATTCATTTCAACCTATCCAGGACTGCATTATAGAATCCTGTGTTCATCCTGTTGATTTCAAATCTGTAACGCGCAATCTGTCATTTGAAATCTTGACTTTATTTTTGCAAAATCTACCTTCACAAAAACATCCATATCTTTTGAACCGTACGTCCTAGAAGCGAAATGTAACTGTCATTTTAAAGCTAAGATCCCAAGCTTTCCAGCAGACCCAAAACTCAATTCATTATAGTTTTTCTGTAATCGCGATTTCCGCACTTAGAAAAATTGCAGTGAATTGCAACACATAGTAAATACGTAATACTAATGCTTCTACGTTACAATGCAGATGAAACCAAAAACAACTGCAAGCTGACTGGATTCACACATGGTCAAATATCACTTGGTAAGTAAACCTTCACAACAATAGGTATAATCTACCACGCAGGAGCCACAACCAATTCAGTGCACTTCAGTACTCTAAAGCAGAGATTACCAGCAAATCTTACAAACACTTATTTAATGTTCTTAAAACCAAAATTTGATAACTAAACTGTACTTAAACCTTAAGTAAACGTGTAGTAAAAAAATATAAACTTTTAGAATATTCCAAAAGCTATCCAGCTGGCCAAAGATTCTACAACAACTAATCAGATAAATGAATAACACTAAATTAGAGCAAAAAATAGACAGAATACGCCAATTGGTATCTAACTGTCCCAAAATTTAACAATATCCAAACAGATAAATCAATACCACTAAAATATATAAAAAAAAGACAGTTAGAATACGCCTACTGGTAACTAACTGCTCCAAAATTTTACAATATCCAAAGAAATAAATAATATGTTACTGTTCCAAAAAACTGCAACAAGCCAATGTATGAAGCATTAGCCAGAAGCAACAAGTGAACACTGAAAACAAACAAACAAATAAACTGTAGCATAACAGAAAAAGGGTTTTTTTTTAATCCAACATGGATTTTTTTTTCCCACAGACCCAATGATTTTAGCAACGAACACAGAAACTGAGCAAATTGCACAGTAATCTGGTTTGTAATCTACTAAATATGAGGGTCCAAAAAAAAAGAAAATGTTGATTATTCAATGTAATAAGTCAATGCAAAATACTAATACTAACATGCTATTTTCTTTTATCACAGAAATTAACAAGAAATACATGTACTCCAGTTTCTAAACCAAACAGTAAGTATATTATACACTCTATGCCATGGCTACAACCATCGCAGCATATCACAGCCATAATATCTTATAACTTTGTTCCTTATAAATTTGTTTTTGACCCAAAGTTATAAGCAACTATAAGTGTGATTTGCTGCGGTGGTTGTGGCCAGGGCATAGAGTGTTGGGTGCATGACCAAATGGTCATGCACCCAACACTCTATGCCCTGGCCGCAACAGCCGTAGCATATCACACCCATAGAGTCAAACATTTCAACTATGGCCTATGGAAACTTTTAATGTCCGCGGACATTACCAGTGTTCTTAGAACACATTCAACTTGCCATCGAACAATATGGACAGCGTCTTCAGGAAACCCCCTACGAACATTTCAGGACACCGCGAGTGTTCTTAGAACACTTTCAACTTTACAATGAACAATACGGACAGCGTCCTCAGGACACCCCCATTTTCTTTATTTGCAAACATTTCAGGACACTGCAAGTGTTTTTAGAACATATTCAACTTGCCATCGAACAACACGGACAGTGTCCTCAGGACAGCCCCATTTTGTTTATTTAGGAACATTTCAGGACACCACAAGTGTTCTTAGAACACATTCACATTGCCAGAGAACAATACGGACAGCGTCCTCAGGACACCCCCATTTTGTTTATTTGCGAACATTTCAGGACACCGCAAGTGTTCTTAGAACACATTCAACATCCCATCGAACAATACGAACAGCGTCCTCAGGAGACCCTACAAACATTTCAGGACACCGCCAGTGTTCTTAGAACACTTTAAACTTCACAACGAACTGTCACATTGTTGCAGAGAGTGCATGTTTGTTTCCACATGTATGAAATCTGGAAGATTTCATTAATAGGTATGTTTTTATTTTCAAGTACTTGTAGTAAGTACATTAGACATTCTTCCTGTGGATCTTCCTGTGAGTTTATAGTGAATTTAACCATTCCAGCACAGAAGTCCAATTGTTGTCTTATTCCATAAACACTAAGGCCCTCATTACAAGTCCGGCGGTGGACCATCATGGTCCATACCGGATTCCGCCATGGTAGATGGTGGAATTACCACCCCATTCCAAGGTGAGTGGGGCGGTAATTCCCCATTCACCATTTGCCCTTCCCCATTCCCATTTTCGCCCCATAGGGCATAATGGGGATGGGGAAGGCGCTAATTACGGCACCGTTAATTACGGTGCCGTAATTAGCACCAAGGTCGCTTAGCGCCTTGGACTTTAACGCCTGCAAAAAGCAGGCGTTAAAGTGTGAATCAGGCGTTTAGGTTTAACGGCGCCGACGGCGCCATTAAACCCTTAACGCCTGACTTGTAATGAGGGCCTATACGTGTTATCAGGATTGTTTGTTGCATTTCTGTGAAGTACTAACATGTGCAAACACAATTGGTCTGTACTGTGTAAGTAAATGTTGTCAACAATTGGTGGCAATTGAAATAGAATATTCATTGCTACATTTGCGTAGCAACTTACTCCAACTATATTTGAGAGTTTAAATGGACCAGGTAGTTCTGTATCTGATTTTTAGTTTGTCTTCCTTCTTTGATGAAGTACCTGGTTTACTTTCCCTAATGGGTTCTTTTATGTTTGTGGTACTTGATGAAGTTTTAGTTTCTTTTACTCTCTTTGGAGGATTTGCAGTGACATCCTGTTGCATTTCTGTTTGATTTAGTTTTCTTTTACAATGTTTTACTTTTTGTGGTACAGAATATGTGTTTAGATGGGGGGTGTATAGTGAGCGAAGTCTATTGTATTCTAAAATGCAAGGAATATCAACGTTTACTTTACGTGCATCAAAGTTGATTAGAAATAGACCGTCAAGTTTACGTAAGCGTGATAGTGCTACGTAGATCATGCCTTCTTTAAAGACTGTGTTACCAATGTCTATCATTGCTTTGTCTAGGGTAAGACCTTGTGATATATGAATGTTGACTGTGTATGCAAGAGTTAGAGAAACTTGTTCTCTGCGTATATACATGTTTTTGAAGAGAAGGAATCGAGCTGTTGAGCGTCCTATCCCGTTTACTTCTGAAAGTTTGTCAAAGAGAATATTGACAAACTGAATTTTGTTGTCACGTGGGTATGTTTGAAAGCCAACAACTCTACCCAGTGCTCTATTAACTAGTCCTTGCAATCCTGCTGTGTTTGAGATTGATTTTTCTAAACTATTTAGTCTTGTTGTGGCTTGGTCACACATGGGTAGTGTCAGACCATGTACATCTAGTTTGTCTGTGGCGCTAATATCCATTATTGGTTGCATTTCTTTACTTAACATTATTTCATTGAATTTGAAAGAGCTTGCGAGAGTTGGCATTAAGGCCATACAATTGACATTTTTGTGGGCTAATTGTTCCATAACATCTGTAGCACATGCATTATCACCATAAAGTGCATTAATTTGCCGGGTTTTCAATATTGCTTCTGCTTCTTTAGAAAGTATACCAACTCTGATACTTTTTAATATGTTGGCATAAGTGAGATCTGCAGATTGCTGCATGTTTTCTGTTAATTCTCTGTATTGGAAATGTTGCCAAAGGTTGACATTTCCAATGCTGCCAACAATTTTACGGCAGAGTTTGTGTCCTAATGTTTGAAAAATAGGCTAACCTTTTACTGGTGTCAATTGAAGAAGATCTCCGAAAACAATAATGTGTTTTCCTGCAAAGAGCTCTTCATAGTTTGTTTTGAGTAATTCTTGTAATCTGAGGTGAATCAAAGCCAACATTAGGTTGGACACCATGCTCACTTCATCTATTAGAAGCATGTTCATTTGTTTCAATACTCTGCATAGTTCCATTGCAGCTTCTGTAGAAAGTTTGTAATAGTCTAATTTGTTTTGGTGTTCTACAGGCAGGAGTAGTAATCAGTGTAAAGTGACATCACCTAAGTTGTAGGCAGCTAAACCTGTGGGGGCAGTGACAACAGCTGACAGGTTGTTGTTTTTCAATTGTTGAAGGAACTTACTGATGATTTTGATTAGGAATGTTCTGCCAGAACCAGCTTCACCACTGACGTACAATGGTATCGGTCTGTAATTTTGGCAGGTGCATTATTTGCTTTCATGTTGTACACCATGTGCAATTTCTTTTGTTACTTCTTGAAAAATGCTATGTTGCTCATTGTTTAGTTTTGATTGTAGTATAGTTAAGTTTTCTTTATCTTCATACTGACACATGGTGTTTTCTTCTTCTATCACAGCTAATTCTGCCTCATTTGTTATTAGTGGCTCTCCCAGTGGTTCTTGGATTCCTGTTACAGAAGGTTGACTACTGTCAGGAGTGTCCTTATCTAGTTGGGCCTGGAGTTCTTCTTTGTGTTGCTGTCCATTGTGCAACATTGTTTTGTACTGTGTAAAGCTTACATCAATTATAGTGCTTTCATTTGCTTTGAAAGCGTCTTCAAATGAGTCATAGTTATCTAGTATTTCTTCTTCTTTTCTCCATGGTTTAAAGAGTTGTAGCAGGGACATGTAATTTACTTCTTCATTTTGAGGATTCTTTAATGACAATTTGATATGATTAATTACATTTCGTTTGGTGAGTTTTACTAAGCTGCCTTCACAGTTTGTCACTCAGTATTTACTGTTTTTTTCATCAGGTTTTATATTATTTTTGTATGTGTAGTTTTGGGCTATGTGGTATAGACACATAGTTTCCAAAGTGGTACTCCTGTTTGGGTAGTATGTGTCCAATAAATTGTTTTTTTAAAATGTCTTGGCTGTTGGGATCATGTTTGGCTATTGTTTCTATATCTTCGTATGATTTTACAACTCTTTTTCTAGATTTAGCTGGACCAAGACTTAGCCATACTATATTTTCAGATTTACCATACAGTGCAGTACCAGTTAAACGATCAGCTGCTTCATAGGATCCACATTCTCTATGGGACAGCATTTTTATGCCCAAGCTGTATAATTTTTGAGACACTGTTTTATCTCATGACAGGTCATTCCAGAGGTCTTGCAGCTCTGTCTTTTCTGCTTTGGTTAAGTATGCTGTGACATATCGTGCAACTGCAGTAGAATTGTCTGCAATGTACTGCACATCTATGTTTGCATTCCATATGTGGGCAATGATTGCATTATAATCATTGATGTATTTTTCTTCTTCTTTTCTTTTTATGTAACATGTATTTTTAGGTGACTTACCTTTAACACTATGTCTAACTGACATGAGGTTGTTCACTTGACCTGTATTTGTAACTGGTCTAGGGAAACCAAATCGGCATTTGGTGTAGTATTTTCCTTTGTTTTTGTATTTGCGACAACTATATTTGCCACATTTATGTCTTTGAAATTGTAAAATTTGTGCACGAAGATCACTATTTGTGGATTCTGATGGAATTTCAAAAGTGACATATTTTTCAATAAACTGTAAAACAGTGGCATCACTGTCTTTACCAAATTTAGGAGCATCTTTAATCCATAAAATCATGTGGATATGTGGTGCTACTCTGGCTTGGTATTCTTATCTCCAAAAGAAGTGTTGCACTTCTCCAAGGGAAGGAACAGTTTTATTACAAATAAAATGTAGCAAAACAATGAAGCGATGGTGAAAATATCTTGAAACATTAACAGGATCCAGAGAACAAAGTTCTCTAGGTGTTAGTATATCTATGTTTGTTTTGTTTTTGTATGATATGCGTAGGAAATCATGCAAATCTTCCCATGCATATTCTGCACAACTTAATGTAACAAACCAAGTGGGTGGGCCAAGGTTCCTGATTATACAACGTACATCTCATGACATCGAAACCAGTACTCTTTAGTACCACGCATATTTGCTAATAGATTTGTAATATTTGATTGTAAAACCTTATCTTTTTGTTGCACTTTTTGTAATAATTGGATAGCTGTCATATTTTGAAAGTGTGATCCTGATTTTAATATGTGTGCAACTCCATAACATAAAGTTGCTAGTTCACTTTCAAAGAGTAGGTGGAATATGTATTCCACATTTTGTCTAAATCTGGGATCTTCAGAATACATCCATAATTAGCGGTATTCTGATGCTGATAGTAGAGTAAAAGCACGTGCTTCTATACTTTTTTCCCATATGCTGATTGATGATCCTTTTGTTTGACGCATTTGGTACGTTTCCAGTGCATCTTCTATGGTGACATTAGAGTGCAATGGATGAATTGTATAATGGTCTAAAGTGTTTCATATTGTAGCAGGATCTAGGAGCTCAAATTGACCAGCTTCTTGTGTCTCTTGAATTATTTCAGTTGTATCCTTCAAGTTTTCTTCAATATTAATTTCTTTGTAATATTCATTATTCTCTTTAAGATATTGCAAGGCTTCTCTAACTTTATGTAAATCTACCAGCTGTTGCCAAATTTGTTTGTCTTTTGTAGGTACTCCATTTACCAAGATAATTAAAGATTGTTGCTTTGGACGTTGCACTCCCAGAGTGTGCACATTTTCTTTTAGATCTAATGGTAAATACACTACTTTTCCACGAATACCCCTCACTAATTCAGAGGGAGGTAATTTTGCAGTTTTTGGTTGAAGGCGTATTATTGCTTGAAATGGGTGCACTTGAATTATGATGCTCTCATATAAATTAAGTTGTTGAAGGGGTTTTGGTAGTGGATATAATTCCAAATTATTTGTGATAGCACGTGAAGGAGTTTCGTTGTTGTCAAGTTTTGTAGTGCAGTAACTACAAAGTATTACGGGGTCAGTTATTTCGTATTTGTTTTCTGCTACAAGGTAGAGAACTAATTCAAACCATTTCGAATCTCAATTATCTTCTATTTTGTATGAAAGGTCTACAGTTTTTGTGTTACTTTTATAAAAAGTTCTGCAGAAACATACACACACATTGGTACTTCAACTGATGTACTTTTAAATTTTAGTATTTCTTTTTTGTATGTGTGTAGTAAAAGGTTGCCATGTGTAGAATTGTTACTCATTTGGTTTACAGCTATTTCATTCTGTAAGTGGGTTTCACTTCCAAAATATTTTTTCTGGATATAGTCGTTTTCTTCTAGTAGGTCTTTTGCTGTACCATGTAGAAGAATGTTATTTAAATTGGCTAGTGCTAAAGCAGGACTTTTAGCATAGTACAGTTTATAAACTAGATTTCTTATAGTTGAATGATGTGTTGATATCCTTTTGATATCATGGAAGGTGGTTTTGCAAGTAGGTCCTGTAATGCAGGCCAATGAATTTCCTTGTAGTCCTGTGTACTTGCCTACTTGACAGGTATCCATATTTTGCAGTAGTTTAATTTTGATTTTGTCTTTGCTTTTCACATATTGATTGAGGAATTGGCATAAAGACTTAAAAAAGTGTTTGGGAATGTTACACATTGACGTGCATGGCCATTTGTATACTAGACATTCTGATTCAGTTGAATGGAGGGTTAATTCTAAGTTTTCAGGACATATTTTTGTAAGAAGTACTTCTCGTTCCATTATGGTATTATTAACTTTTTCATAACCTCGATCACTGCTACGTATGGCAATTGTATTTGTTTGCTTTTGTTTGTACGCTTCTTCATTAAAGTATGGTTCTGTGCTTGTGCTGTGACTCCACTCACCTCCACAGACACTTAAGAAGTTCTTTCTGTTGACATTTCGTTTATTTAGAAGTCTTTTTTATAATTCAGTTATTAGTTTTGTTAGTGGTTTCATTTTGTTTAACACTAAAATAAATAACTTTCTTTTGAGAAGAATTGCACTATCTAACAACGCTTCTAAGATTAATTTCCTACGATAGGTTTTTAGCGTTGAACCTGGTTTCTCTCCTGTTTTTATAAGATTTTGAAGGACTTTGTGACGGAACATATTGGCCAAAATACTTTTCTTGGTATGCTTACTTTGAACTATATCAAGATTTAAAGAAGCAGTTTTATCTGTAGTGATAGCTGATTTTCTACTTATTATTTTTTGGTTTGGTTTACATTTTGATAGAGGAGGCAACATTTTTATACTTGAAACTTCTTTTGTTTCTTTTGTTTAGACAGAATGGTGCAGAATCTCTATTTTTAGGCAAAGAAATAGCATGAATTAACCTTACAGTGTGTTTTGTTTGAGTAATAATAAAAATATTATGGTGATATTCTACTTACTTTTTTTCTAAAATGAACAGGTTACTTCTTAGTTGTTCTTTGTACTTCAAATTCGGTTGCTTCTTTTCAGGAGAATGGCCTTCACTGCAATTGTAAAAGAAATAAATTAGTAACTTTGTTTGTATATAGCACTGTTTTCAATTTAGACATTGATTTTTTCAATTGAAATCCTCAGCGCCTTCCTCAAAACCATTAAAACTATCTTATTTACTTAAGATACGTCGCACCAGTTGAATACATATGATATGTTCTTAATGAACAAATTGTATTGCAATGACTAACTGTAACAAACAAAATATCTTTACTATGTCTTGTGAAATTCATAATGTACCACTGAATATCATTATTCCTGTAACTAAGCTATTCCCAGTAATAGTGTCTCAATGGCATGGCTGCTTGTCCTATATAAATGTAAGTAATTAAATAAATAAAGAAATAAAAAAAATATGTAATTGTACAAATATTATTGTATGAGATTTGAACATAGAGTATGCATGCAATTTTGTTTTACTATATGTAGTCTATATATTTAATTTCAAAAATGTTAGTTTAACATGATTTGAGTGTGTGTGTGTATAAAGAAATTAAATAGTATAAGGATTTGTAAGTGACAGTTGATTTTAGGAGATTGAAAAAAGACAGTAGATTCATTTTACAGATTATACAAGCTAAAGGTCAGTTAGAAAATGTGTTCATGTACTGTACAGAAAATATGCCTATCTGTAGTTTGTGTTCATGCATATGGATATGCATGGAGCTGCAAGTAGAAATCTTGGAGACTTGTACAGTATGTCTTGTAGATGGTGCTTGCCAATGATATGACACTTGTACTCAGAGAGATACACAGTACATTTGCAATGCTGATC
The DNA here is from genome assembly GCF_040938575.1 of Ambystoma mexicanum. Taxonomy (NCBI): domain Eukaryota; kingdom Metazoa; phylum Chordata; class Amphibia; order Caudata; family Ambystomatidae; genus Ambystoma; species Ambystoma mexicanum. The sequence goes on from NC_090934.1 coordinate 527,118,218, forward strand.
TATGATGATGCAGTTAGATGTAGAGGTCTTGAATGTGATTGGTGGATGGTCATGTGACTTCCTAGCTACATCCAATGAGGGAATGGCACAGAGAGTGAACTGGAAATGGTAGAAGGGCTGTTCATGTTACGATATGTCCACGGACATTGCAGTAGTTCGCGGACATCGGGTGTTACATGCGGGGATTTTTGGGTTCAGAAGTCATGCAAATGAAAATGAGCACTGAATGGGATTGGTCAGGAAAGTTTAGTGGGTGTATTGTGCCAGGAGAGAGTTTCTCAGATACTCTTTTTGCTGAGAGAAGAACAGATAGCTCTGGCTGTGTGTTTCAGAAAACAGATTGTTTGGATTTTGGGAGACACGTGGATACATTGGTTGAAGGTGCATTCAAAAACCTGTGGAGTAGCTTTAGATCTTGGATTACCACATGTGGAAGTACACTGGCATGGAGTACGTGGAATGAAGTGGTTGGACTTGTTACCTCTCAGTGCTACTTTGGAGAAAGAGCACATCCAGATATAATTATAATTCATTGTGGAGGGAACAGTTTAGGGCATGTGTCTGGAATTTCTTTGCAATTTGCAATGAAAGAAGGACTTGGGAAGGTCATGGACATGTTTCCAAATTCTCAAGTATTTTTTCACGGATTGCGGAGAGACAATTTGTGGCTTTGTTCTTCTTCATTTGGTCCACAAATGGAGAAAGCAAGGCGCAATATCAATAAGGCTGTTTATGCGTTTCTAAGAGATTTTGGCATGTCTTCTTTTCACAATGAAAGTATTATGTTTTGTGGTACATACATTTTTTGCAGAGATGAAGTACATCTAACTTATGCTCTCAATCAGATTTTTCTAAGAAACATACAAAATGCATTGCGACATTTTTTAGAATGACAGCATCCATTCTGAAGTAGGTGTTGAGTATTTATAATTTTTGAAACACAAACACCTCCCAAAGGCTCTTTTCATAGCCACCACTTCCTTCCAGAAAGAATTGCAATGGTTTTGATAGGATAGCACCCCAAAATGTTAGATGTCCGCGGACTGTCCGCGGACTTCTAAAAAATACAAAGGGCCCTGCTACATTTATTTTCACTTCTATTTTTTAACTGTGAAAGCCGGCTCTGAAAAGAGCCTTATTTTTTTGATTTTTGTTATTTTATATATTTTTTATTTTTTTATACACGACACACTAGGAGAGGAGGGTAAAGGAGGGTAAAGGGGGGGACACCAACCACAGGGATAAGAAAGGGCGAGCTGAGAGAGGAAGATGTAGAGTGGGTTTTATTTCAATTACCACCAATTGTTGACAACATGTACTTACACAGTACAGACCCATTGTGTATGCAAATGTTAGTACTTCACAGAAATGCAGCAAACAATCCTGATAACACATATAGTGTTTATGGAATAAGACAACAATTGAACTACTGTGCTGGAATGGTGAAATTCACTATAAACTAACAGGAAGATCCACAAGAATTTCTAATGTACTTACTACAAGTACTGGAAAACAAATGTATCACTTGACCTCCTGGAGCTTAGTCAGGTGTTTCCATGAAATTACCCCTACATCCTTTAATGCCCACTCCAATGTTTGATTTGTGCAAGGCATTCATAACTCATATAACTATAATTACTTGACCTCAGGTGCAGAAAGCGGGAGTATTCAAAGTGCATAGCCAATGTACCCATCTCATGAGGCAGAGCAGATGGCTATCAGGCATGGCGAGATGTTTTAAATTAGGCCACCATGAGATAACATGTTAGTTATTACAGCCTTTGCAAATCAAAAAACATCTTCACTGACAACCCCTGTCCACTGCACCCTCAATTAGCATGTTGCTATCCTCCATCTGCCAATCTTCACCTCAGCAACATACAACAACACTCAAACACTTTCTCCTGCTATTTACATAGCACCTTGGCTTCCCTCAGCAGCATAACTTTGCATTGTACTTCACCCTCTAGCTACTGTTGTTTCATTGTTTCATAGCGCCATGCTCCATCTCCCCCTTCTGTATATAATGCACTCCTTTTCTATACTCCCATTCCCCCATTCCTTAATTTTACTCTACCACTGCTCTCTTCACCCCCTGCAGACACTCTCCTCACTTCTCAATGCTACTAAAACCACTTTTTCTTCATTGCCAATCAATACTGCACTGTTCATATCCAATTGCTCCAACTCCTACTCCAACTGCACTATTCATCTATTGCTCGTTTCCTTCTACGTCATCACATCGTTATCTCTCTGTCTTCTCCTTTCCCCTCATCTTCTTTACTTCATCATTCTATCTAACCACGGCCTACTGATTAACCCTACATCACGGTTGCTGTGTTGTACATTGCATATGTGCTTTTTGGCACCCTCCACTTCACATGTGGTACAATTGCCCATCCCTACTCCTTCTTTATGCACATACTGTTTAGTATCACTCTTTTTCTTTAACTTGTGATCGTTATCCTCAAAAGAAAACAACATCAGGTAGCCTTCTATGAGATTACCAATCCAACAAACCACCTAACACATCATGGAGAATCAATAACTTGCTAATAAGAAGGGATCAATGTGCATAGTCAATGCTCCGCAACATATGTCCGATGAGCTATGCATGTACGTGGAAAATTGGTAAATGTTCTTGTCTGAATCTTTCTGGACAGTATTTGAAAGGATTGGCGGCACTCACTTGGAATCCACTATTTGTGATTAGTCAAATTTCTCCATGTACCTCTAACACCTATCCATCCTTTTTCACCTGTGCAACAATCAACACATTCACATACATATTCACACATTCACACAAAGGCATCCAGCACACAAATACACCTACTGGCACACAAACATTCAATTGCAACCATCTGCCTGTCTAGTCATACTTATCCATACATGATTTCATGCTTATACACCTATGCATACCCATGCAAGCACACAATTTCATCCACAAATCAATTACACCAATCTATCCTTTCACAAAACCTTGCCAATTCCCACAAATACCCACACATCCACCCAATTCTATCGATTCATATAATGGCAGCCAGCACCCACTAAAGCAATCCTATTAATCAACCCATTCATTCACCTATTGTTCATCCACACAATCAGACTCATCCTTCCAACCTATTATCCATACACAAACGAACATTACAAACGATGAAAAAGCCAGATGTATTAGCTTTGTCAATTAGTTTTGACTTAGAATAGGAAAATATGCTCTCTCTTGCAAATTACATCCGTATGTATGTACTACTTGTTTACACCTCAAACCATTAAGGAATTTACCATGACATGTTGCGCAGTAAAACAACAGCATTTACAGCCTCATTTAGATTAATGTGGAAATTCTGCCAGAAACAGCCCAATCACATTTGGCCTCTTGGGCTATGTCCATCTGATTCGTAAGCAATTCTGCACAAGGCGGATTTAGCATGCAAAGTTTCGAAATACAAGGGTTCTTCACATGTAATGTATACATTACTGCAGATAACTTGAAAAAGGCATGCCAGCTGTCTACAAAGCACTGTGAAAAACTGTGTCATACGACTGTGGGAAAAAGTGATGTGAATTGCAATCATGCAAGAATGTTATAGGCACCTCAGGCCCCTATAGAAATAATAATAATAATTTAGCATTTATATAGCGCTACGAACCCTCAGGTATCTGAGCACTGCTTATTATTACCCACGGTGTGTGTTGCATATTTATCGACCTCGGAAGGATGAAAGGCTGAGTTTGGCCTTGCCGGATTCGAACCTGCGTCAGCAGGCTCTGCACAGATGTGAAAGCAAGCACTCTACTTGCTGTGCTAATGGACGGGCTAGAAAATAAATGCAAGTGTACAAATGTATGATAGTGTTGCAGCATGCTGCCGGTGTGTGGTTTAGCTCTGATGTGATACCCTGGTGAGAATCTTACAAACCAAAGAAAGGTGTGAGCATAGTATAGCTTGAATTGATTGAATAGAATAGCGTAGCATGACACTGTAGTGTAGTGTGGAAGGGACTAACAATTAATGCTTGTAACATATCTAACATGCTTAACTGACTAACTTTATCCAAACTAGCCTAATTAATGATTAGAGTGGCGTAGCATAGCCCATGGTGCAAACTGTTGGTGCAAAATATAGGTGCAGACTGTCGATGATGGATTAGAAAATAAAATGCACAAAATGCAGACCGACCCACAGTGTGGACGTGGATCTCTGAATGCGATGAATTTGCAGAATCATTCTACCTAAAGCAGCCATTGTTTAGAGCTTATAGTGCAGGAAATTTGAATGAAAGTTTTTCAAATATCTTTCCGGGGCTACCAAGCCAAATCATGTATAAAGTTCACTGTGAAGAAGCACAGGGTTTTTGTGGAAAATGACTGGGCTGGCTTAGAAGGGGAGGTTTGATTGTTGCATGACATCACAAAAGGAGGTGTGAAGTTTCGGGAGAAAACATATGTTTTCTTTATGCAGATATGGGTAAAAGGGAGGGAAGAGAAAGGGGGTTCAGAAACGGCAGAGAAGGAGGAGTGTCAAGAGCTGATCGAGAGAGAGAGTGTGGAGGAACGAGGTTTGAGAAAGAAAAGGAAGAAACATTCTGGGATCCGAGGCCTTGCTGGGTATCTCCAAGAGAATTTCCAAGATAAGACTGGGAAATGCCTCTGAAACTGTGCCTTTGATGTTGTTCTCATTAATTTATGTGGCACTAGCCTCCCATAAAACATACTCTGTCTTCAATTGAACCTGAGACTTCCTTCAGGTAGGCATCCAGTGTGCCATTCAAAGTTTTGGTAATTGTGTCACCCAGAACCTTCCTTAAAATCTGGCTATGGGGTGGTTGGTTGAAACAACTGCCTTGAGCATCCCATTTTTATGCAGTATTAATAAGAATGCTATCAGCCACCTCACAGTCAGAAAGGAGATTATTTGTTAATGATGGTAGTTCAAAAGGTGAACTGCACAGTCCCGAAACCTCCACAATTAATTTGCTATGTAAAGTATACTGCGTTCAGCCATCAATCTGACGTCATGATCAGTGAGCCTCACCCAGCATGTGGAAACAAGGGATTGCGGGCATAAAAAGGTAAGATCAAACTCACTGTGTGCCTTCAAAGGGAGAAAAAGATTCCAGGCTAACAGTAACAAAATCGGGCAAAAGTATTCCTGTGATAACCAGTCAGCATGAATGTGGCCATTAATCCATGTTGATCCATTGTGAACAGTGGGAAACAACCTACTCCAGGCTCAGCTCCACTTCGCACAACAAATACAAAGAACTAAAAGGCTCAAGAGGCAGGCGATAGGCCCAGGATTCAAATATTACCGGGGCAAACAGTACCACATCAGCACAAAAGCCAGCCTGATATAATAGAGTCGAGATCAGACTATTTTATTGAAAAGGTATACACATGTAAAAACAAAAAAAAACGGGGATAATGGTTACAATAGGTCAGCATGGGGATAGAAATGACCACCCTCATCAACTGCCTTAAGTGTCAATCCCTGTGTTGCTCGTTTTTAGTTTTCTAGGTGCACAGTTTAAGGCCCAAGCAGAGTCTTAGGAACCCTGCTCAATTCGCAGCACCACAGCACCCCATCAGGATTTGGACCAGGATGTGGGTTTGCATACTGAGCCACAAAGAAGAGCAGAGGAAACCGCAGGCACACATTAAGGGATACTGGAACCAAGATAGAGGAAAGCACCTCCCTGCTTTCCAACTTCACACTGTTAAGCTGAACCGGAGAAGCCAGCCCCTGTGACCAGTAACTGACATGTCTTTTGACCAACTCCCACTGGCCACCACCATCTCCACCATTTGCAACAATGTGTGGCAGAGAGACATATTGCAGGTGCTGAACAAAAGAAAGTGACGATTCTACCCTTGAAAGTGTCTACTCCCTCATTAGATCATGGTATTACTAATTACTTAGTCATCACTATTACTGAAGCAGGCTTTGTTGGCTGAGGCATGTGAGGCCAGAAAGGAAGTAGTAGAGGCATGGAGTAAGCCTCTGGAGTTTTTACTAATGCCAGGGCTGACTTGGTCCACAACTTAGTTGATGCGAGAAAGCTGTCGTAGTCAAGGCTGGGCATTATATTGATGTTTTGCGCCTCAGGTGTTAAAAGTATGATCCACTGGTTGGAAGCAAGCCTCCAGCCCACAATGCCACCCTTTTGGAGGCCACTTTCCACACTCCATGTGCAGTTTTATTTTTTTTATCTAAGCAATCTTCCCGTCACTCTACAGCAGATGGCTGATGGTAACATTATAAGCTAATAGTACCTGTGCTTAGCTTCTGTTTTTACCAAGTGCAGACCATATATGCCTTGCAGATGTACTGCAATTTTGATATCACCCCAACATTCACAGTCCCTTACTTTTCCACCCCCTAACAGAAGTATGCACACCAACAGGCGCATTTGTGGCATTTCCTAACCAGAAAACATCACACCCTTAAAAAGGCATGCCTAATTTGGATAATGGAAGCTGGTTTCCAACAGGGCTTTAAGCTTTTGGATGTTTCTGAACCTTAGGTAGTGTGTGTTTTTCATCATGAACATTTGACCCTGGGGAATATTTTTGAGAGTTACGAAGGAGACAGTTGATGTTTTATCATGTCCTTGGGACATTTGCAAAATGTTTGTGAGACTGGGAGACTGCTGAAGTTGGATTGTCTTTCCATAAATACGTTTGAAAAGGTTAGATCCATAGAAGATATGTATTTGCTCATGGCTCTATTTTGGCCAATCAGTATGTTCTCCAAGTTTTCCAAGTGTCCCGTGTCCAACTAAAGCATCACTGGGCCCATAACGCTGTTCTGCATGGACCCCTTGTAACTTATAGCGATATTGAGTCACATGCAAGACATCTGATGTCTAAAACAACTGAGTCCATTTTCAGCATGGAAAAGCATACTTGGTGGTTTTCCTGGTACTGATGTCTGCTTCGTTGTACCTTTGTTCCCTTTGCATTATAAGAAGCGTTTTCCATGTTATCAGCCATTTTAATTAGGGTGCATCCACAGTCACCTGCAACAAAGAACTGGGTTAATGCCTGATAAAGGCTGAGTGGTATGCAGTAATAAAAGTGCTACAAAAATTTCACCTTTACAAAAAATCGCAGCAAAAATGCTGTGGTTTGTCCTGGTAAAGGTGTACCCCATTATACCATTTAAGGGTAGCGGGGGTTGCTTCCCTTAAATGGAATAATGGGTCAGGGGGCTGCGGGATTGTCCCTACATGGATGGCGGCAGCAAAACCACTGCCTTTTTGCCACGATTTATGTGTAAACGGCCATTTTTCCCCCGATTTTATGCACCCATGGTCTTTATGCACCCATGGTCATCACAATGCCTGTGCATGATCATATATTTGTCAGTTAATGATTGGTGTGTTACTAAACTAAATCTGATTGCCTTTGTGTTTCCCATCACCTCTAAGTTTATGCTCACCAACATATTTGGATATGCGGGGATGCCTTGTGATTTTAATGATCAGAAATTTCTGCAGACATTTTGCTGTGATGTAGTTCGGTGTGCATTTTGATTGACTGTATACATGCAGATATGCATGTCGGTACACGTGTTGTTATGGACATATACATTATACTGTGTTCTTGCTGTGGTCCATGATAGATGTTCCTCGGTAAGCATTCAAATGCAAGGTGACGATGATGTAAATGCTGCATTATATTATTCCTGAACATTTTCTCCATGTGTGGTGTCCTTGCATGTGCCAACTTTGAGAGATATAATGGTACATTACAGTTAATTAATCTCTTCAATATTTTAGCAGTAGGATAAGGTGTCTGACACAGATTCTTTGCACATTGGTTATGTGCTTTTACCACCTGCTATATTAGGACTGCTATCTGGTGTGATGTGCTATGAGTTCCGCATTTGTGCAGATGAGAGCACTGACTATATCAGACAAGACAACACTGATAGAATATTGCCACTATCGGATATATAGAACAGCTAGATTCATGGGAAAGATGATATCTTGCTGATCAAATTCCTCATGAGAGCCAGCACCACCTCAGTGTTTTTAAGAAAGATAGTGGCACAATGCCATGGCCAAGTGCCAGGATGCAATGGAGTGGGTCAATTTCACAAGCGTGCAACAAAGTGAGTAGGTTCTTTATTGCAAGTCTCAATATGATCTCACGGTTGGTTTCAATGATATCCTAGAAGTCAAAAACATTGAGTGTACCCTTTGCATGTCCAGCAAGTAGTACATGCCGTCTGTTCTACATCTTTGGTCTGCATCTGTGCCCATCAATACAGAGCTTAGATGAAATATGCGGTGGATTGGTAAAAAGTGGTAAAAATACATAGAAATCAGCGAACGTCCACACCAGGCAATATTACTTGCAAGCATCCAATATCCATAAACAGCCTCATTGTGCAAGGGGTGGACACTGCCAGAAAGTATGGGGAAAAGCTTTTTGTGCCTTTGTCTAGTGAGGGTGAACGAGGAGCACAGTGCAGGAATCCCACATGGAGACACCAAGCTGGAGATTCTAATTGCGTTCCCCCAATAAGGAGATCAGTAACTGCTTTCCACAACACAGCTTGCTGTCAGTATACTGCATATGTTCACAAAAAGCAGGTACAGTTTATTGAATTCAGTGGTTCAATGACAGTTGCCATTGCAGATCTTTGCAACCGGGCGAGGGCTCATACCTACGCCAAAATGGCAACATGACTATCAGATGCACTGGGCAGAAAGGAGGTGTTTGTGAACATCAGACAGGATCCGATGCACATGGTAGGGGATGGTGCTCTGCTGTATGTGAGAGAACAGATCTGTTTGGATCACTAGCAAGTCTCAAGAGCAGGCACGGCCTTCTATAAGTCAGTGGAGCAGGGACTATGCTAAATCAAAGGCTATGAGCAGTGCAATAAACAGTCTCACAGTTACGAATGCTATGTGTTGACGTATCACTCAGGGCCCAATTCTTAACTTAGCGCAGTTAGTGTGCTAAAGAGCACGATTCACTGCACCAGATCAAGACGCCCAGGCTCCACCAGTATTCTCAAGTGGGCCTGGGCGTCCTCGTAGTTCACGGCAGTGCACCTTCAGAATTGCGCCTGTTTTTGTCATAATGGGTGCAATCCTGAAATCTCGGCAGCATTTTTATAAAATAACATATTTGTTATTTTACAATACTTTCATACACATCAAAGTACGTGGCTTCAACGTTGCAGAATACAACCGAAAAGGACACTTAAGACCTATTATGAAGGTGACACAATCTTCCGAAGTCGGTAGGAATGTGCCCTTTCGGAATACATGTGGCGGTTGCTAGGATGGGTTGGAAACCAACCTAGCAACGTCACATTTGTTACCTGCCTCTTTAGACTGGTATTCTTGCGGCACTCCTACAGTTTTATGTGTGCGCTAAAGTCGTGCACATATACGGTACCATTTTGGTGCTGTTATTCTGGTGGAGTGCCACAAGCAGCCTGCAGTGCAGGGTGTATATGAACACTTTCATATACACCATAGTAAGCAGCTTCAACGGTGTGCAACGTTGAAGCTGCTTAATTTGGTGTATATGAAAGCGTTGATATACACCACAGAAAGCGTTCATATACACCACACATATGTATATAAACACTTTCATATGCACCAAAGTAAGCAGTTTCAACGTTGTATTCTGCAATGATGAAGCTGGTTAATTTGGTGTATAATAAAGTGTTCGTATGCACCATATGGGTATATATTAACACTTTCATACACCAAAGTAAGAAGCTACAGCACGTGTAGAATACAACGTTGAAGCTGCTTAGCTTACAGATTTCAGGATTGCGCCCGTTAAGCAAAAAACAGGCGCAATGCTGAAGGTGCCCTGTCGTGTACTACGAGGACGCCCAGGCCCACTTGAGAATAGTGGTGGAGTCTGGGCATCCTGATTTGGCACAGTGAATCCTGCTGTTTAGCACGCTCACTGCACCAAGCAAGAATCGGGCCCTTAGTGTAAGCTAAACAGTGGTATATGCAACTTGCTCAAAACACTCACATTTCAGAAAGGCAGGAAACAACCAATTTTAAGCTAGCCCTGTACTGTGGTTTCAAAGGCATCTCGTCATGCGCAACACAATTCATATCCACAGTCTTCCCATCACATGCAGCAAGCCCCAGAGTGTGGTGCTTTTATACCTTTGCATCTGATTTTCCAATGTTGTCACACACAAGTTTAGTGTAGGAGAAAATATGATCGAATGTGATTCACATCCACGATCCGCTGACACTAGAATTGTTTTGGTCAGGTCAGATTCTTATGAAAGAACTGGATGGTCACAATTATAAATCTGAAGACAGTGCAAAGTCAGGCAGCCATTGATGCCATGCTGGTGGATAAGAATCCCCAGCATTTCCAATCAAACAACAGCATATCATGTGGCATGTTACTTTTGTAACATTTAGTTCATTCATAAACAAAAACCAAGAATGAGTCATAGTGTGCTTTCTGAATCAGTGATGAATTCATGTAATTATAAAAATCAATACATAATGTAATTAAAGGCTCCCCACATTACCACCACGGTGCTCTCAGCCATTATTCTGGGTTTCCTGTTTAGAGGGGTAGTTCAGTCAGAAATGTTACTGGCCCAGTAGATCGGACATGTATTTTAGATCAAACATCGATCATTCTTAAATACAATTCCAGTGCAAATTACCTGACTTGCGAAAATGACAGGTTGGGTACCGCCACCTTTGCTAATCTTATCTGGTGATCCATCGCCCTAATTTCAAGTGCCCTCGCAGAACAAATTCAGATCACCCGCCCCTATTGCTGACATCACTAAATGCTCAAGTCTCATTTCACAGCCCCAATGCACGTCTCATGTCAACGTCCTCTGTGTGCAATCTATTGGTGTGTCTCCATGGAAATGTAAAGACGTCTCATTCCTCGACAAGTGTAAACAAACCATAACTGATGACACTATGCTGGAGTTTCTTTTTCCTTTGTGTCAGTGCATTTTTTTTCGAGCGTCCCTGACTTGTTTCTGCTCTGTTCAGCAATCTGCCACGTGCCACACACTGAGACCCAGTATTTATTCTGCCTAAAATAAATGAACTCACTAGTCGCTTTTCATTTCATATATTATGGACATGTGTCCTTATCAAAACATATTTAAACATCTGTCCTTGCAAACTTTTAAAGTTTGAGCCCATTAATCTTGTCTTTGTCTTTTCATGATGTGTTTTTGTAACACGGCTGATTCTTCACTTGTCATTTCTTTACTGTATACAAACAAAAACGATTTTTATTTACCTCACTCTTGATTCTGTGCTTCTTCACTAATCTGGCAACAATTCAGCCCTACAGGTACAATCCCAAATATTCAGAAGAGGAAAGACCTTGAAGGTAGGGGCATAGGAGACACATAAAACCATGGGGGAACAGGGGACACCTTGGGGACTTTGTTTTTTTTTAAATTGTGTTTTAGTCAAAGAACTCGACTTTTTTCACAAATTTCCAAAATTAAAATTAAAATAGCAGTACGTATTAAATTACATATATCATCACTGTATAAAACAAGAGAAAACAAAAGAAGAAAACAGAACAAAATTAAGAAAAAGAAAAGCAGTTTAGAGTATAAAATCCTTCAATTTGGCGTCTGACTTCAGAAGGCTCAGTTTGCGTAAAAATGTTACCACTTCCCATGCCAAAAGGCTTTCATAGCTTGAGCATAGCTGGTCCCAAAAAGATTGGGTGTCCAGCCACCATTCCTTGTCCCCAAATCTCACAAACTTTACAACCATCTTGATTACACAGAAATAAGTAGTGAATACTGAAATGTGGGCTACTTATTTGCTGAGGCGGGCAGCAAAGACAAAGGAAGTAGGAATCATTGCACGTAATTTTGTTTGTGTGTACCCTGTGTGAATTGTTTTTTCTGGGGGCCATGCCTCTGCTTCATGAGTAGCAGAGTAAGCACTCTAAATGCTACACATACAAGATGTTCTTTCAAATGTACTTTTTAAGTGTATTGTTTCCTTCCTATCATAAAAACGTGGATACATAAATGGTTAATATTAGCAGGGGTGGACTGCCCTACAGAGCACTCTGGAGATTTCCCAGGAGGCCTGTGCACCCTGGGCAGGGGTGGACTGCCCTACAGAGAACTTTCGAGAATTCCCAGTGGGCCTGTGCACCATGGCCCTCTTTTGTGTGGTAACCTATTTTATTTGCACATTTTCTCATAGGAAAAGGGTTGGGCTTTCTGAAAATGTGTAATATGGGGCCACTTTGAACATTATTTCCAGGGCCCCTTTTGGTTCTCAGTCCATCCAAGAAATAATAAACCTCCAGTCTTGTCAAAAATGAATAACAAATAAACTCCGGATGAAAGCACCCCTTTCCTAGTGATGTGCATTGTTGTAATATTGAAGGTCAACATGATGATATACTGATATCAAATTTTCAAGTGCTAAGTGTGTATGTTGGCCTTGAATTCCCGTAAGGAATCATTGAAGGCTTTGCCCACTCCTGCACTTTTAAACACCCGTTGGCAGGTTTACAATCAAAAACCAAAATGAAATGGAGACATTTAAGGACAGCTTAGAAAACTGACTTTGCTTCTGAGCCCCTGAAAACGGCCCCACACCTATAAGACTCTTGGGGTATTGCTGTGTACCCAATGCCACTTGGCATCAGGAGCGGAAAGATCTGGGGTCTTATTGACCAGTAAAGCTGCGCTTTCGGTTTCATTTTCTTACCTGCTTCCTGCAGTGCATGTTTACTTTCTCAGGGCCCAGAGGAGTGCATTCTGTTTCTCCAGAATTGGAGAACAATGCAGCTATTTTTAAGGCTCAAGAAACGAAAGGTCGGGAGGGCATAGTTGGGTTGTGGGGCGTCGGGGGAGGTAAAAATAGCTAGAGAGCAAGAGTGAGTGAGAGAAAGCACCTGCGCATACCTAAATGCCATACTGACAGATTCAGGGCCACCTATCACTTTTAAACGGAGCCTGACATGTGACAAGTCTGTGACACCACTGATTGCATGCATTGAAAACATTAGGCCGCATTATAAGTTTGCTGGTCCGGTAACAACAGTACCAGTAAGCTTGCCGGTACCATTGTTACTGGACTGTCAAACTACAAGTTCTGCTCGCGGGTGCCTTCCCGCTCGTCAGCTCTGGCGGCATTCCGGCACCCGTGAGCAGAGCATCCAAGAATGGCGCTGGTGCATCCGACCTCCCCATTTCCCCTGAGGCCTATGGGCCATAATGACCCGGTAATTGGCCATTCTCCGGTGCCAGAAAAAGATTTTACCGGCAAGGCTACCGCCAAACTTGTAATGAGGCCCATTACAATAACAAGTATCGGCAATGCCAACAGTTTGGGCTTTTGTGTAGGCATGGGAATGGTACTAGCCAATCACTAGCCAATCACTGCCATAGTGGTATTAACTGGGTATTGACGGTAACAGATCTAAAATGGAGTGCCTTGCCATCCAAGAGCTTTGCCTAGCATCTGCCTAATACGTATAGACAAGCCAAAACTGTTGGCTTTGCCAGTAATTGTTTTTAACAGGACTTTGGTGAAAGACACACATAGTGGTAATACAACAAATGGCTGAAGGCAGACCTGTTTAAGGCATGTTTATTGCAGCAGCAGGTTTAGAACTCCAATTAAGTTATTAACTCTCAGAAGACTGCTCTGGAAACACACTGGCAGACACTTTGGGCCTCAACATGAGTTGGGCGGTATTCCGGCGGTAATACCACTGGGATACTGCCAGGATACTGCCGGGGCTATTAGCGTTACCGCCAAATCCCCCGGCACTATTAGCGCTGAATCACGGGTTTGGTGGAACAGTAATTCCCCATCCCCCATTGGGCTCATTTGGGAATTCCCCATTCCCCATTGGGCCCAATGGGGAATTTTCGGTGCTACTACCGCCGGCGGTATTAGCGTACTGTAATAGCACCAAAAATCAGAAAATCTGCAGCAGATTTACCCCCAGCTCAGAGCTGGGGATAAATCCTGCCAACACATGATTTGGCAGAGCCTTAAATGCAGCGGTAATAGCATGCCCGCCGCATTTAAGGGTTACCGCCAAACTCGTCATGAGGCAGTTTGAGTGTTAAGTTTGATGGTAAGGATTAATTTACGGGAGCTCAAAGAGTTCCCATGGGTGGGGAGGAGCAGGACCTAGGTGAGAATTGCCATAGGGATTAGCATGGCCATGGGCAGTCAAAAGGTAGGAAAATACAACACCTACAAGCTGTGTGTCCCTCCCTCATCATATGCCATTTCTCCCTAGCTGTACTCCAATGCAATATTTTCGGCTTATAGGTATCCCAAACTAAAAATGAGCCATTATCATATGAATCTGATGTGATTTATTTTACATTATTACAATAACTTTCAGAAACATTTTTCAAGACGGATTTGGACAACTGGTATACAATGTAATATAAAACAAGCATATGTCGTCCTTTGCAACTGAACTAAACTTTACCATGTTCAAAGTGTTCTCGCAAACAAATAAACCTCTAGTTTATGAAGAAATTAATCTTAATAAAATGGTTAATGTTAACATATATTATTAACGTGCTTACAAGAGTAGACATATACAGACATATTCTGGGGAGGATGAATGCCATTATATCCACCCATTTATAATTGTGGGGGGATTTGTCCCCTCTGTCCCCCCATGTCCTAGGCCCATGCTTGAAAGAGAAAAAAAGTAGAGGAGATGTGGAATCAGATAAAAGTCATGAGGATCAATCACTGGAGCCTGGACCCACTTGGTGTACCTGCCATGATTGCAAGCTTTTGCCCACCCTGGTGGAGAACTGCTGTTGCAGAGAAAACTCTGGCTGCTTGGCCTACATTGCCAAAGGCACACACCACTGCTATGTGTTACTGAGCTGCATGACTTCAGGGCCGTCTGTATTACAAGATCTGGGTTGCGAATGATCATGGTCCTTATGCACGAACCTAGAGCTTCAGTTCACCCTTGTAATCCAAGTAACAAGTAAGCTCACTCTATATATGTGGTGTGCTTGAGTAACGAGACACCTAACATATTATGTTGTTCCCCTACATCAATATAACTTTGATGGATCACTGACAAAAGATGTATTCTGTACATTGAATACATTACTCATTCTAAAGTGTTCATCTTTAGATTTATCGTCCGAACAATTACATTTCTTTCACTTGGAAGTATCTCCCAAACAGTATTTGCTGGAATGTGCATTCACATTTCTAATTCATCTACTTGAAATCACTAGTACTGTCAGTACTTTGCACAAACTGGTACTTTTCAAAGCATAACAATGCCTTACATTTTACAAGGTAATGCAAACAAAACAAATGCAATTATTTGGTTCATTCAAGAAAACAATTTCTGTATCTCTTAAACAGGTCTTACAGACTTGTGGCATATCATGCCTTTACATGGTGGATTCATGGAAGACTGGGATTGTGTGTTCAATGAGTAAAACCCATCTGTGTGGTTTGAGCCATTGGCGATGAATTGCCTAGTTACCACAGACAATGCGGTGGATTTATACCGACAATACCTAGACCACAGCGGTATAAGTTGTAGTGTCTTTGCCATCTACTTTACCAAACTAAATAAAAAATAAAAATACTTAGTTAATCTGAACAGTTGTTAGCCATTTTTTGTCCAAACATCTAAGAGTATTGTAAAAGTTTTGTGTGCTTTAACAAGTGTACTGGCCTATCGTGCTTCCCTCATCCACATCCATCCTACCTCCGCTATCAATGGCTGTTTGTACCTGTGTGCATGCACTCGCAAGGAACCTTGGAGGATGGGAACGCTCAAGGTGCTGAATATCATGTACACCACAAAGGGTTCTTTCGCATGGGGACCCTTACCCACAGGGACACCCTAGAACCAGTGTCTCAAGACTCCCCTTTGAAGACCCTGTTGCTGCAATCAACATATGTCTTTGTCCTTTGACTGTGTTCCGGGCCTATTGCACCCGCCTCATCCACATACATATCCACTGTCTCGCAGGATACATCAGGCGCAACTTGCTCGCCTTGGAAGCAAGACAACGCATAGCAACACAGGTTCGACCCCCGGGTCTGCGCTTAGAAACCTCTGGGAATTATGTGTGTTATAAATAACCAATTATGTATCCATCCCCCTTCTGCTATCACTGACAATAGGCTCTCAAGGGGGCTGCACTGGCGGGATTGAGGCGGTCAAACATTGTCATAGAGGACTGGTGGGTGTGTCTGAACACATCAGACATTCACATACACACCTACTTCTATAATCCTTTATAAATACTATTAGAGTTAACAAGAAAACATCTGTGAGACCGATATCGTATATCGCCAGCTCTCCATTTTTACCTTGTTTGCTGAGTCGGTTCATCTATTCTTCTAAGTAAAAATTAGTCAACCTTTACTATTGTTTTCTATAGTGCCATCATTCTCTGCTAGACCACTTTCTATTGCTTTATACTCAATGTACAACCTATTCTCATTTTATTCAAAAAGTCCACACGATTATCCACCGTCCTATGCATTTTGATCTCTGTAATTAGCAAATAACATTACAGAGTATTGTTTCCAAATGTAATCTTTTGTAATGCATGTTTTCAATGCATGTTTGCTTTAGGTGGCATTTTTTATAAAGTCATTTTTTTAATTTCAAAGGAATATTATGTTTGATTTACTCACTGTGATACTTTTTATGTAGTAATATTCATTAATATTTCTTTAACAGATCATAGGTACCATTCAACAATGCTTTCTTGTATCGTTTTGGGTTGCACTGATGACAGCCATGTTAAAAGTCAGAGCAGAGTCCTGCATGTATTTCTAAAGGATTTAAATGTAATAAGAAAATGGCTCTTGTGCTGCGGATTTCCAGTGTCCGAAACTGAAAGCAGAGCTAAGGATTTCTTGGATGACATGAGGGGCAATCGATTCCTTGTCTGCATCATGAACTTGCCACAAGATATGAACGTACAATCAAAGTACACTAAAAGCATCACCCCAGACTACTTTGCCAATTACTTACCAATGCAGTTCCATCTGAATTTCATCACACTGTGACTCAGATCAGTAGTGGACGGTAAACTTTTAAATGTATTTTGCCATTTTCTAAATTTGCCGGTATAAATATGTCTTATAAACGATCACACAATATATTGATATATTGAAATAGTCTGTCAACCGGTAACATAATGAACGGTTTTCAGTTTTTGGGGAATATTTCCATTGATTTTTTATCACACAAGTTTCCTTTGTGACACTATGTACTATGGTTTGTACCTTTTGAACTTTAGATTACTTTGTGTATTCCTATTCTAGAAATATTTCAATAGTTCACTGCAATGGGAGTCTTTCCAAACACATACTCGCATTGCGTCCTTTAAAAACAGGTCATTTTTTAAATATTACCATGTCTGTCTTTACGTAGACCACACTGATGAAATTACAGACCGTTACCATGGAAGACACCACAGACACGTCCAACATCCTAATGCTAAGGCCAAGCAACTTGCACACAAACTTTTTTTATCGTTTTTGATGTGGTCTAAATTATAATACTAATGTCCGTTTTCTATGGAACAATGGTATGATTACATACATCGATTAAAGGACCGTGATGCTACATTGAGCACTATTCCGGAGTCAACAGCAACCTCACTCACCTTTCAAGTAACCTTTTTAGAATATTCCTTCAGATGCGACTATACAAAATATGCATTTGTTCAAGTTCAACTTAAGCCATATTGATTATTGTAATGTATAATATTAGCTTTTAATGCAAACTGGTGTGTAGGGTTCTTTGTCAATATCAACCATCTTTTGCATGCATTCTTTTTTTTTATGTTACTTCTTTATTATTAAATTGACTGTTATATAGGTGGAGCCTGGAACTTCAACAACATACTATTCTTCTACTACAACCGGTCTGGATGATGAGGTATGAGAAGTGATAATTTATTGATGTACACTAGTAGGTTTTGATTATCAATATCTTTTTTACATTTAAGATAACGTATTTTTTTGATAATTTGCAATACTGTCAGCGAATTGCAAAGCATATTAACAACCTTGATATATTTATCTCAGAAACACATGCAACAATGAAAGTAAACCTTCAGAAAGATGAACTTTGTCACTGAGTAGTATAGACTCTTTCACTATTTGAATAGCGTATGTTTTTGTTTATAAACTGTGGCTGCTTAGCAAAAAATGGAATTGGTGAAACAAAATAACATTTCAATGCATTAAAGGGGCCACAATGTAATGAATATTTTTGCAGAATGATCTTGCACTAACTCCCTGCAAAATCTCTGAAGGTTATCAGGTTTCAAATATGTCTTTTTAAAATGTTACATGTACACAGTCTTTGACTTTATGTCAATACTAATTTAAACACTGTAATCAGATGATTAACCATATCTTTTCACATACTTTAATTGATACTGTAAGAACGACAATCATTAAATCAAATTTCTCACTTGTACTTTGTGAGATCAAAGATTTAACATTTAATTGGTTAACAATTTAATCAATGTTCTTTGAATTTGTCATGTACAAGGAATGTACTACGGAAGTGGTCGAAATTGAACACATGGACAAGAGGTATACATGAGGTAATGTAATATATCAGTTATCATCCAATTTAACTGTGATCTAATATTGAATATGTTTTAATGGTTTCCATAGTGACATGTTGTTATTTTATAGGGCAAGTGGTGGTGGCCCTATAGTTAAGGTTAAGTTGCTCAACCCATAAGAATTGCACTTTTTGGGCAGCTTATAACTTCTCCTGCCCCAGACGAAGCCTCGCAAAACCTTGCAAAACAAGTATATGGTCCTGTCATATTGATTCTGTGACATATGGTGAGATTTCATCAAGGGGGGACAAGGTTATAGGGGGGGGTCCAAAAATGTGTGGTTTTTCCCATAGAAACTATGGAAACATGTTTTGCTCACACCTACAGCCGAAACCAATTGACAGATTTTCACCATATTTACGGTAGGTGCAGTGGCTTGATCCTGGAAGGGTATTTTTTGTACATTTGGCGTAATTAGTAGGGTTTTTTTAAACGGCCAAAATGGAGGTCAAAATAAATTAGCGTTATCTGGGTTTGGTCTGTGGACTCACTTCCCTGTTCGCTCCGCAGACGGGTCACTGATTGGTCCAGAGGGCTGCATGACGTCTGCTGACCTTGGATGTGCCCGCTGATTGGATGGTGAAAAGCGTGAGGTGCATCATATTTTTGGAAAATGTCCACCATGTTGGATTCCCGAACTGGGCCTGTTGTCCACGAACATTGTGGTAAAAACATATTAAAAAACACAACATTGTACTTGTCAAACTAATTAAACAATCTCTGGGGAGTAAACAATCTCTGGGGAGTTGAGGGGTGATGATTATGGGATGGTATATGGCCACAAAAAGCAAAAAAAAAGGTGTTTTTCTTCTCAGATGTACGCAAACAGTCCAGGCAGTCCTGTGGTGTTTGCGGACATCTGAGAGAAAAGCAGTCTTTGGATGGCTTATAAATTTGGCGCCACTCAATGAAACTGTGATGCTGGTTTGTCAAGAGGGAACACAATTAGGCAGTGTCCCAAACTATTGAAAAAGGTTTATAAATGTGGTGCTAATTGCCAAATTTGCACAAAAGTTTGCAAAAAGGTTTTAGACCTAGATATGAATGTTCACTGGGATAGTGTCAAGAGTGGGGGGTCTCAACATTTTCATATGGCTTATAACTTGTTTGCGTATGCGGACACACATTTCCAGAAAGAATATAGACCCAACCTTGAATGTTTATGCAAACTCTGAATGGATTTTGTCAAGTTATTTGACTATCATATGACCGTACATATTGACACTTTTGAAAAAACAAAACACAAACTGATTTGATCAAACTCATCTAAGGAGCATTGGCAGGGACCTAAAAGTATGGTTTGTGGTTTTTTTTTTCTTTTAAGTGTCATAATGTAGGTACAAACAATTTTGGTATACCTTTGGTGACTGATGTGCAGCATGTGGCCATGGGCAGTGGCCAGACTGTCTGGATCATGGCCTAAGGTCTTCTTGCCCCCCCCAACCTGCACTTGCCCTTCTGGGCCCCATTCCCATGGCAAACCAGGCGGGGTGTGCATTACTACTATGTCTGTTCCACCACCGTCCTTGCGCTTTGAATTTGGTCCTCAAATACTGCTTCCCCTGGCACTTGCCCATCTGGCCTCCCACTAGCATATTGGCCCTCTTCTTACCCTCCTCCCCCTGCACTTGTATACCTCCTCTTGCCCCGCGACTCCCTACGACCCAGGTATTTCCCTTTTGCTACGCCCTACACCGTTCTCCCTCCCCAATCCATTCACCGTTCACTTCTTGTTACTGCTCTTGCATGTTCTGAATGACACAAGGCCCAGTAGGGCCATTATTGTTTTTTTCTTCCCTGTCCCTCCACGCCTTTTTGTCTCATGCACATTGAAACACTGTTTTCTATATAGGGGCTTTACAAATAACCTATAAGTAAATACAGTAATTGAAGTCTAATGTTGCTGGAAATTAGGACTCATGCTAAGGGACTACAGACAGCAATAGACCAAAGGTTTAAGTGACACAGTGTTAGCCAACATTGAAATAACGAGCACAGAAATATGTCTTGCCGATGTGCACTATGTAAATGCACTTATGGCCTTTGCACATTTACATCTTACTCTGGAGGCCCACATGTAGAGGACAACCAGACACACATGCATCAATGCAAACATCAATTTGATTGCTGGATTAGATACACACAGAAGCCAGTAAGCATTTAAAAACTGCACTCATTTGAGGCATGCTGGAAGTTTAGTGATGTACATGTTGCCCTGGCTGCAACAGTCCATCGAGCCTGGTGTGGAATCCTCCCCTCCTCTCTACCCAGTAAGTCTGTGCCATCCTTATATATTACCCCACTGCTTTTGTATCCAAATTCAGTTTATTTCAGAAAAGAAGTGGCTTACCGTGGCTCAAAAAAATTGCCCTGCACTATTAATTATTTTCTTTGGTGCTTTGCCCTATTGAAGTATAGGGAAATCCGAGCCTGTCTGCACCTCGGCTAGGGTCATCTTTGAAAGAAAACGTAAATGTTGTGGGACCAGTAAATATTTTCATATGTGGGATATGTTGTTGTTTTTCATTGCACAGCTTGCCATTAATATTGTTCAATTTTGTTTCTTGTGTTCCTAAAACAAAATCGCCTCCAACACATTGTGAACGCTGGATGAAGGGTCACATTGTTTTGTGTCTTTGAATCCACTGCACTAACAATTTGAAGGTCAAAATGTGTGGAATAGACACAAAGAAGTGATAAGATTCACTTGGCCTCATTACGACCCTGGCGGAAGACCATGGTGCTAATCACCATGGTCCATGCCGGTAAATTACTGACTCCGCCATGGAGAAATGGCGAATTACCACCCCATTACAAGGTTGGCGGGGCGGTAATTCCCCCTTCCTCCATGGCCCTTCTCCATTCCCATTTTTGCCCCATGGGGCTCAATGGGAATGGGGAAGGCGCTAAGTACGGTGCCGCAAATTGGGGCACCGTAATTAGCACCAAGGTCCCTTTGTGGGTCCCTATATTAACGGCTGGTCTACACCAGCCTTTTAAAAGGCCGACGCAGCCTTTTACGGCACCGTTAACCCATTTAGCGCCTGGGTCGTAATGAGGCCCAGTATATTGAAAGCTTACGTAGGAATGTTAAGTTCCTATTACTGAGATCTGTCTTTCAAAGTGGTTGGTCATTCTTCAGATAGGGAGAATGGAAATACAAGACACAATATAAGAAAAGTTTTAAATAATTTTTATGCGAGTGAGGATGGCAAGTGTGCTGTATGCTTCATGATTATCGTTGTGACGGATGAATGTTCAATTTGACGCAAATAATAGACATTGTATATGTTAATTGTAACTGAAATTGATATTTACCATAAATATGTACTGTTTAAATACAATTATAAATTTGGTACTGAAATATATTTTTGCATTCTCGATTTTACATAGCAATATTATACCGATGTGCATCTGTCATGGGTGCAGTTTACTGGCCAACGGCTTCTTCAAATGCAATTGGACAATAATCATCAACAATGCATCTGTGGTAACCATTATCTAGGACAATCACCAGACACCAATCTGTCCTTTTGTGGTTGCAGTTATAAGGAACAACAAGGCAGCCTATAGGTTCTGAAAATGTGTGGATGTGAAAGTGTTGCATTTGAAATACAAGCCAGTAATTTCTTCTCTGTAATGGAACACCATGTTCGCCGATCAGAAATCGGAGATGGAATATAATAACTTTCTGTGAAGAGTGGAAATGCTGGGATTAATCGATCAATTAACGGAATCAACATTATAAAATCACTGTTCACACTTAAACTGAGAACCCTGAGATGTTCGCTAGCTATATCCTCAATTGGAAAAAGTTAGCCATGTTGTTGTGGACTTAATTATCTCTTTTCAGCATTATGTCAAAATTTAAAGTACTCGTTAAGCTCCCGACTATTGCTATTTTCTGCTAAATTAACAATTTTTATAATTTTTGTGGGAAAAAAAGGTTTTGTGTCTGTGTGGATGTGTGTGTTTATGTTCCTGGTTCTGCGTTAGATAACATAATCATGTTGGTGATGACAGGGTATGTTAGGGTATGCTGCCCTACCTGTCATTAAAATAGGTGGAGCTCATTTTGAGCATCTAGTGATGTCAGTGTTAGGGGTGGGTGATCTGAAGTAGTACTGAGAGAGCACTTGAACTTAGTGTGATGGATCAACGGATACGATTAGCACAAGATGGTGGTACCCGAACCATCATTTTTCGCAAGTGTTAAAGGGAGAAAAACGTGGGTACTTTGCATTGGACATTTTTTTAAGAACGATCGATGTATGATGTAAAATATATGCACCAATACATTGAAACAATAACATTTATGATCAAACTACCCCTTTCATTCTTCCTCAGTTTAGCGTCATGCTTCCTAAAACTTTCAGATTTGAAAACGGGAAGATTTTGGTTAATGTGTAGATTTTTAGAGTTTCTTGTCATATATGGAAACATGCACAATTCCATTTGGAGTTTGTTTGCCCATGCTGTTTTTCTAATTACCTGGATTTAGATTTAGAATGGGAAATCCAGGACTAGAAATCTAAGAATGGAAATAGGAATGTACTCGCAACAGGTTGGAATGTATGTTTATACACTATAGTGCACTGCCCAAAGATGCTACTCCCTTGTTCCTTGCAGTCTTCCCCTCTACCTAGACTCCTCCCCTACTGGCTGAAGGTGGCTAGCAAACTCACAATGTTAGACACTCAGAAAACGTCTGTACAGGCAATCAGGGCTCAGATTTAACAAAATGAGTGGTACTCTAGCATTGGCAAGGGTGAAAGTCTGAAGTGGATGGGGATTTAATAGAAACAACGATAGAGCATGGGCAAGGCTTTCTTATCCTTTTATTGAAAACATCATGGGCCAAAACTGATTTTGGAATTGCTACTGATGTGTGTTTTGATATTGTTAAAAAATGTTCAACAATCGTGGACATGTTTCCACTTGATATTCAATGGTGCAACACAAAACATGGGGGTCCCCTTGTGTGCCATGCTAAGGGGCTCCCCTCACTCCCAAGTTCATTAGCAAAGCATGGGGCATGCCACACTCCAGCCAATCCTCGACCACTATGCTTGTGCAGTGTCCATGATGATCATGCTGCTGCAGGGAAACGTGTGCACTGAGCTACGTGAAATGTGTATGTTTTTAAATCAAAGCACCCATCTTTCATCTAGTGTAGAAACACGTTGGAATGTACTAGCCACCAGTGGCAGCTGGTGAATTTCACTTATTGGAGGGGCATACATATTTGCCACACGTATGTCAGAGTGACAAAGTGTTATGAGGGAGCAAGAACCATAGTGGGGGTGTCCCTGGAGATCATTTTTTGAATAATGGGTTAAAATAGTGCATTATACAGCACACTTTTTGTGAACAATTGGGTAAAAGGCCAGACAGTATGCAATTGGTTGTGTTGGGTAACTCATGAAAACATCCAATAGATGTTAGTCAGCAACAGCGCACAGGAACATTTCCCAATGCATATTCTTGCCTTTCCCCCACAATATATGCCAGTATAAAAGGCATGTTCATACTGGCTGTGGCCATACATTTCCATGGTTGTTGCAGCAATATACGCCAGTATTCCCATAAAAAGAACATACTCATGTTTTCTTTGCCCGTAATGCCAGTAATGATAATTTATGAAAACATGTCCAAGCTGGCTCTGGCATTATATGACAGTACCCTCACATACGAACACACTCTGGATGCATTGCCATTAAACATTCCATACCATAATAAGAAAACATGTCCAAACTGGGTACAATTTAGGCCAGTCTAGACATATAAGTAGATTTATCAGGCTTGCTTTATCAGAAATGCTGAGTAAAAAAAAAAAATGTTTAGGAAAAGTATACAATAGCTAGACTGCGTGCACCATAATGCTAATCTAGCCATGTAAAAACACATGCCATGTTTGCTTCCTTTATAATAGATGTCTGTCAGATGTGGTGCAAAATGTGAAGACATAATATGACATGGCTAGACTATCTGCACCAACAGCTTAGCTGTTATGACACATTTCATGCTTTCTGTATCATAAATGTCCAGAACAAAATGTCATCCATATTAAGCAACGGCTAGACTGCCTGCACCAAAATGGCAGTATAGTCACGTAATAACACACATCAAGGTGGCTTTGCCCACAAATGACTGTAAAACATGCCATGCAATGTATGAAAATGTCACCTTGACACCTGTGAAGGTAGGGCCTAATGTCCGCAAAGTCTGCCCCCTACAATTAATAATGTATAGCTACCTACCATGAGTTAGGTTAGAGAGGTGTTTTAAATAAGGAACCCAGTTTCAGAGGTGTCAAGTATGGAGTTATTACATTGTTTAAGTTGTACAGGAAATTAGCATAAAGGAATATTTGAAAAAGAGATAAAGCTGCTGCTAAATAACTTGCTTACTCCCCAAACTGCTACCACATCTATACTGAACTGCACAATACGATATTTACATCTGTTTCTCTGTTGTGCAGAAACAAAGAAAAGCGAACCACAGAGCTCTGGGGAGGCACTCCCATTGCCCTGAATGGAGGTATATGAACTCAACAAGACTGACAGATTTGATAAATGCTTGGGATGTGTATTGGTGGGGCATGGGTTGGAGCCAATCAAGATGCAGACAACATTTGAGCCTGGAAGAGACCCACAATCAGATGTGAACAATAATATTATCATTATCATCGTTTATTTTGACATAGGTCATAACACTTTACAAATAACATGTATACAATACAAGCAGACATAAAAGAGATGGTGCAATACAATTAATAGTAAGCACAGTTCTGCTGAGTAAACATAAAAACAGCAATCTCAACACTGTGTTAGGCAGAAACCGGTGCAGTTCCCTCTGGGACCACTGCAAAAAGTTTAAGACTACAGGAGTTCTCAGAAAACCCAATTGGTAGCAGTCTGCACTGCACCACCCAGATTTATCTGGTAGCTGTGGCTGAGCAGTCAGACTGCTCTCAAGACGAGTTAGGCAGTATATGGAGTATACAAGATAGGGCAATTTACACAGTAGAACAAGCAGACACGGATCAGAGCTTGGGTGTAAAGATATATCATTATTTATTTAAAAACACATCTATGAAAAACACACTGGCACTAATATGGCAAACAACTTCAATCACAGTTACTATAAGTATATATCAATCCCATAACAATATTTCGACAAGTCTAGGTTCAAAGACACCACGTATTTGCAGACAGAGGTGAGTGCTTAACCTAGATGGCACTCTAGTATTCGTTAGAGAGGGAGAGAAAAAGACAGGGTATGAAACCAACTCAGTACCAACACTTTTACGAAGCAAATCCAAGGCAAGCAAGGCAGGGTCTACTGTAGATCACAAAGTTCAGAGGCCAGGCCCACTCGGAGAGAGGAAAGGCGGTATGTCCCAAAAGTATCACAGTGGAAATGCACTTCAAGTCTTTGTAGCAAAATGTCACAGAAAGGTTGGACCAGATTTAGAACAAAAGTTAAGAAGGTCTGGAGGCGACCCAGTGGAAAGGTAAGGATTTAAGACACCTCACGCTAACCGTCACAAGGGAAGCCAGGCAGACACAGTACCTTGAAAGTGAAGAGACAGCTCCGGCGGGGGCAGTTGTTGCTGGTGGTGGATGCAAGTCGGGGCTTTGCCAGAAGAAGAGATGATCTCATCGTAGAGGAAAGTTGAAGATCGTTGCACCACCAGGGAAGAGACCAGCCACGGAGTGCTCCGTCACAAGGCACCACCTTTTGGTCGCGGTACAGTGGTTAGTGGCTATCCGGTTGCCGGGGTGCTCCGCACGGGCAATTCGACCACTAGACGTCCTGAAAGCGAAGAAAAGGCAAGGGACTGATTGTTCCCACCAGTCAAAGGGAAGAAGACTCTCCAGCAGGGAGATCTCCTCTGTCGTTGGGAAGTGGTGAGTCAGTTCAGCAGGGCTCCACCGGAGGTGTCGTCGTTGCAGGTCAGCTCAGCTTTACCCTTGTCAGATTCTTAGGTCTTGTGACGACTTCTGAAGTTCCAGTCCACAAAGCCCTGCTTTTATGCAGAAAACCCCCATTCATTCAGCCTAGCTGTCAATCAAACATGCTAGGTGGTGGGGCGGCTCACCACTTGGGCCAATCACACCAGAGTGTGACTTGAGTTGGCAAGGCAACTCAGTCCAGGGTGCCTAAACCCCCTCCCACACCCCCTGTGGTACCCAGGCAGAATGGCACCACTCTGGAGGGCTTCTGTGCAGAAGCCTGCCAAAAGTGAAACAAAGTGCTCAACCTTTGGTTTGGAGTTACAGAGGCGAACACATACGCCATTTTAAAAACCAAGTTCTGGCAGAAAATACCAACCGGTGAATTAATTTGTATTGAATAAACAGGCGGTATGACCGAGGCTACATAGAAAAAGAATTAGCCGCGACCAATGGGAAAATCCCATAGGAATATATTCGCGGTCGAATATAAAAAGTAGTATCCACTGCCACCAGCCAAAACTCGACGAGGGATGACGGGACAGTGCCCCCTCGAATAAGAGACCCAGGGGTAATCGAATTACCCCTACCAGTATGTCCACAATAGGATGGTTTGTACTGGTTCTGTTAGTAAATTTAGGTCTAGTAAAGCCAATGGTGACTTACATGCCCTGGGAGACAGTAGTCAGTCCCAGGGTATGGAGTCTATGGTGGGGGTCACCTAGGACACCCCAGTGTTACGGCACAGAGGGTGCTGTGTAACACACATAGCAAAACACATGAGACCCTACGGAGTAAAAGACCCCATAGCCCATAGAACACATTAACATTCAAAGAAATACCACAAATCATGTCCAAGAGTGGGAGAAAAAGAGTCTCACTCTTGGCAGGATGAAAAAAACAAACTCCAGAAATCCAGCAAAGCTGCTGGGGGACTCACTAGGTTAGGAAATTCAGCCTAAACAGAGAATTCTCCCTAACACTCGCCCCCCCCAGAGACAGGAGGATTTAATCGACTCCTGGATGAATCTCATACCTCTAGTCGATGACATACATC
The DNA here is from genome assembly GCF_040938575.1 of Ambystoma mexicanum. NCBI lineage: Eukaryota > Metazoa > Chordata > Amphibia > Caudata > Ambystomatidae > Ambystoma > Ambystoma mexicanum. The sequence continues at coordinate 527,145,864 of NC_090934.1, forward strand.
CTAGAGAGACCATCAGCATTTTGGTGGTGACACCCTGACCTGTGCTCAATGGTGAAATCAAACCCTTGCAGGCAGATTGACCATCATAGTAGTTTTGGGTTTTCCCCTTTCATTTGCATTAACCATCTCAAGGGTTGGTGGTCAGTCTGAATGACAAAAGTAGAACCATACAAGTAGGGCCTAAACTTCTTCAGAGCCCACACAATAGTAAATCATTCTCTTTCGATTGTTGCCCACCTTGTTTCAGGATCCTTCAGTTTGCGGCTGATGAAGCAAACGGGGTGCTCCCTACCTTTCCCATCCAGTTGACTGAGTACTACACCTATTCCTACATTTGAAGCATCTGTCTGCACAATGAAAGTTTGGTGGTAATCAGGAGCTCTGAGTACTGGGGCCTGGCAAAGAGCCTTTTTCAGGTTTTCAAAGGCCTGATTGCACTCCTCATTCCATCTAACCTTTTTAGGGAATTTTGGAGAGGAGATGACATTCAGAGGAGAAGCTATGGTCCCATAGTTCTCAATGAAATTCCTGTAATACCCGGTGAGACCTAATAAGGTTCTCACCTGGGTCTGAGTAGTAGGTGTTGTCCAATTTTGCACAGCTTCAATCTTACTGAGCAAAGGCCTTTTTTCTCCACCTCCTACCTCATGTCCAAGATAGACTATCTTACTCTGTCCAATTTGGCATTTACTCGCCTTTATGGTCAGATTGGCTCATCCAAGAGCCTGCAAAACATATTTTAGGTGGTCTACATGTTCTTCCCAGGAATTGCTGAACACTGCTATGCCATCCTAGTATGCCCTGCAGAAGTCAACCATCCCATTCAGAACCTGGTTTACCATCCGTTGAAATGTAGCAGGTGCATTTTTCAATCCAAAAGGCATTACCTTAAACTGGTATAAGCCAACTGGGGTAGAAAATGCAGTTTTCTCCTTGGCTTGGTCTGTTAGGGCTATTTGCCAATAGCCTGACGTCAAGTCAAATGTGCTGAGGAACTTGGCTGAACCAAGTCAATTCCACCAACTCATCTGTTCTTGGCAAAGGGTGGGCATCAGTCTTGGTGACTGCATTAAGAGCTCTATGGTCCACACAGAATCTAAGCTCTTTAGATCCTGCCTTTGGTAGTAACACAACTGGGCTAGACCATGGACTAGTAGAGGGCTCTATTACCCCGAGATCAAGCATCTTGCTGACCTCACCTTTGATGTGGGTTCTTACATTTTCTGACATTCTGTATCTTCTGCTTTTGACTGGCAGACAGTCACCAGTGAGTATGTCATGCTGGCCCCAAGGGGTCAAGCCTGGTGAAAGTGAGAACAGAGATGCAAACTGATTCAACATAGATTTGGACTCTTCTTGTTGCTCAGGTGTCAGATTTGAAGAGAGATTTACTCCTTCAATCTTTTCGTCTAAAGGTAAGCCTCTGAGGAGATCAGGAAGAGCTTCACTCTCTTCTTCTTCCTCTGATGATGCTAGAAGCAACGCTCCTACATCAGGTCTTGAGACATAAGCTTTGAGTCTGTTGGTGTGGAAGACTGTTGAAGCCTCCTTGGGATTGCCCAAGTCCACCAGATAGTTGACCTCTCCAAGTTTACCCACAACTCTGAAGGGTCCCATCCATTTGTCTTGCAAGGCCCTCTGCCTTGTTGGGATCATAACGAGAACTAGCTGGTCTTGAGTGAACTCAACCATGTTAGCCTTTTGATCATGCCAGTGCTTGACCAATGCTTGTCCAGCTTTCAAGTTATCACTTGCTTCTGCCATCATGTGTGACATTCTCCTCCGGAGACCTATCACGTATTCAGTCACTCTGACAGGTTTGGGGGAAGGAGCACTCTCCAACCCCTCCTTAATCAGGGCCAATGGACCTCTGACTTGATGACCATAGAGAAGCTCAAAGGGAGAATAACCTACTCCCTCCTGAGGGACTTCTCTATAAGCAAAGAGAAGGCATGGCAGTAGAAGATCCCACTTTTGTTTAAGGGGGACCTCTAAAGCACCTATCATACTCTTCATGGTTCGGTTGAACCTTTCAAACAACCCATTGGTTTGTGGGTGGTAAGCTGTTGAGAACTTGTAAGTAACTCCACAGGTTTTCCACATGGGTTTCATGTAGTGGGACAAAAAGTTTGACCCCCTGTCAGAGATTACTTCCTTAGGAAACCCAACCCGGGTAAAAATACCAAGGAGGGCCTTAGCCACAGCCGGAGCTGTAACAGTCCTCATAGGAATGGCCTCAGGATACCTAGTATCATGGTCTACTACAACAAGTATAAACCTGTTGCCTGAGGAGGTTGGAGGATCAAGGGGACCAACAATGTCAATCCCTACTCTCTCAAATGGGACTCCCACAACGGGGAGAGGCACTAAAGGTGCCACATTCTTCGAGCCAACTTTACCAGAGGTCTGGCAGGTGTGGCAGCTCCTGCAGTTTTTTTCTACTTCGGCCCCCATCTTTGGCCAATAAAAGTAGAGAGAGAGCCTTTCCTTAGTCTTCTTGAAACTCAAGTGACCAGCCAAAGGAATCTCGTGGCCTAACTGCAAGAACTGTTGTCTGTTCTCTTGGGGTACTACAAGTCGTTTGTAGTCTCCAGGTTCAGACTCTGTCGGTTCACTGTAGAAGAGGCCATCTTCCCAGTGCAATCTGTATTTCCCAGCCTCTTGCCCTTCAGCCTGAGCTTCTGCCTGGTGGCGAAGACCTTCCAGAGTTGGACATGCTCTCTGTCCCTTACAGAAGTCTGCCCTGTTGGGTCCACCTTCTGCCAGTAAAGACTGCAGCTCAGGATGGTCAACAGGATCTAGATTTCCAATGAGTTCCTGGCCTTCCATTAGCTCTTCCTCAGAGTCTAATTCTACCACACAGGGTTGTACCACCCTCTCAGCCTCAGCTGGAGGGGGAGTTACTGGTGTAATTTTGGACAACCGAGGGGAAGTCCTTGTTGGCTGCACTGAAGTGCTGGCTGCTGGTTTCTGTTTAGAAGTTTTAGGTTTCCCTTTCGCTTCTGATTTCTTTGAGACAGCAGCTGACAAATCCAGTGGAGCAGGAGTGATATCCTTCTTCATCATCTCCTCGGGAGTACCTCTCATGGTTCTCTCCCTTGCAGGTCTGGTTAGCTCCTGTAACCGTTTACTAGGAGGTCTGGGGGTATGAGACACAACACCAAGAGTTTTTAAATCGTTACCCAACAGAACTCGTCCTGGTACCTCACTTTGTATGGTGACAGGTATCTTCACAGTCATGTCATTACACTGGATGAGAAGTGGTAATTGGGGAAGCATCTGCACAAGCCCTCCAGCTAACTTGGTGAGGCGTTTGGGTGCCTTAGCAACATCCTCAGCCTGAGAAAAAGATGCATCCACCACAGTTATGCTGGCTCCAGTGTCCCTAATGACATGAGTCTCCTGACCATTCACCTGGACATTGTCCTTATAATACTCTTTAGTATTATCTGGGATAAAATTATAGACATCTAAATTTTGTTGTTGCCACAAACCCAGAGACACTAAACAAACACTGGCTGAGACTCCAATGGGTTCATCAGCCAGCAGTAGAAAGTTTCCACTTGCCATTTGGACTTCCTCCTCTGGAGCGAATGCTAAGGAGACAAGCTGGACCCCTGAAGGTTTACCCTTGAATCTGGGATCTCCTTTCACATGGTCAGTAGAGCCACAAACAAAGCATTTACCAAATGCTTTCTGGAATGGCGGCTTGTTCTCGCCTCCCTCTGGTTTGGCACCTAGAGGTACACTATTCTGCTGTGGTTTTCCTTGTGGCTTACCCTTATGGTTTTGTTTGGTGCCCTCTTTGGAATTTGAGTTATTAGAATTCTCTTTTTTAGGCTGTTTTCCCCCATCCTTTTTTCTGAGTTGCCCCAGAATCCTTATGAATAGCCCTGTTGGCAACCCACACGTCAGCAGCCTTAGCTAGCTTCCTGGAATCCAATTCCTTTGAATCAGCCAAGTGCTGTGTGAGCTCAGGAGAACAGGCATCATAAAGAGACTCCAACATAAAAAGATTCTTCATACCCTCATAAGTGTTCACCTTGTAACCCTGCTATAGGCCCAGTAGGTACAGCTGGTAAGGCAGACAGAGGGGCAGGGGAGACAGTTTCATTAGCCTCTCCTTCCTCTTCAGCCTCTTCATTACTATCATCAGAACTTTGATTTAGATCAACACCATTACTGTCATCTACATTTGCTGGAGAAGTTGGTTCCTCTGAACCAGTACCCAGACTTTGGTTTTCCAGCAATCGTGCTATCAGTTCTACTTTCTTGCCTTTTACAGAAAGATTCTCTTGTCTACAGAGAGCTCTCAAACTCTCAGTATTTTTACCTGACAAGGACTCTTGACTGTAAACTTCCATAGTAGACATGTTTTTTGAAAGTTGCTTTTTAGTGCTAAGCTTTGTGGTTAGTTATCCTAAAGTGTTTAAAAGCACTCTAAACTGTTTACTCGATACAAATCCCACCGCTGTACACCAGTGTTAGGCAGAAACTTGTGCAGTTCCCTCTGGGACCACTGCAAAAGTTTAAGACTACAGGAGTTCACAGTAAACCCAATTGGTAGCAGTCTGCACCACCCAGATTTACCTGGTAGCTGTGGCTGAGCAGTCAGACTTCTCTCAAGACGAGGTAGGCAGTATGTGGAGTATACAAGATAGGGCAATTTACACGGTAGAACAAGCAGACACGGATCAGAGCTTGGGTGTAAAGATATATAATTATTTATTTAAAAACACATCTATGCAAAACACACTGGCACTAATATGGCAAACAACTTCAATCACAGTTACTATAAGTATATATCAATCCCATAACAATATTTTGACAAGTCTAGGTTCAAAGACACCACTTATTTGCAGACAGAGGTGAGTGCTTAACCTAGATGGCACTCTAGTATTCGTTAGAGAGGGAGAGAAAAAGGCAGGGTATGAAACCAACTCAGTACCAACACTTTTACGAAACAAATGCAAGGCAAGCAAGGCAGGGTCTACTGTAGATCACAAAGTTCAGAGGCCAGGCCCACTCGGAGAGAGGAAAGGCGGTATGTCCCAAAAGTATCACAGTGGAAATGCACTTCAAGTCTTTGTAGCAAAATGTCACAGAAAGGTTGGACCAGTTTTAGAACAAAAGTTAAGAAGGCCTGGGGGCGACCCAGTGGAAAGGTAAGGATTTAAGACACCTCACGCTAACCGTCACAAGGGAAGCCAGGCGGACACAGTACCTTGAAAGTGAAGAGACAGCTCCGGCGGGGGCAGTTGTTCCTGGTGGTGGATGCAAGTCGGGGCTTTGCCAGAAGAAGAGATGATCTCGTCGTAGAGGAAAGTTGAAGATCGTTGCAGCACCAGGGAAGATACCAGCCGCAGAGTGCTCAGTCACAAGGCACCACCTTTTGGTCCCAGTACAGTGGTTAGTGGCTATCCGGTTGCCGGGGTGCTCCGCACGGGCAATTCGACCACTAGACGTCCTGAAAGCGAACAAAAAGCAAGGGACTGGTTGTTCCCACCAGTCAAAGGGAAGAAGACTCTCCAGCAGGGAGATCTCCTCTGTCGTTGGGAAGTGGTGAGTCGGTTCAGCAGGGCTCCACCGGAGGTGTCGTTGTTGCAGGTCGGCTCAGCTTTACCCTCGTCGGATTCTTAGGTCCTGTGGCGACTTCTGAAGTTCCAGTCCCCAAAGCCCTGCTTTTATGCAGAAAACCCCCATTCATTCAGCCTAGCTGTCAATCAAACATGCTAAATGGTGAGCGGGGCGGCTCACCATTTTTGCCAATCACACCAGAGTGCGACTTGAGTTGGCAATGCAACTCAGTCCAGGGTACCTAAACCCCCCTCCCACACCCCCTGTGGTACCCAGACAGAATGGCACCACTCTGGAGGGCTTCTGTGCAGAAGCCCGCCAAAAGTGGAACAAAGTGCTCAACCTTTGGTTTGGAGTTACAGAGGCGAACACATACGCCATTTCAAAAACCGAGTTCTGGCAGATAATACCAACCAGTGAATTCATTTTTATTGAATAAACCGGCGGTATGACCGAGGCTACATAGAAAAAGTATTAGCGTCGACCAATGGGAAAATCCCATAGGAATATATTCGCGGTCGAATATAAAAAGTAGTATCCACTGCCACCAGCCAAAACTCGACGAGGGGGGACGGGACAGTGCCCCCTCGAATAACAGACCCAGGGGCAATCGAATTACCCCTACCAGTACGTCCACAATTGGATGGTTTGTACTGGTTCTGTTAGTAAATTTAGGTCTAGTAAAGCCAATGGTGACTTTACATGCCCTGGGAGACAGTAGTCAGTCCCAGGGTATGGAGTCTATGGTGGTAGTCACCTAGGACACCCCAGTGTTACGGCACGTAGGGTGCTGTGTAACACACATAGCAAAACACATGAGACCCTACGGAGTAAAAGACCCCATAGCCCATAGAACACATTAACATTCAAAGAAATACCACAAATCATGTCCAAGAGTGGGAGAAAAAGAGTCTCACTCTTGGCAGAATGAAAAAAACAAACTCCAGAAATCCAGCAAAGCTGCTGGGGGACTCACTAGGTTAGGAAATTCAGCCTAAACAGAGAATTCTCCCTAACACACTGCACCAAGTAGAGTATTATAGCATTCAATAAAAGGCAGCAAAGTGAAGTAATAATCATAGAGGCATGAAAATATATGTGCCACACCATCACAAATAATGAAATATCTTGATCAACAAGCAATAAGGCTCCAAAGTGTATGTAAGATCATTTTTTTCTAAGCTGAAATTGCCATAGGTTTTTACCTAAGTAGCACAGCCCTAAGCAGGAACTTCAAAACCTATGCTGTTATTAATAGTGCTTTTACATAAAATCATCACATATTCGACCTGTCTCACAGAATTCTCTCTCAGCATGGGTTTCAGGTAAGCAGAACGCTTCTCAGTGTATTTAAGCAATAAGCCCCAAGCAGGGAGGCATTACCACTTCAGTTGTAATGCCACCCCTGTGAGGGGCTTATTGCTATTAGTACTCCAGCCCTTAAGACTGGGGTATTAAATGCTCTGGCGTTTTGCAACAGAAAAAATAAAAAGTAAAAAGAATGTTGCCGGGGAAAATGAAGTCTGTTTTCCCTTTCCATGGCGCCCATTGGAATAAGTAAACAAAAAGACGGCTGCCATGGAAATGGGAGAATGGACTAGGTGCAGTCCCTTCTTCCTTTCCATGATGGACATAATTGTTCCCAACACATCCGTCCCCGAAATGGACTAAAAAGAAGGTAAGTGGGGGTGAGGCGGCGGCGACCAAATTCTGTTGATGGGAAGGAGGAAGAGGAGAGGGGGAAGACCACACTTACCTCGTTCCCCAGCCTCCAGCTTTGAGGTGTGAGGTGGCTTGGTGTGGGGGGAATTCCACTGGTAATGCCCCCATTGTGAGCCTCCTCATTGGCTGATAGACTGGCTCACCCCACCCCCGATGGGTACTGGTTCAGGTTAAAGAAGAGAACCTGATAAACTGACTCCCTGGCCAAAGAACATGCAGGACAAGTATGAGTATCTTGTAACTTCTAGTAGTAAATGTACGCTAGAAGTCATGTACCAGGACATAATCTTAGATACAGTGCACGCATATCAGCAGTATCTAAGTAGCCTTCAAATCCAAAGTTTGTTTTACAGCGCCAATATGACGTTGTAATAAAGTGCGAAGTGCTTTTATAAGTATGAACATTATGTCGGCTGTTATGTTATAGGGTTATGCCACAAGTGTGATAAACCCAATAATTATTATTCAAACCTCAATATTGCCAGTGTATATGGGGTCCCCTAGGTGTGCCCAAGCCTCATTTAAGAGAGACATTTGATTGGTGTGGAGAATGAGACAGTGTATTTGAGATGGTGAATGGAGAAGAGAGGAGCTAAATGTGATGGTGAAGGAAGGTGTAAACTGGGGAAAGATTGAAAAGAGAGAGAGGAGGAGAGAGGTGGAGAAGGAGGGAATGCTAAATTGGAACAGCAGAAGGAACCAAATTGCAAAAAAAGGAGGTGTTGGTGAATTGGAACATCTGAAGGAGGGAAGTACAGTATATGGATGAAATGGCGACTAACATCGGGAGGTGGAAGGTGACGAAAGTAAGAATTAATGAAGGCGCATATTAGTTCTTTTGGACGTGGGAAAGTTCCAAAGTAGGAGGTTTGTGGTATAATATGGTTAAAGGAGACAAACATCATTAAGGAGAACAACTTCAAGCAGATGGGTATTGGCAAGCAGGTGTTGAGGGAAAAGAAGAGCAACAACAGATTTTAAAATTGAGAAAGTGACTGGTGGTGATGAAGAAGAGAAGCAGTGCCGCTGTTAGCCTGCAGAACTAGATTTGGACAGTAAAAGAGTAGGTGAGAGAGGGAAAACGTGAGGAGGAGAGGACAGGGGTCGCAGGAAAGGTTCCTCTAGGAATGAGACCATTGAGACCCACAGGATGGGAAGCACAGTTGGCCAACTGCTTCGCATGCTCAGTGTGGTGGCATTCAATCACCACCACTGCTGTGATCATGGCCTAGTAGGTTGCAGATTTCAGACCCAAAGAGCCAGGAAAAAGGCTCTGTTCAGGAGCCAAGAAAGAAAAGCATAGCATCACAGATGATTGAAAGAAGTACCAAGAAAAAGGCATGGGTACACTTAAACTACCAAGCAACCCCAATTTGAGAACTGGAAACCCTACGACTGATTGGAGTTAATTGACTGGTTTAAAAACAAACAATTTGGTTTTGTTTGCAGAGATCTCTTTAGTTAATGCTGTTGAATTTGAAGTAAAGGCAGTTTTTGATAGATTTGTTAAGTTGGCCTGCACCTCCTTCAAAGAGAGGGAGAGGTGCAAAAATAGAGATAGTGAGAGGTGTATGATAAACCTGTTCCACCATTGAATTTTCTTATTACAGCCTTATTTATGCCTCACTACTAAATTGGTCTGGTCATAACCATGGGAGACTATGGGATACCCCTCTTTTTGATCCTTCCCTTCAGCATAGCCTCCTGCCATTTTGTGAACATTTAAATCATTAGTATTATGTTACCAGATTGTATATAGTCTGCACTGCAAAACACTAAAAGTTCCTATGGAGTTGTGGGCCTACATATGGGATGTCTTGTGTCCACTCCTCTTAATTTGGTGTTGCTTTTCAGGACAATGTACCCGTTTATTTGTGACCATGATTTTTACTGCAATTCATGCAGAATAGTGGTCTGATTGTGAGTACCAGTGGATGGAGGACAGTTAAACAAGGATATGGAGGGGGTGTTTTAACTAGCCACATTTGCAGTGAAACTCAATGATGTATCACACAATCCAGCTTTACGTATTGCACGTACTTAATGCAGACTTAATTTTACATTTCATGTATTATATTAAGTGCCAGATTAAAGAGCGTCATTACAAGTTTGGCGGTGCAGTAAAAAAAAAAAAAAACAATGATTCTGTTACCACCACTTTTTGGGTGATAACAAAATGACTGCCTTTTTTACAGCACCACCGAATTCCAAGTTTAGAGGAAACGTGGAGGATGCACCTCCAATAAAAAGCTTTTAGGTATTTTGCTATCTTGAGTGTGTGTGTAGACATTCTGCTCCAGATGATCTGTATATTGGGCAAGTGCTCTTGTTGACCAGTTGAAAAAAACATGTTTGGAAGATAACTGTTTGCTAAAAAATAAAGACAGTAAAGGGACTATAGTGCAGTAAGGATGTGGTCAGTCATGTTTATTAAGACGAAGCTAAGACCAAGACTTGCAAAAGATACAGTTAATTTATTGATTTCTTAATAAAACCTGCATTGATGGTTTTACTGAAGTCTATTAGGCATAGCATCAAGGCCGAAATTACATCAAGTGTAAATCCGGATTTAGGGAAAAAGGGGATATTTTTCAGCAAGTGAAGTATATTGTGAACATTCCCTGTAATGCATTAAAAGGAGGTTTGAATGAAAGGATGGAGTCAAAGATGATGTTTCAATTCTTAATCATCTCAGCATATTGTGGAAGGATCCCCATTTTACGTGGTCGAGTGAAGTGGAGGGAACCTGTACTTGGAGCGCCACAAATTAGGATCACAGGTTTGCATCCATTGAGGCATAGGTTATTAAACATACATTCTTGTTAGCTATATTGTGATGTGTTGTGCTAGTTGTAATTGGGCACAAATTGACACGGTTGATAAAGAATTGATGGAAGAGGCTGAGGGTCATTTCAAACATTGACCATCTTGGGGGTAGGAGCTAGGAGAAGAGGGCACGGTTCTGCGGCCTGTCTGGTCACTGTGAATGAATGAGATGGAATGAACTCATTGGCTCATTAGCTCGAGTGCCTCTTTTAAGGGAGGGAGTCAAATTCAGGGCATCTCAACTATTTTGATTAAGTGTAATAGGTAGTGTTGCAAACATTGCTGTTCAAAGTTTTCATAGGCTGAAGATAAATACTGAAGGACCTGTACTGCCCGGTCATTGTTGCAAATGGAGTTGAGCAGCTCTTCAACAATGTGGATGAATGTGGATTTGGTCCATCACATAGGACTGAATTTAAACTGGGGATGATGTAGTCTCATTTTGCAGTGGTTGGATATTGAGCACATAAAAAACGAGACATTGTAGACGATTTTAAATATTGTATACAAGATGGTTATCTGGGGTTTGAGTAGGTTAACTGGACATCAGTCTCTCCGGACTGAAAAGTCACTGATACTATCTTAAAGAGTGTCATATTGTTCAAAATCTCCTTCAGTTCTTATTATAATATATTGAAAAAATCAGATGTCATATAAATGTTTTTAACAAGGTGGCTGTTGCCTTTTTCTGGCAAATGACCTTTCGGTAATTTATGGAAAATAATTTGCATGCCAACATTGGTTTTAAAGCCAGATCTGTTCATGTTTTTGCCCTTTTCTTTTCAAGTCAGACAAGGTGTTGTCAATCAATGGGCCTCATTACCGGTCCGGTGGTAGCCGTGCTGGTAAAACGTGCAGGTAGCCGCCAGACCTGTAATGAATTACTGGCGCCTGAGTTCCCGGTGCCACTGGGCTATTCCAAGTCCGGTGGGTGGGAAGTCAGGTGCCAAAAATGTTGTTAGTCCCCATTCCCATAGGACTCCATGGGAATGGGGACACGGGAGCACCGGAACCGTTAATAACGTGCCGGTGCTCCCGTGAGAATTCTGTGAGTGGGTGCCTGGCAGGTCTGACCCTGGCGGGCGGGACGGCACCTACCCCCAGGTATGTACTGTGCAGGTCCGGTAAACACGGTGCCAGTAGGTTTACCGGACAATCACAGTTATAATGAGGCCCAATGTGTTGCTTACTACAATAACATATTTAGGATTTTTGTGTACTGTTGATGCATGATGGATGTTGAGGAACCTTACAATTTCACAATCGGTTCTAAGAAATCAGTATTCTGGGTCTGTCTGGTTCCCTGACATTTCTCAGTGGGTTTCAAGGGAAGGGGCTTTGAGGTTTCTTGATAACCCTCAGAAGGATTGCTTAGTAGGCCTAACATTATTGATCATTGTGTTCGAGTTCTAAGATTTTTAGCTGTTGAGCATGGGATGGTTGCATGCACCAGAGAGGGATGAATTGATGTTTAGACCAGAATTGCTTGATTCTGGATGGATTTATTATGGTCCTTGATATTGTGTATATTTATGATGTTCTTTCTGGCAGAGCGGACATTGGCCAAGAAAATAGTACTGTTTAGATTTTGTATTTTTACTGTTTAGTTAGCCAAGTGTCCTTGTCCTTGGAATAGCAATGCAGGCGTAGTATGTCATGTGGAATGATAGGGATGTCATAATAAATGTAGAAGTTTTGATGCATTTAATAGAGTAGGATGTAGCATTTAATAGAGTAGGGTGTACAGTTGCAGATTGAGGCTATGGGAAAGGACAGTCTGGTGGGTGTACCAATTCACTCTATACATAATTTAGTCAGTGAAGCATTATAATTAATACAGGAGGGCCTCATGTATGATGATGAGCAATGAGTCAGACCATATATTGGGGCTGTATAGTCCTCCTAGGGTGGATTACAATACATTAGATATGCATTACAATGTGTGTTCTCTTTGAAGAATGGCTCATGCACCCTTGTGGGTTGATGAAGAATATTGTTCCTAGATGGCAGTCAATGGTGTACTGGGGTATAACTTTTTTCTGATGTGTGGGAGTGGTTCTGTTGGATTGTGCTACAGAGGAGATAAAGTATTGCTGATGTTGGTTCATTGATATGTCTGTATGGTTCAGATTTGGGAAGGAGCATGGGGTCATGGGTTCCTGCTAAGTAAGGGTTTACTTTTCAGCAGGCTGGATAATTGGAATGCAATGGAATTAAGGAGCTTGTTGGGGCATCGATTTGTAACATGATTGTAGAAATTGGCAGTGATTTCTCCCACAACATTGAGTTTAAGCATGGTCATCACTCTGTTTCCTTGCTGAATATTGAGGCCCTGGAGTGTGTTGTATAGTGCCTTACTGTCATTGGTATCACATTTACATACACATGGTTATTGCTTGACCAAGACTATCGATTGGTTCTAATCTTTTTTGGGTAGCAGACAATCACGTTTGTGCCGGGGTAAAGTTACCTCAGTAACTAAATGCATTGTGGAGGGTGTCCCACGGGGTGCTTGTTTGTCCCCCTCCTTGTACACCCTATACATCAAGCCTTTATGTGATTTGTTAACATTGTTGAATATTCATTATTCAAACTATGCTGATGATACACAGCTGGTATTTGAGCTGAGTGGCGAACACACACTAAACTCAGTCCAGCTACAATACATCTATATGCTTATCAATGACTGGATGAACCTAATCACCATGTGTCTAAATTCCTCTAAAATCAAAGTGATGATCTTCTGGATCCACTCAATCCAGAACCAAGCTTTGTGCAGCTTACATCTATCGACAACATCTCCATTCCCATTAAAGAGAAAATGAAAGTGCTTGGCGTTTACATGAATATGGCTCTCAGTTCTGTTGCTACAATACCACTTTAAAAGTACTTAGACATGCTAAACCTTTCTTTTCACAAACAAATCATGCGCTTCTGGCTAGAGCAGTAATTCCCCCCCATTGGATTACTGTAACATCCTACTCCTTGGGGCAAACTTGTGCATAAACTTGTTGCAGATTATGCAAAACGAAGCAGAAGATATCATTCATGATATTTCTAAAGGGGATCATATTACGGGCTTAAGTAAGGAGTTACATTGGCTTCCTGTGCCAGCAAGGTTACATTTCAAGGCCACTACTCTGATTCATAAATATATCTACGGCAATGCTCCTCAATATCTGAAGGCACACACAACACTATACAGGCCTTCTAGACAGATACGCTCCAATACAAGTGGTCAGCTAACCATTCCCAGAGTAAAGAGGAGTAGAGGAATTGGGAGACCTGTTCAAGCGGCCCAATTCTGGAATGCACTCCCATCCGCGTTAAGACAAGAAAATAAGTTGCTGCACTTCAGAAAACTGTTGGAGAACTATTATTTGACTAAGCAAATACATGGTACATGGGCCCAGTTTAATTGTTGTTGTGTCTCTTAACGTCTTGCTGTGTTATTTTAGCGTGATACCTTTGGCGCTCTATAAAAAAATAAGTAATATAAATAAAAATGTCTTTGAAGCACATTGGGGTACATCAGCCTTTGGCAGAACGTAGTTTGAACAGGCATGAATTTTAACGAGCATTATATTGCATGCAAATAGTACTTTAACTAACTGTTCAATTAGTGTGGATGACCAGTGAAGTGACAATATAATAGCTGTTGTATGCAGAGCATTCAAGCACAGTGTGAATTGCTATGTTAATAACTATGCAATCTAATGGTAGAATGGAGTTAATATGAATCAATCTAGCAGCACAAAGGAAACTGTGCAATAGCACCTGAAGTGTTCCAAGTGCTGAATGGGATACCACTATAAATGATCTCAGGCCCAAATATGTGGACAGATTCAAAGAATATGGCAAAATACTACTTTATTATCAGATCAATAAAGTAAGGAAACCTGGCGAACAAACAGATTGCAGTTCACACAGTGAAAATTCATTTTGGTTACACAACAAGCTTTATACCTCATACATCAGCTATTACATCATTCTACATGGCTACCAGTAAAAAACAACTTGGTGGAAGCACTGGTTAAGGGATAAGTTCATATCTATAGTTTATATTCATTAAAAAAATCTTTTTTAAAGGAACGTTATGGTTCCAAGTAAAACCGAAAAACCTCTGAAATTTGTCAGTTATGGTAAGCTAAGCAACCATAACTCGCGCCACCACTGAGCACTGCTAAAACTAACACCCAGGACATCAAAGATGACATCACAGATGTAATTGATGACTTCACTGATGACATTGCATGCGCATTTAGTTTTCATGCACAGCCTCCACAAGGGATTGTCATTATAATGTTGGCAGAAAAGTATCAGAGGTCACTGAAAAACTATCATATGACAAATTGTTCATTAAGCAAAGCATTACAGGGATTATACAGGGAAAGTAAAGAAAGCAAAAAAACTGCCATATTACCAGAAAGTGTTCATAAACTAACTAATCAACTTCATGCACAGAGAAGATTATTGTGTTTCAGGATTCCTTCTTCTCTTATGAATTGACACAAAACATTAAATTAAATCGAAGCAGAAACATGGTAATCAAGTTTCCCCAAATATCTGATTTGTACTTTTTAGTTATTTAACCTCTTACGTGCTGAGGACGAACATGTTCATCCTATTTGTATAGACAACAGGTATATTCTTTGTGTGTTGATGCAATATTATCTTAAGGAATCTCTGTAGGACAATCTCTATTCCTGGCATGCAGAAGAGTGGAAAGATGTTACAGAAAAATATCAACGAAATATGAAAGGAAACTGTACATTTTATCATGTAAACTAAACACTTCAATGTCCCAAAAGGACATCAAAGAAGAAGGGAATTGGAAATACGTTTATCCTTTTGCTTCTGTGCCTTACTATATATCATGTTATGCTAATGTTATGTTAATATCCATGTATATTGCACCAATTCACCACTGTACTAGTTTCATATTGCCTACTCAAGTCCATAGAATTGTACATAGATGACTATAAACTATGGGATTAGAATCACATTTGATGGACAACAACTCGGAAGCTTGAGTAGTACAAGTATCCCACCAATACTGAAATCTACCCACATCACACCAATGGTAAAAAAAAAATAACTGACTGACATGATGCTGTGAGCTATCGTCCATTTCAAACACTATTTTCAAACATATTATATTTCACCAATTTTATTTCACCAATTCTGAGACTTCATTGAAAGACCACCACAGTTTCAGACCATCTAGGTGTAGACAATTAGTTCTGTGTTCAATCTGGAACCCACTGGAGAATAATGAAGACAAACAATCAGAGAGTGCACACATCCTTAGATGTATCAGCAATGTTCAACACCATTAGTTACCTGATCCTTATTGTTATCCTTCTAAAGAGACTGGGAGACATTGGAATTAAAGGAAATGCCATGCTCTGAGTCACCTCAATACTCGCTGGCAGAAGTAAAACCACTATAATGACCACCTTCATATCCTAGCCTCACACACTGACCTGTGGGCTGCCCAAACAATCCACTCTAAAAACATTTCTTCTCAACATCTACATTCCTAACTACTGAACCGCGTCAATTATTCCGGAGTTAACTCCTACAATTACACAGACAACAGAAAAATAATTTACACGCTCCAAAACAATCCATCAACAATCCCCCACATAAAAAAACATGTCTTGCACAAGTGAATTGCTGTTCTACAATACATCTCCTCCAAACACTGCTGCAATCTTGTGGCCTGACGGAATGGGCCTTTATCTAAGTTCATCCCTCATGGTAAGAAACCTCAGAATGACAAGGCACAATACCCTTACGCCTTGAACCAAAGCTCAGAGTGATTGTCAGAAATTGCGTTCTCAAACTCTGCATTCTATTTTGCATATTATCTTACCTAATATTCACCCAAAAGAAAATAGCCATGATATCGCTAGTACTATCATGACTGGACTTCATAAACAGCATATGCCTCACACTCTTGGGCTTCCCAGAGAGTCAAAAACAGTGACCAGACTACTCCTCTAGATAAACAAGTTTGAACAAATCTCCTCAGTACTATGCATCATCCATTTGGTTCCCATCAAAAAAGGATATATTAAAAAAAAAAAACTGCATGACGTATCATGGAAAAGTCCAATTATCGTTCAATTGAATGTTCCAGCATTCAAAACCATCCTTGACACTTAGAATCAGTAATGCCATACAAATCAGAGTCTCATACTGCAAAGAAAAATGTCAAGGTGGAGTTTCATTTTGTCTGTTGTACCTGAAATTACGGTACACCCTACCTAAATTCCTCCACATGGAAGAGAACCATAAGACATTTAGGAAGTAACTCAAGTGCCAGCTGCTCAACTAACAGAATTGTTAAAACTAAAATTTAAAAGAACTACACAACCTCCTGAACCTGCACACAGTCATCAAGTTGTTAGTGGGTATGGTCATCTGCACAGAGCCTAACTTGTTGCATCAAGCTACACAAATCACTGAAGAATTTCACATCTAAGACATTTGCTGGATTACATCTTTCCCCTGCCACAGCACTATTGAAGCAGACCTCAATCTTCCAATCCAAGGAAAGAATTCCATATCCAGTATCCATGAAAAAACTAGACACTAAGCCCATCATTGCCCTTTCCTTCTCGCAGCCTACCTAAATTCTCACCATTAAAATCTTGCAAACTTACACCTGTGATGAATCTGGGAAATGTGTCACTTCTCCCCAGAGTAGAGTCATCCTGTTTGAGTCTAGGGTGGTGGGCCCACTCAGCAAGTCCCTCCTGAGCAGTCTGGGCAAGTGGGACCTCACTGGGAGTGACTCCCCTCTCATGGACAAGGACTCTGATTCAAGGAAGGCACGTCCTATCTAAAGGACATTGGGCCTCATTAGGAGTTTGGAGGTAGCCATGCCGTTCTTACCAGCATGGCTACTTCCAAACCGGGTACTGGGTCCGGGTCCCAAAACTATGGAATTACCGGACAATGCCGACTTTAGCACGCCTGGTAATTCCCATTCTCGGGACCTGGTACATCCCAATTTCCAGTTGAGCCCCCATAGGGCTCAATGGGAATGGGGTGGATCCTAACAACGGACCCGTTAATGATGGGTCCGTTGTTAGCATACTGGTTTGCTCGCAGGTGGCGGTATGCACGCCTGGTCCAGACCAGGCATGCATACCGCCACCCACGAGCAAACCAGGATATGCTGGCCCGAAATGAACGGTGCTGGTACCTTACCGGCACCGTTCATTCCGCAGCCACCAGCCTCCTAATGAGGCCCATTGTCTGCCTACATGGGAATCAGAAATGCTGTTAGTACTTCTATTTTGGATTCTCTTGGTAGTGACTAGTATTCAATTTCTTTGGCTTCATGTAATGCTGGATACCACCTGAACTCCACAGTCGAAGAAGATGACACACCACTTTTTTTCTGTGATGACGTACATAAAGCTATGAGGAACTTGGAAACAGAGAGTAGAGAGAATACTATGCAGATGTGTAGAAAGTCCTGGAGTTGCGGAATCTTGCAGTACCACAGAGCCAGCGGTAGCTTGGTGTAAGAGAAGGAAGAGCAAAAAACAACATAGAACTGGCATGGAGAGAAGCAGGGAAACCACTTCTGTAACCAAGATTGAGGCATTGTCTCGCCTGGGGGCATGACCACACTGTGAGCATGGTGGGCTGTGCACCCATTAACCAACACTGAGACCAGACAACCTAGGAGGAACAAATCCTATGTCAGCTACACACATGGAAAGCCTACATGTAGGTGAGAGAAGGGCTACCAAACTGCAAGTGTACTGGAGCTGGAGCTTTAATGAGGAGAGGACAACATCCCCGCAGAGTGTACCCGACACTCTGACAGGTTGCAGGGTATCCTGAGGAATAAAGCATCAAGCCTGTGGAATTGTGACAATTACACAAGTGTTTTTTTTTATTGGATCTCATAAAATCCCAAAAATATAGTATGGCAATGGCCAAACAAAGGCTTAAGTGAAGAAGAATCCTTAGGTCTGGAGGACCCCTGTAAACATGAAAGAGGATACGAAGAAAAAGGGTTCACCAACATAAATCAGACATTGATAAAGACTTGTTTAGGTAATGTGACAGCGTCGAAGGGGAACAACCCCCAAAGGAAGAAGAGCTATAATGCCAACTGTATAACAAGAACTATTGTAGCTGTCAAGGAGTGTGAAACCCAATGATAAAAGCATTTGAGTAGAGGAACATGTATGGAAAAGTAAAATCTAAGAATGACAAGTGGACTTTTCTGTGTTGCTACTTGTTTGTTTCTTCTTTGACTCACAAACAGGATGACGACCAAGAACCCATTGAACGACCAAGAATCAAGTGAGACCGGCCCACAAGTGCCATAGGTTAGAAGCACTGTAATCTGATGATTTAGATTTTTTGCTATAGTGATAGGTCTAGAAAGAAGTTAGGTTTTCAGACGAAGGACAAATAGACATGTTCTTTCTTTTAAGAAAAATAAAAGCCTTGAAATGTCCTTAAAGAGTGTGAGTCCTAATTTTGGTCCGTCACACACAACACTCACTCCCTGTACAATGACCCATCATTTGTTATGCACTAAAACATATTTTACCCTACTCTTTCACTATTAACAACGAAAACAACTGCTGCTAACAACCAAAGGAGTTACCAATGTGGCTAACCTTCCCCGAACTCCCCTCCAAAGAGCACACATTTTCCACATCAGCATACATGAAACAGTTACATCTGACCTGCACTCATCAAGAAAAGTTTGTGTGCATCTGCCTATACCTATATCCAACTTGCTCTGCCTCCCTTCTCTTACAGAACCATGTGCAGCAAGGCCACACTCATTGGCTGATAAGACCACTTTAGTGTAACTTACCTTGCCTGATCTTGGTAGTCCAGGCTACCAATGATTTTATAGTGTCTCTCATCAGGGTGTAAATCATGTCTGATGTTGCTAGATGGAGTGAATCCTGTTCACACCCGAAATTTTACAAGTGTCCTAGATTCAAGATCTCCAATTCAGAAGGGTTCACAGACAAAACCAGAAGTTAAGTTCCATCCCTATGGCATGCTATATTATTTCTCTTGATCACTAACATACTTTATCACAGGTTAACATATCTCAGAATTGGGGTTTAGGCTATTCCCTAAACAGTCATGGATCCATGAAACTGAATTACCTTTTTCTGAATCAATCGAAACCAATCCCATCTGACACCTGCATAGTCTTTTTTGAAGGCAAGTACACAGTTGTAGACTGGGAATTAAAAGTGATCCTGGAAATATTTTTCAAAGTGATCCTCTATTACACTCTGGGAGGGAATTTTGTGAGCAAGACAAAACTTCTCTACATAGGGTTTTGTGGGGGTTTCTCTGACCAAAGAAATTAGGAAAGATGTGTTCAAATAACACATTTGAAAGCACATGTGTCATATATAGTGATTGCAAAGCAGTTAAACATAACAGATTGCCATAATGAATTTAACAGTAGGTAATAACATGCTGGTAGATTTAGACACATGATTTACTGTAAAGAGATGTGACACATGGAGAGAAATTGAAGAAAGAAGGTATGGTGACAGAGAGAGAGAGGGTGAAGGACCAGAAAACAAGGCTACCCACACTAAAGATGCCCATGGTGCCGAGGCCCACCTGGAAATCTCCAGAGTTCTCTCTAGGACAGACAACTACAGCAAGTAGAAAGAGAGGAGCGAACATGCTCGTGTCTTGAAACTCTTGCTTCAAACACGTCCACATATTCTCATTAAAATCTTACATTGCTCAGGATGGTAATGAAATAAACCAACACATTATGCCAGCAGACTCTCTTCACTGTGCTAATGGCCTCCATTAAGGAAGAAGCAGCCACTGTGGACTTCGTTGTCCCATTTCCGTACCGTCTGGCCCTTCGAACGTTTAACCGCAGATTACTAATTACTGGTTTCAAGGATAATGAAAGAAAGATTGCCTGCACTGTTTTATTTGCAATTTTAGTTTATCAGCACACTTTCGTTCATCAAACTTGTCACGCCAACTACACAATTGAACTGAACAAATAAACAAATGTCATTTATTGTTGGGTTCGATATAAAAAAAAACATGGTTCAATAAAAACAACGCATGTGTTTGCGCTTGTTTGAATATGTTGAAACATAATAGTAAATACAACATCAGTAATCCAGCTGGCAATGAACATCTGGGGCAGAGCAGAACCAGGCGAGATAATTACTGGAGTGGACTTTGAGAGCTTATTTGCCTGCACCCTGTGATAGGCAAATGTATGCAAGAGCAACACTGTGCATTATGCCCAAAAGAACCAGGTTATTCAAGCTGATGCCCAATGAATATTTAACAGACATGTGTGATGGGGCATAGAGAAGATGCCATCGATGTCATGATGTTGTGACCCATGTCAGTAACCGGATGAAGAAGTAGTTGGTCCAAGTACTTGGAACAGCGGGCCAGATAAGTTACATGAAGGACTATGTGCCTCATTACACGGATGGCGCTAAGGGATTACTGGCACCGGTAGGGGCACCGGTTCCGGTAATCCCGTAGCGGCATACTACAAGGTCCCTCAGTGGGTCCCGTCCTTAACGTGTGGCCAGACCACACGTTAAGGAAGGGACCCACTGAGGGACTTCAGGGCAAATAACGGTACCACTAATAGCGGTACCGTTATTTGCTCCTTACCCATTCCCATTGAGCCCTATGGGGGCTCGAATGGGAAGGGGAAGGGCCTTGGTGAATGGGGAATTACCGCCCCACCAACCTTGGAATGGGGCGGAGGCAGAATCGGAAAAATACCGTCGGCCATGGTTAAAGCCGTCCGTGTAATGAGGCCCTATATCTTGCTAATTAATTTTAACCAAAATAATCAATACCGGAGAGTGTACATTTTGATTTGTGTAGTATTGTTTTGATCAATTTATTCATTGTATATTGAATTCCTGTATTGTCTTGTTCAGTTTGTTCTGTGTAATTTGTACGTATGTTTTTTTTTTTGTTAACAGTTTTTCCTGAAACAAAAAATCACAGGGATAGCAGAAGTAACATTACAAGCCATTTCAACCAACACACGGTCGCTTTGCAAGTGACATTGTATCATCTTTGAACCTAGCTTCCTCACAAGAAAGTACATCACACAACGTTTGACCCTGATAAAAGCACATCACAGGATATGCAGCACCAGGGTTAATTGAGCCCATTGCGCACAATCAGTTAGATTTTCAGTACGGAGCTTCTGTCAAAATACTCATTAAAATTTGGAATCTACTTCATAGAGGAGCCTTTTTCAACTATTGTCACAGACATGTCAAACATTGTCCCTTATTTACAAAAGCCCTTTACAACGCTGCAATCCCATTGAAACATGCTTTGTAAATCAGGCCATTTGCCTGTTGTCCTGAAAAATATGTTTAGGTCACCATATAACCTAACCAGAAATTTGGTGTATGATATCAGAACATATTGAGTTAATGTGAAAGCCCATGTTGGTGTTACAGGACCTGGAGATTGGAAACATGCATATGAAAGGATTCACTACAGTGCATCATCAATTCTAATGAGAACACATCTGGGGAAACACTCTGGAGTAAATAGCTGGGCACTCCCTTGCACAATAGCACGTACGTTTAGTCAGCTTTCAGGTAGCCAGTAGTCTTACCATATCACTGATTTCTTTTTTGCTGCAAAATGCTCGGGGTTGAGGGAGGTGTTGGAAAAGGAAAAGGCAATATAGAACCAGGGTTGGTTGAGGGTGTGAGGGATGGAGAGTGTGGGAGAGTGGAGGAATGAGAAAGGTAAAATGGGAACACAGCCACATTTTGTTGCAAAACATGCTAAAATAAATGTCATTAAAACATCTGACATGAAATGTTGTGTCAGGAGCCAATATTTTGATTGCATAACACTTTATGACACCTTCTGGGGAGACAAAATGAAAAGTTCACATATAACTAACCTTTCTCCCCAGGCCCCATCGATCATCATGCTCCTTTCACCACAGCCTCAGAGCATCAGAAATCTGCTATCAATTCAATGATCTTGCTTACCAGTAACAGATGGGACATGCATACATAATTCTGATGGGTTTCAGAGGAGATTCCAGACAGCAGAAAAAAAACATGAAAAACAAAAACAAAGGAAACATAACACATACAGCAAAAAACACCCATTGGGCCTCATTATGACCCAGGCGGTAAGTTACCGCCTGGGTCGTACCTTTACCACCATGGCGTAAACTACGTTTACGCCATGGTGGTTGGCGGACTTACCGCCCCATTCCGAGGTTGGCGGGGCGGTAAGTCCCCAATCCCCATTTACCCTTCCCCATTCCCATTTTTGCCCCATAGGGCATAATGGGAGTGGGGAAGGCGTTAATTACGCCACCGTAAATTACGGTGGCGTAATTAACATCAAGATCCCTTAGCGCCATGGATTTTAACACCTGCTAAAAGCAGGTGTTAAAACCTCCATGGCGCTAAGGGACCTCGGAATCAGGCGGTAAGAGTCGGCGCTGTTTACGCCGCCGTAAACCCCTTACCGCCTGAGTCGTAATGAGGCCCATTGTCTTTAAAACCTTAAACACAACACGTATGCATAAACATGAACAAACACAGGTTTCGAAATTACAGGGAGTTGGGATGCATTTAGCTCCTGCGTCTAGCCAGAAAGGTCCTTGTTAGATTGACACGAATAGGAACCTTCAGCTAGTTTTACATCCTTAGGCTAAAATTAGCCATACAATCATAACTATTTGACATTTACTTTCTATGGTTGGAAATGTGCCTTAAAGCATACTGAGTCGTGTATATTTAAATCACGTGAAAATTAGATGTCTGACATGTTCTGCACAAGGACAATGTTAGGAAGCAGCAGCTCCTGCTTATTAGATGATCCCTGATACGCACATCATAATTTCGATCCTAGTGACACATTGTAGATATAAATTCATCTCGTAGTGTGCCTATGAGTATATCCTTTGTGTGGTATAATCTATGCATACTGTGCATGTTCTACACACGAACAAGGCACACAGTGGCTCGGAATTGGTTCCTGGTATGACACAGTGATTTGATGACAATAGTGTGACCAGCATCAGGCTGATCTTCCCACTAGATTGTGGTACCTCCAAGAAGGCCCTTTGATACCTCGTGCGTGGTACGATCCCTAGATAAGGTTTCTCACTCTCCCTGGCCACCCAAGATACTAGGACTTAATGATGAACATCCACTTGAAGGAAATGTTGAGGCAGTTCCTCAGAAAAAAACATATGAATCCCAGAAAGAGTACATTATAAATTGGCCCTCGATCTTTCCCCACTTAGGACCACTTCTCAGAGGGAAGTATGACCTTACACATTGCAAAATCCCAGGTTTCCTAAAGCAGCAGGGTGCATGTTCCTTCTGTTCCCTTCACTGGGGCAGGCCTGCTTCACTCACAATCACAGATATTCCTTCCTGGTTGCCTGCATCACTTACAAAGCGAAGACAAGTCTCAGCACTGAGGTTTAAACACCAACTTACTCCCACTATCCATGCCACCTGAAATGGATGGCTCTTGATGTGACAGTGATGTTAGAAAGTTAGAAGGGGACCAGCAGAAGGTTTAAAAATGCTGGGTGGCTGATTGACACATGGCACTCAATAGCACACATATACCCTTAGGTCTCAAGGTACAGACAATCTTATTCTTGCTCTCCAAAAGAACATTTTTACCTGAATGACAAATCAGATCCCTCCTTTGGATCTGAGTTTGAATTTGAAACCAATAAAATTGAGTTGTTGATGCTTCTTAGGTGTATACATACATATAATGATCTTATTTGTTGATTATTGCTTCCAGTCCTAGCTACCATTGTTTTAAATGCAGGTTAGTTTAAAACATATTTGAAGTGACACTGAGATCCACTGATGATCCCTTCTTGCTTCTGGTATGTAGTCCCTTTTAGTCAATATTCAGACCAAGCATACTGTTGCATGCAGAGGCATATGGAATGGCATTTTTAAGGAAGGATGTTGGTAGGGTAATTTACAGGGCATTAATCAAATCCAAGTGACATGAGGACCACTGTTATGTCAAATGATCAATGTTGTGGGACAAGGCTTGGACAAACCAACTTACATTAAGTCTGTGTCACCCAGATTTGGTAGAGATTTTTATTTTTTCAAATCAATGGTTCCTGCAGAAGAGAGCAAGCCCATGCAGGACAGTGCTGCCTATTTTTACAATATGAATGCCTTGATGGGAACAAGCACCATCAGTGCAGCAGTTTTATAAAAAGTGAAGGCACTCACAGCAAGGCATCTATCTGTAAATATAAAATGCTTAGGAATGTTTCTGTAGTCAGCTGATGAAATTCATCAGTGCTAGGTTGACCCTTGCTTTCCAAATGGCAAAGTGCAACTCTTTGTGCCCTTCCACTTCAACAACAGCTCGCATTTTGACAAGCAGAATGATCAAGGTTCTACGCGGTCACCTTCACCGTCCACTATCACAAAGTGGAATAATTTCAAGTTACTTCTTTCCACCCCCACTTCTCTTCACAGAGGGCATGGCGGTTCCAGTGTCAATGAACAGTCAATAACTGGCTCAATGTTGCATCTCAAAAGAGTGAAATGTTGTAGGGCGAATGCCTCCTCACAAGCTAAAACTGAAAGTAGGTGTTGTTTTTATGCAAATACACAATTTTATGCCATCACGGGACTCTGCAGTGGAACAAGGCTGACAATTACGTGTCTATAAAACCACATTGTAGAGGCCATTTTAATTATTGGACTCTTAGATACTATTCTTATACCACGTATACCTCTAATTCCATCTGATACAAATATGCCTTTCAAATTCAAAAGAAGACAATTACCTATACGTTTAGCCTTTTCAAATTACCAATAATAAGTCCCAGGGGCCTATGTCCCCTTCCTGGAAACGATCAGTGGTAATTGCAATATTTAAGAAGAGGGACAGAAGTGACCCTATGAATTACAGCCCAATATTGACCTTTATGATCTTCTACAATGGCGTATGTTATGCCGGGAATGGCTAGTGAGCATAAAAAGACTATGGGTGAGGCTGAGAAGAACTGCAACAAAATGTATTTCCACTATAGGGAATCAAAGTGTTATTTTTTATTTTTTCATTGAAAATATTCCCCCATATCTATTGCATATTGCTTTAAAGCAAAGCTAGAGAATTAACTTCAGCTATGACTATGTAATAGACAGCAGAATGTCGTTTTTCTTCAGTTCTGAAATCCTTCAGTTTGGATCCAGCAATTGAATTAAGACTACCTGATCATGCCAGTGACGTCTGTTCATGTCGCTATGAAAACAAATTCGATCCTCACCCTATTGCTCCCCTCTCCACAGTGCCCGGAAGCAACTTATTCACAGTGACTGACTTTGAATTAAAATAAATGTATCAAATGTGATGTCCATACAACAAGCCTGCCTAGACTGATTTGTGTATTTTGTTACAAATCCAAAAACATTCAAATAGTGATAGCCACAAATTGAATTACATTGTGACGAAGTCCTCGACATTTTCAGAAGAAGAATCCTCACTGAGAACGATGCTGTAAGAGTTAAAATAAGCAAATAAACCAGGCAAAGAAGGCAATAATAACAGAAAGGGAATGGATACATTTTTCAACAGAATAATAACACCAAAAACACTCCTAACATATTTGTATGTGCTGTGGTAAAACCTTAGTAGAACATTATAAACAAATTATTGGAGTGTTCATGCATGCTTACCTTCTAATTAACTGCTTTTAGGAAGATGGAAACAAAAGTACAGAGCAGTCCATAAGCAACATCATCTAGCACAGTTGGCAGTGATCTGGTTTTAGGTTCATCTGTCAGATTTTCACACACCTAAATCCAAACCCCATTTCCATAACAATGAGCATCTGAAGACCTCAAAGCAATGTAGATTAAAAGAACAGAAGGAAAGTTCAAAAGTCTGCAATGGATCATTCTACAACGGATGGAGGAAAACTATCAAATAATGGAGCCCCATCCCCAAAATTAAATCCTCATTTGAGAAAATCCATAATCCAGAAAATGAAAATAAGAAGACAGCAGTACCATCCAAAATCTCCTCAAATACATAGCTATCCAACGTGATATCCACTGGACTGATCCATACATTCAAAGGAGAGAGAGGGTTCAGCAGTACCTAGTAGGTATTGAGAGTTGTTTATCTTTGCTGCCCACATATCTTTCCTGATTTTTTAAATTTTCCTTTGTTCTATTTATTTCTTGTGGGAATCAAGTTTTCTGTTAGTGTCTTCAAGTATTGTTTTCAGCGGAAGACCTATCAAAGATACTTGAAGACACCAACAGAAAACTTGATTCCTACAAGAAAGAAATAGAACAAATGAACATTTTTAAATTCAGGAGAG
Source organism: Ambystoma mexicanum (assembly GCF_040938575.1). NCBI lineage: Eukaryota > Metazoa > Chordata > Amphibia > Caudata > Ambystomatidae > Ambystoma > Ambystoma mexicanum. The sequence goes on from NC_090934.1 coordinate 527,172,379, forward strand.
ATACTTTGGGTTATTTCCGGGACATTGTTTTCACCTGGCAAGACTTCTATCACCACAACAACCCAATAGACAACCATTTCATCCAAGACAACTCAGTAACCCTGGGATAGAAACAGATCCATCCAGCGACACCTCAGGAAGCAGTGAGAGAGTTCCTGTAAAACACGCTGGTAATAGACTGTAGAGACAACAATCTTCCAGTACCAACTGGACCAACGACAACACCCCCCCAACGCACCTTCTTTTTAGGCAGAAAAAAACAAGAAGAGGACATAAGAAGGCTGAGGACCAAAAATATGCCAGCAAACTATTGATTAATATTTCCGATTGGAAATTTTCAAAACAAGACTGGACCTTCTTGGTCTATGGGCCTCATTACAGGTCAGGCGGTCCGGAAATAACGGTGGCAGTAAACACGCTGCCACCGTTGTTTCCGGACCGCCTGATCCTGACTACTGCAGGCGGGAGGTGATGTTCCCGCCAGGTCTGACCTGGCGGGTTTAACACCGCCCGCCTGCAGGCGGACGAGGAAACACCGGCAGCATTACGAGATGCTGCAGTGTTTCCATGATCCCCATTCCCATCGAGTCCCATAGGACTCAATGGGAATGGGGATTAACACCATTCCGCCTCCGTGATTCCCGGAAAACCGGGGTTGTAATGCCCTGGTAAATCCGGGAATCATGGAGGTGGAATGGTAATACAAGTCCGGCGGTAACCAGGCTGTTTTACCGCCGCGGTTACCGCCAGACTCATAATGAGGCCCTATGTCTTTCTTTTGTACCCACGAATTACACCACCCTATTTGAGGAACATGTTAAAATTGTGACTATCTAGAAATAAAATCCAAGAGCACTTTTAACTCTAGTGTCCGCAACGCAGCACTTGAACTTTTTGAGAATTCCATGTTGAAGGACCTAAAGTCAATAAAATATTCAGACCTGAGAGCACAAAATGTGTGAAAACATCAACACAGACTATCGAGACATCTAGCTAATGACATCAGTGTCACGATTAAACCAGCAGACAAAGGGAGTGTGATTGTCATTATCAACAGTACATTCTACAATCAAAGTTGTTTATCCATTTTAAGTGATTGTAGAAATCAAGACCCGGACCAGGTTTGGGTTGTTGAAATTATACTTTATTCTTGTGATTTTAAACTAAAGAAAATATAGTCCATGAACTCCTTGAGAGTTACTCCACTCTTAGGCAGCCTTCCAGGGACGTGACTTAAACCCTCCTAAATCTCCTTGGTGTCCGGATAGGCCCACCAGTTGTTCCTTTAATGCTTTAATTTCCCCATATGGAGTGTTACCATTGGGGTTCACAGCCTGATATGCACCCTGCATTACCCCAGATAATAAGGGAGCAACATACTGTCCCCAGCGTTCAGGCGGCCATAGCGCATTTCTTGCAATCCTCTCAAAACTTGTGAAAAAAAAGCTGGATCCTCTCCCTCCTTATACTTCTGGAGCAGGGTGGACGGCACCATGGGTTGGTTCCTCGTGCTGGTCACTGCATCTGTGAGCCTGATAATGTTCTCATGTTGTTTGTCCTGGGCCGTGGTCTGTAGGGTGCCCTGTAATTGGATGGCTTGCTGGAACGCCTGGCGGTCAGCCACTGCCTGTTGCGTTTGCAGCTGTATTAATTGCTGCAACTGCTGTTGGCCATCCGTCAGGGTTTTAATTAGGGTCTCCATCGCGTTGTCGCAAATCCCACCTTCGTCGCCTATGTAGAAATCAAGACCCGGACCAGGTTTGGGTTGCTGAAATTATACTTTATTCTTGTGATTTTAAACTAAAGAAAATATAGTACATGAACTCCTTGAGAGTTACTCCACTCTTAGGCAGCCTTCCAGGGACGTGACTTAAACCCTCCTAAGTCTCCTTGGTGTCCGGATAGGCCCACCAGTTGTTCCTTCTCTCCTCGTCCTCTTCGTATGACTAGGAAAATCAACAACAAACGCTGGATTAGTTCCCGGGCTTTTATGTGATGTGAGTGACTTGCTTCCCCCCCAATGGAAACCTCCCCTGTCAATCTGGCTTCTCATTGGCTGGTATAGCCATGTCCCGCCTCCTTTAAAGGCTGCCATGGTTTCCCAAAGTGCCTGATTCTGCTGCCTGCCAGGAGAGTCCCGCTCCCAGGCAACCCCATCCCGTGAGTCCCTCCACCCTTTGGAAGTCTCTCCCTCTCGCCATGTGGGTTTGTGCACGCGGCCGCTCCAGAGCGGACCGCCCCGCTGAGCAAGCAGTCTCTCCCTCCTCTCCCTTCCTGGCGGGGAGAAACACTCGGCGGGCCGTGTGGGCCGGCTCTCCGTGACCACTCGTGCTCCCCGCAGGCTCGCGGTCACTAACCCGGATCCCGGGCTGCAAGCCGCGGCGTCACCCCTGGTGGGTTCAGGTAAGGGTGGGTGGGAGGGGGCCGCCCCTTTCATATCGCGGCCTGTTGCAGCGATCCTGTAGAGTCCCGGGGAGGACGGGTGGGATGGGGCTGCGCTTTCTGTCTCGCGGCCTGCCGCGATCCCGCAGAGTCCCGCTACCCCTCCCGGCACCCCCTCCACTCCCGGTCCCACCTCACATCTCCCCATCACAAACCCTGGCTGATTGGGCAAGGGAGCATTCCGGGACAGATAGTCAGCCACCAGCAGGAAACCCGCAGGTCTGTGTAAGGTAAGGAAGTCGAACGGTTGTAGAGACAGGAACCATCTAAGCACCCGCTGGTTGGTATCCTTATGTCTTGCGAGCCACTGTAAGGGGGCATGGTCGGTATACAACGTAAAGCAGCGACCCAAGAGATAATACCTGAGGGTCTCTACCGCCCATTTGATGGCCAAACACTCCTTCTCAATAGTGGAATAGGCCTCCTCGTGAGGTACGAGCTTCCTGCTCACGAAACAGACGGGTTGAAGTTCGCCCTCTTGTTCCTGTGAAAGTACTGCTCCCAGCCCCTGATTCGACGTGTCCGTCTAAAGAAAAAACTGGCTATGGAAGTCGGGGCACCGAAGTACTGGATTTGAGGTGATCCTATGCTTTAGGACATCGATAGCTTCCAAAGCAGCGGTGTTCTTGGTCAAATCGGGAGACCCTTTGTTCCTCAAAGCGTCAGTTAGTGGAGCTGCCACCGAGGAGAAATCTGGGATAAATCTACAGTAGTAGCCTATGAAACCCAAAAAGGCACAGATCTGTTTCTTCGTGGATGGAGTAGGAATCTCGTGAATGGTCTGGATTTTCGAGAATTGTGGTTGTATCGTGCCTCCGCCTACCAAGTGTCCCAGATATTTTGTCTCGTGTGCCTCTATCACTGTTTTCTTCGGATTAATGTGTAGGCCTGCCTTAAACAACTCAGACACCACTTGTTCCAAGTGGTGTACATGGTCTGTCCAGGTCGTGCTATACAGGACGATGTCGTCTAAGTAAGCCGCAGCATAACTCACATGGGGACGTAATATGACATCCATCAGTCTCTGGAAGGTGGCTGGTGCACCATGTAGCCCGAATGGCAAAACCTTGAATTGGTATAGACCTTGGGGAGTTGTAAAGGCAGTCTTTTCCCGGTCCGTGGATTTCAAGGGAATCTGCCAATAACCCTTAGTTAGGTCAAGCATACTTAGGAAGTTGGCGGATCCTAGCCTTTCCAACAGCTCGTCCATTTGTGGCATAGAATATGCTTTGTAATTGGAAATCGTATTTAATTGTCGGTAATCCATACAAAATCTAATTGTACCATCGGGCTTTGGTACCAACACTATCGGGGATGACCATATGCTGGTTGATGGTTCAATTATATCCATACGGAGCATCTCTTCTACTTCGTTTCGGATAACCAGCCTTCGTGCTTCTGGAATACGATAGGGCCTTAGCCTAACAATCTGTCCGGGATCGGTTTTGATCTCATGTTCGATTAAATCGGTCCTCCCTGGTAAGGCCGAGAACGCTTCTCCAAAGGGTGACAGTCTGGTCAAAAGTTCTGACTTCATCGAAGGAGTCAAGATGGTTCCCCATTGCACGTCTTCTAGCTTGCCCTGTTCACGATTCACATTTTGTTCTGAGGTATCCTCACCGGTATCCATTGTGGCTACCAATACAGGCGCGTTCCATGCTTTTAGCAGGTTCACATGGTATACCTTGTCTGGTTTGGCACGATCGGGTTGGTGGATCCGATACGTCACAGGGCTGAGTACCTCCTTAACTTCATAAGGACCTCTCCATCTGGCCAATAGCTTGTTAGTACTGGTGGGTAGTAGGATTAGTACTTGGTCTCCTATTCGGAAGTTTCTCATCCGACTTCCTTTGTTATAGTTTTTCTCCTGGTTTGTCTGTGCGTGTCCCAGATTTGTCTCGGCCATCGAGCGGAGTGCTGTCAGATGTTCCTTCAACTCTTCGGTGTACTCTGTTAAAGATCTCATCCGAAGTCTCCCATTCTTCTTTTACAAGATCCAAGATGGTTCGGGGTTGTCTTCCGAAAAGGAGCTCGAATGGAGAAAAACCGGTAGACGACTGTGGGGTGTCGCCTAATACCATCAAGACCAAGGGCAATATGCGGTCCCAGTTCTTCCCATCTGACCCGGTCACTCTCTGTATCATTTTCTTGATCGTCTTGTTGTACCTTTCGTCAAGGCCATCAGTCTGGGGATGGTATACCGAGGTGCGTAACTGATGTATCTGCATTCTTTCGCATACCTGCCGAAGTAAGGTGGACATAAAATTGGTCCCTTGGTCGGTGATAACTTCCGATGGTAACCCCACTCTTGCGAAGAAGGGAATGAGCTGGTCGCATAGTTGTCGGGCTGATGTTCCCTTCAAGGGAAATGCCTCTGGATACCGTGTAGCATAGTCAACAATGACTAGTAGATACTTGTATCCACGGGATGCGGGTTCTATTGGTCCAATGATGTCCATGCCTATCCGCTGAAAAGGAACGTTAATAAGGGGCATCTTTTGCAAAGGGGCTTTTGCTGGTAAGACGCCACTTGTTAGCTGGCAAGTGGGACACGCCTTACAGAACTGGGATACTTCACCATATATGCCTGGCCAGTAGAACCGTCTCAGGATGTTCTGCTGCGTTTTCAGGGAGGCCATATGTCTGCCATAGGGGTGGTTGTGTGCCAGTTGCATTATGACCATTCTATGGGGTTTTGGTAATACCAATTGTTCCTTTACAGTCCCATCGTCCGCCTTATATTTTCGGTACAATAGTCCGTGACGGAACAGAAAGCCAGGTCCTTTTGTTACGTCTGGATCTTTCTCATTGGCCGCTCTCTCACGGGCTACCCGAAGGGTGGGATCAGTTAGGGTTTCCCCCCTCAGGGAGTCCTCATGATCCTCGGGTTGCCAGTTAATGGGTCGGGTCATGTAACTGGCTTGGTACCACTCTAGTCTATTCCGTCTTTTATGTCCGGGAGGGTTTCTAGAGTCACCTATGTTCGTGGTTCTGTTACTCTTCGCTCTTTCTTCATCTAGTGCTTTACCAAAGTGGGGCAGGTCTGTTCCCAGGACCACTGGGGTAGGTAGAGTAGGAAGGATGGCAGCCTTTAATTGAGTGGTTTCATGATTCACCTCTATCTGTACCTCTCTCATCGGGTATGTTTTAATGTCCCCATGTATACACTTTATCGGTATAGAAATGTTAGGTAAATTAGGGTTATTACTCACGGTGGGAGATATGGCTGTTTGTCGACTTCCGCATCCAGCAGCGCCCGGGTCGGTCGTCCATCCACCCTTATATCCACGATGTATGGACCAGGGCTACGTACTTCCAGATGTGCCTTCATGTAGCTAATTTCCATAGGTTCTATGGTCTTCCTTCTGGGGCAAAACCGGGCAATGTGACCCCATTCACCACACTCAAAGCACTAGGGTTGTCAAACTCCCGGGATTATGGGTGACTGTTTCTCCTCGTATCCAGTCTACCTTTCTTCTGGTTTCCTGGAAACCTCCTCCGGTTGCCTCCATCTGGTGTGTGCCACTTTTGGGCCTTTTTGTATCTGATGTTCTCCTGGTATACTTGTTGAGGGGAAGCGACTATACCCGGCCTTTTGGTAAGCCGACGCAATGTCCACGGCTTCCGCCAATGTAGGCCTGTGGTGTTGCCTAACCCATCTTTGCATTGGGCTCGGCAAGGCTTCTATGAACTGTTCCAGGATTATTTTATCTAGGAGGGGTTGGTTGGCTGGTGTGGGGGATTGCATCCACTTCTCCGTCAGATCTTTAATGCGGTAATAAAACTGCCTGGGACTCTCTCCGTTTCTTAACTTGGTGTCCCTTAGCTGAAGGCGATAGGCCTCCTCATCCAGGCCTAGACGGTCCAGTACAGCTGCTTTAATTTCCCCATATGGAGTGTTACCATTGGGGTTCACAGCCTGATATGCACCCTGCATTACCCCAGATAATAAGGGAGCAACATACTGTCCCCAGCGTTCAGGCGGCCATAGCGCATTTCTTGCAATCCTCTCAAAACTTGTGAAAAAAAGCTGGATCCTCTCCCTCCTTATACTTCTGGAGCAGGGTGGACGGCACCATGGGTTGGTTCCTCGTGCTGGTCACTGCATCTGTGAGCCTGATAATGTTCTCATGTTGTTTGTCCTGGGCCGTGGTCTGTAGGGTGCCCTGTAATTGGATGGCTTGCTGGAACGCCTGGCGGTCAGCCACTGCCTGTTGCGTTTGCAGCTGTATTAATTGCTGCAACTGCTGTTGGCCATCCGTCAGGGTTTTAATTAGGGTCTCCATCGCGTTGTCGCAAATCCCACCTTCGTCGCCTATGTAGAAATCAAGACCCGGACCAGGTTTGGGTTGCTGAAATTATACTTTATTCTTGTGATTTTAAACTAAAGAAAATATAGTACATGAACTCCTTGAGAGTTACTCCACTCTTAGGCAGCCTTCCAGGGACGTGACTTAAACCCTCCTAAGTCTCCTTGGTGTCCGGATAGGCCCACCAGTTGTTCCTTCTCTCCTCGTCCTCTTCGTATGACTAGGAAAATCAACAACAAACGCTGGATTAGTTCCCGGGCTTTTATGTGATGTGAGTGACTTGCTTCCCCCCAATGGAAACCTCCCCTGTCAATCTGGCTTCTCGTTGGCTGGTATAGCCATGTCCCGCCTCCTTTAAAGGCTGCCGTGGTTTCCCAAAGTGCCTGATTCTGCTGCCTGCCAGGAGAGTCCCGCCCCCAGGCAACCCCATCCCGTGAGTCCCTCCCCCCTTTGGAAGTCTCTCCCTCTCGCCATGTGGGTTCGTGCATGCGACCGCTCCAGAGCGGACCGCCCCGCTGAGCAAGCCGTCTCTCCCTCCTCTCCCTTCCTGGTGGGGAGAGACGCTCGGCGGGCCGTGTGGGCCGGCTCTCCGTGACCACTCGTGCTCCCCGCGGGCTCGCCATCACTAACCCGGATCCCGGGCTGCAAGCCGCGGCGTCACCCCTGCCGGGTTCAGGTAAGGCTGGGTGGGAGGGGGCCGCTCCTTTCGTATCGCGGCCCGTTGCTGCAATCCTGTAGAGTTCCGGGGAGGACGGGTGGGATGGGGCTGCGCTTTCTGTCTCGCGGCCTGCCGTGATCCCGCGGAGTCCCGCTACCCCTCCTGGCACACCCTCCACTCCGGTTCCCACCTCACAGTGATACAGGCACTTATCTTTTACTAGAACAGGACCCTACCAACGCAATAGAATGATTGATTGAATACATACTTGCAAAGGCTTGACACAAAGAATGGATAAATGAAAAAACAAGAGATTACCTGCACAAAAAATACCCAATTATGCTGGTATCCTATGGTCTTCCCAAAATGCATAACATTTTTAATTCCCCACCACTAAGAACAACAGTGGCTGCAACCAATAGTATCTTTGACCGCTTAGCCGAATACGCAGATAAAGTACTGCAAACAATTGCACAAAAAACTACAATGTATCTAAGCAATACTACTCACTTTCTCAATGTACTTGAAGAATTGACAGAATTCAAACAAAACAGGTCCATTTTCACTTTAGATGTACAAAGCTTGTACACATCAATCCCACATAGTGACAGATTGGATACCCTTGAATGGGCTCTTCTCCAAGAGGACTATGTACAATCAAACAAGTTTTTCGTAATAGTATTGTCAAAGATCACCCTCTACAACAACTATTTCCTGTTTCAAAAGAACCACTGTCTTCAGGCATCGGGAACATCAATGAGCTTGTCAATGGCCCCTGCAAATGCGAACCTGTTCATGTACGCCTTTGAGACAGATCACATGCTGGCACATCCCCAATGGAAATCTAAACTAGGCCTATGGAAACGGTACATTGACAACATCCTTGGGATCTGGAAAGGTCCCAAAGAAGAATTGGACACCTTTTTGATTTACCTCAATACACAACTCCCACAAATCAAGTTTCCTATGGAAATCGGAACACCAACTATCCATTTCCGAGATGTACTAATCACGGCAAGTGGAAATACTCTCACCACCTCCATGTACCAAAAACCAACAAAATTAAATAATTCTTTATACTACTCTGAAAGATAATTTACCACTGAGCCAATGTTTAAGAATACGCAGACTCAACACAGGAGATCAGACATATCACTCAAATATGGACAAAATGATCACAAGATACAAGAAAAGAGGCTACCCAGACAATATACTGGAAAAGACCAAAGACAGATTGGACAATCAAGAACAAACCTCCTGCCACCTAAAACACACAACACAGATCCACCCTTTGTGCACTTAATGCGATATTCCAAACAGAGTCATCATATATACCGACTCCTAAAGAAAAATTGGAAAATCAAAAGGTTGGATCCACAATCTATGTAAACTGTTTACAAAACCACCAATGATCACATACACCAAAGGGAGAACATTTAAAGGCAATCTGGTAAAGGCTGAGAGAGTAGCCCATGAGAGACCAACGTTTTTGGGCATACCAGCATTTGTTACCTTGCCATGTTTACACTGTAGTCACTGTAACCATGTTCAGAAAGGATAACAAATTAGATATCCGAATACAGGACAAAAGTTAACATGAAACAATTCAGTACTTGTGATTCCACATTTTAATCTATGGTCTACTATGCCCTTGTGGGAAACTGTTTGCAAAATCAAGGAAATTCTGGCGGAACATAAATCCAACATCCAGACTAACAACCAGACCTCCCCTGTTGCTAGACACTACGCACAGATGCGACACTCAGTGGCAAAACTGAGATATCTAGTCTTAGAAACCATCAAAACACTGCCAAGAGGTGGAAACATGAACTATGTACTAGCAAAGAAATCCATAAATTAGATGCAATGGCTCCTACTGGTCTGAATGAAGAATACTCACTATCAGTATTCCTCTAAACACACATCAGTGAAATTGAGCAAGATAGTTGGTTGAACAATCACGTCCATGTTTTCTTTTTTGATACTATATGTACAGCACAATACCAACTCATGCAATATACTTTGAAAACCACTGTTCAATGTGAGAGAATTGTTTTCTTGACATGATCCAACGTTTCTTTCGATATTATATGCACAGTAAAATTGCATGCATGTGCTCTGTACTTCAAAACCACCATCTGCTGTGGGAGTAATTATGTACGTAAGTAGACCACCTCTACTCAACAGTTAGATTAAGCATCTCTTATTCTTATTTAATATCAACACACTGATTTAGACGAACCTGCTATATAAATGTAGAATAGTACATAGTAAAAAGATAGAGTTGCTCTGATTCTAACTGTGCAAACTTTCTCTGAAATGTTGAGTATCCTTGTAACTACAGAGATTTGCATTGACAATTGGGCAAAAGACCTCATGCCATAATAAAATTAGTATAGCATACTAGTGATCATACATGTAATGACAGCATATATGCATACACTTAGAGTATACCGACATCATTCATGACTCTTGTGACACAAACCAATGGGGTCCATGACATGTCGATAGACAGTCTGGGGACCTTCACGCAGTGACCTAGACAACTAAAACGTGTGCAGCCTTATTGAATGACTCTGAATACTTACTAGACTCCTCTCTCCTTGCTGTAAACTAGGACACCGCTGTTCTTGCTGTAACCTAGGTGACAGACCACTGTGGAACACGACCGCTCATGTTTTTTTATTTATTTATATAGCGTGCAGACAGCCCAAGGGCATTGTGGCGCTGTTACTTGCAGGAACTTAGTTGCAGGGGGTACAGGATTGGTAGCATTGGCACATTATGATTGCTACAAACAGATTAGTCATTACAGCTCATGCATCTTTGGTTATTGCATTACAGACAGTTTATTGGCAAACATGGTGCTGCGAGAAACCTTATGTGAAGAGGATGGTTTTCATAGCTTTCCAGAAGGCAATGAGGGAGGGCTCACCTCGGATTGCGGGAGGTAGGGCATTCCAGTGTGATGGTGCGAGATAAGGGAAGCTGGATCCTCCAGCTCTGGCTCTTTTTACTAGTGGCACACAGAGCATGTTGGTATATGGTGACCTGGTTGGCCTTGTGGAGGAGACGGGGTGGATTCTAGACTGGGGCGGTGAGGTGGATGCACTTGTGGGTCAGTGTCAGGGCTTTGAAGATGATTATTTCCCTTATTGGTAGCCAAGATGATGTGTTCTCTTTTCATGATACCTGGGTGCGCGCAGAGGGCATTGTTCTGTATGATTTGTAGCCTTTCCAGGTTTTTGTTGGAAGTTCCTAGGAAGAGTACATTGCAGTAATCTAGCCTGGAGCCGGTGATTGCTCTGGCTATGTTTGTGCAATTCTCGTTGGAGAGGAAGGGTCTGACTGCGTTGATCAGTTTGGCGTGGTACGCAGCTGAGGAGGCTATTGCGTTGACTTGTCTGTCCATGGAGATGTGGGAATCCAAGTAGACACCAAGAGTTTTGACCGAGTCTGAGACAGGTATTTTAATGGAGTCAATGGTGAAATTACTGAATTGGGAGCCTAGATTTTTTAGCATGTCGGGGTAAGCCAACAACCTCGCACCTGACATATTGATATAGAGGACTGCATTACCTTTACTCAAAACAACATCTCCCGTTCAATTATAGAACATTGGAACTGCTGCACAGCGCTAGATCCCCTGACACTGTGCCTTCAGCCACCACAGATCAGAGTAAGAATCCTCTCAATAAACCAGTATTCAGTAAGGAACATCATCTCATTGACCATCAACTCAGACATGTTCTAATCTACTCCTACGAACAACATCCAATCAGCGTTCCATTACAGATATTTTAATGAGACGGATTGTGCATTGAACACAGACCACGCTACATTGGGACAAGCATGTTGGGTTCCAAGTGATCACTACATATGAGGAATTTGTTCCCAGTCACTCCTGTGTTACCATAGTGAGACAACTGTTGTTTTACTTCTTTTACCAACTCAACAGCCCGAGCAATCTTGCAAGAATAGATTTAAGGAAAGGGGGACTCATGCAACAGATGTACATTTGTCCTGGGGACATTCTACTATACAGGTAAATTGTGTAGCTGCTACCTACCTCAACACAAATTGTCAATTGGCAGTAACCAACCAGTATTAAGAGAAGAGTGCGCTCAAAAATGTTATTGTCCTGAGAGTTCGGGCATGTGGTTTTAAGCAAACTGTGATTGATCGTAAAAACATTTCCTATGCACATTACCATAGTTTTACACACTTTCACACATGCAAAATCAAGCAGGATGGTGCAGCCATCTTGTGCTAATCTTATCCATTTATCCATTTATCCATCGCCCTAAGTTCAACTGCCCTTGTGACACTAAATCATATCCCCCATCCCTGACGCTGACATCACTAGATGCATACGGCCCATTTCACAATGCAAATGCACGTCTCGTGTCAACGTTCTCTGTGCGCAAATAATGACGTGTCTCCATGAAAATGGCAGGAAGCCTCTTTCTTCAATAAGTATAAACAGACTGCTTCTCATCAGGCAACATCAGAGTTGCTTTTTCTATCGGTTCATGGTCTATTTTTGTATATCCTGTGACTCGTTTCTGCTCTGTTCAGCTATCTTTGTTGCTCGTAGCCTGTGCGAACCGATACTTGTACTAGCATTACTATCGATTTTAATTTTGTCGTATAATGGCAACAATACAGCCCTACCAGTATGAGCCAGAGTATTCTGAGGCAGAATTAGTTCAAAGAGAAATATGCGGAAACGATGGGGCATCGGACACAGTTGAGAGGACGAATCACTGGATCATGAGCCTAGTCGCATGGAAAACGTTTCCACTTGTTGTACCTGCAATCGGTGCGAGGTCATGCCAACCGAGGAGGAGAACTGCTGCTGCAAAGAAAACTCTGGATGCTTGGTGAACATATCGGAAGGAAACACACCACTGATATGTGTTACCAAGCTGCATGACTTCAGGGCAGCCTGCCTCACAAGGTCCATGTTGCGGATTATGATGGTGCTTATGCACGAACTTCGCTCAACAGGTCACCCTTGCCATCCAATTAACGAGTAAGTGTACTTTAGATCTTATGTAACTTAGGAAACTTAACATTTTAGGTTTGTCTCCTAAATTATCGTAACTTTGATCTATCACTGCCAAATAAATGTAGTCTGGCAATTCAATACATCTCTCGCGATTTGGGGAAATCATAGTGGTCATTTTATGTGTCTTTCACGTACAACCATGAAACAATATTTCTCTGTCCCCCAAACGTTATGGATTGCATGGGTGTTCACTTTTGTAATGTGTCTACAGTTTAAAGCCCAAGTCGATTGAGCCATGAAGTCACATTTGTACTGGCAACTATGCCATAGGATACAAGATTGCATTTTCAACTAAGGTTTGTACACTTATCATGTTCATTTAAATATAGTTTGTATGTTTCTCTTACACAGGTGGTGCAGGCTTGTGGCCTATCGGGCCTTTACGTAGTGGCTTCATGGGAGGCTTGGATACCGCGTTCGACGAGTAATACCCGCCTGTGTACTTGGTGCCATTCAAGCCAAATTACCCAGTGACAGCGGTCACTATAGGGGATTTTTCTGCACCGTGCTGCAACCCGAAGTATACAATTTGTAGTACATTTGTGCCATTTACATCAGCAACAAAATAAAATAAAAATCATATTTTATGAATAGTTTTTTCAATTTTTCATTGAATCAAGGGCACGCTCACTTGTCCTGGCAGGGCTGGCTGGGTGGGAAAGGCCAAGGTGCCAAACACCATGTACACTTCAAAGGTATCCTCTGCACAAGGGCCATTGTACACATGACCTCCCCAGGTCCAGTGTCTCCAGGCAGGCACCCCTGAAGCAGACCGTATCCCTGCAATCCACAAGTGTGTCTCCCTTCAGCAGTGTTTCCGGGTTTGTCTGCACACCTCTTGCCCATCCATCCCCCCTCCACTATCAACGGCAGTTCGCACCTGTGGCCCTGCCCTCCCGAGGGGCTGGTAGGGTGGGAACAGCCAAGGTGCCAAACACCATGTACACTTCAAAGGTATCTTCAGCACAGGGGCCGTAGTACACATGGCCTCCCCAGGCCCAGTGTCGTCAGGACTCCCCTGATTCAGACCGCCTCAGAAACATGCCATTCATTCATATACACACCCACTTTTCTAATTCTTAAACCCATTCTTTATAAAACCCTTGATATTTATCCTATCAACATCTGTGAGCACTGGAAGTCACTCGTGATTGTGCTACCTGTTCTCCCATTACTAACTACCCTGCTTACTGAATTTAACTGTTTGTTGGTCAAGGTAAGGGCTGGTCACCTAATATTTTTTTCTGATCTCAACATCTTCTTTCTATTTTGAATGAATGTACCCAGTAGAGTAATGTTCATTCATCTCAATGACTTTACCATTGTCTACTTTTTAAAGTGTTCAGATCTCGATATATAGCAAATTCCATCAGTGTCAGTTGTGATAGAATTGAATCTTTCTCTGATCATGTCTATAAAGATGTTTCCTTTTGCATAGAATTGCATGGAAAACATTGATATAGTTATATCAATCTGATGCACTGAGTAGAATGTTTTAATAATTATGTGTACTTTTTTTATACATATTTTTCAAGAATGCCTGCTTGCATGGTTTTTGGTTGTCATTCTTAGAGCCATGACAAAAGTAAGGGCACAATAATGCATACGTTCCCGAGGAATATAGATTTAATAAGAGAATGGGTCAGATATTGTGGATTTCTGGTGGACGAGCTTGAAAGTAGAGCCCAGGATGTCTTGGCAACCTGCACTTTACCCTGAATATGCAGGACCAATCGCAGTACACCAAAAAGCATCAACTTAGAACATCTTGTAAATTGCTTCCAAATGCAATATTAACTCTATCCATGCACACACAGCCTCAGGTGATTCCCGGATGATTAATTAGCTGTAGGTGGTGGGGTACTGAACAGGCAACTACATGAATGGATTGGTGCTTTCTGTGTAAATGTGTCTTAATAAAGTTTGCATATTTACCAGATTGTATTACTTTTTAACTATACCACATTGTTCTACACATCTGTCTCTGGTTTATGGAGCATCATAGAATGTAATTATGACCATAGAAAACTATGCCATAGTGCCCTTCAAAAGAAGCATGATATTTATCCAATTGGTTGCTTCACATGTCCATTTTTTTAGGAGAGCATACTGATGGAAGCACAGACCCTCGCAAGTGACAAAACGGACACATCCAGTATACCAATGGTGAGCCCTACAGACTTGCAGAAGTTCATATTATCGAGAGTTGGATCTTCCCACATATCTAATGCAAATCTAATTTTCCCTTTTACAACTTTGTGACAATGCACTGAAAATGAAGGAACAAAATTCTGCATCCTTTTTTTTCCCGGAGTCAACAACAACATCAAGCGCCTATCAGGTAGTTGTATTTTGCTTTTCAATTACGAGAATTTATTATGCTTGGAATTTTAAATAATATGAAATGGTTCATGTATCCTGTCGTTTGTTTACACAATGTTTCATTTATGGGTTTCTCTTCATATTTACAATCTGCATCCTATTGTCTCTGTTCAATGTCACTGTTTTCATCCATACTAAAAGAAGTACTGTGTTACAGGGGGATGCTGGTACTTCGACTACAATTACATCATCCTTTGGAGCTACTCCAGAGAATGAGGTGTGTGTACTGACAGTTCCCTTGAATGAAAGAAAGTAAATTCTACATTGGATACTATTAGACAGTGACATTCATATAAACGTGCACTGTTTCAAACTTTTATCATTTCAGTTCCAATGTTAAAATGTATACCCTAATGCAGAATACATTGCAAAATGCTTGAGTGCTACATTACAATCAGTAGGTTTTGCACAGTGATATCTGATCAAGTACACTTGACATAAATCAGGTGAAATTCGAAATGTCTATTTTGAGTAAATGACATACACTGTTTACCAGGGTATGTATGTAAGCGATGTGTGCGATGAAAGACTTTGATTTCATTAATATTCTATTAAAGGAATGTATACAAGGTCAGGAATTAGAAGAGGAGGTACATGGATCAGAGATGGTGGGTCAGCTTGCTGGTGCGGCCATTTCAGAGAGCACCACAGTTTCCCAGAAAATCAAGAAAACAAGGGTAAATAAAAGAATTCACATTTTTTTTGTTGAAGTGTTTCGGGCTGGGGTTTTCTCCATAACATGTTTTTTTTTTAATTTAAAGTGCTATCTGCTGTATGAGTAATTTACATTGAACATGTTTTTACAACCCATATCCTAGAGGCCCAGAAGGAAAAGAAGTATAAAGACGCAGACAACAAATGAAACCAAAAATGCTGCTTGCCAAACAGATTTCACCATGGAGCAACCACTATTTGTCCGTCAGCAGACTCAAGATGCTTATGTCCAATTGACATACAATGAATTGAATGTGAACGGTGAAGCCAGCAAAGTGTTGTTGGACCATGGCTACAATGTGAGAGCTCGACAAGATGAAGATGAAACAGAATATAATGAAGATTCATTGCAATTGCTCGAGAACCACTTGACACAATCTACACCAGCAAAAAAAGGTCCACCCAATAAACATTTGTTGTTAACAGTTTCTCAAATTTGGGTGCAAATAACACCAGGTGAACTAACACAGACTCAAGCTTCAACGCAATTGTCTGAGGAACTTGCCAAATATCTCGACTTCAATTTGCCTAGGTTGGGCTTAATGTCCACTACTGTTGAGTCACAATCCACAATCATGCAGGATGATTTGTTAATAAAGGAGCATAAATACATTGTATTCGACAGATGCCTGGTGGAGATTTTACTGATGCTGAAAGGTGTTCATGCAGCGAGTGGCACAATATGCAGGGAGACATTGGCGATTGTGACTCGTGTATTACAAGGCACTAACCTGAAAATCTAGGCCACCTGTGCCCACCTCCATCATATATTTTCATGGTCCGCTCAACCGATGCTAGGCAAAGTGCCAGCTGGAAATGTACGGTGTTCAGCAGCTCTACTTTTCAGTGGCTCTACTTTTAGTAAGTTGTCCGGTTTCTGTGAATTTGTGGAACTTTAGTTAATTGCGAAAACGCAGTACTACAAATATCAAAGATAATTTTTATTCCCCGCTATTAGTCAAGCCTGGAAAATTGAACAAATGTCGATCAAAAGGACATTCCCTGGGAAGCGGTTCAGACTAGCTGGCGATGGACAGCATGACAGGGCCGGGATTTTCAACAAAGTACTGCACATACCACTTTTAAGACATGGAAACAAAAAGGATTGTGAGTTCGGAGGGCATGCAGGTGACACAATGTAAATCCTCAGTGGCCATGGAGAAACATGGTTTCATAAAATCCCTCAAGCATCTTCAATTGAGGGAAATGCAAATAGACCTCATAGCCACTGGCAGACCTGTTTCGATAGCCAAGGTAATGCGAGAGCAGTTTCCAAACATTTGCCATCAATTTGATGTCTGGCATGTTGCCAAATCAATCAATAAAAAAATCACAGCTGCAGGTAAAAAAAAAGGGTTCTGAAAATATGTTGCAGTGGTCCCAGTCTTTCAGCAAACATCTTTGGTGGAGCTCCAAAACTTGTGATGGGTCTGTGGAAAATGGCGCTCATTGATGCACCACTGTTCCAACGTTCATTCGTGGACTGAAAACCAACATTTTCACCAATGTGCACATGGCTGTTTATCAGAAGAACAGGAACACAAGAAGAAGTAGTTGGTTCCATCTTCACCTGCACAAAAAGCACTTGAAAAGATTGTCTTTGATAAAACCCTTTCAAGAGACCTGAAGGGACTCACATAATTCTGTCACACTGGAGATTTATGGGTGTTCCACAATATGTGCCTAAAGTACAGGCCCAAGTGGTTGCATTTTAGCATAAACGGTATGTAATGTCGAACATTAATAGTGGTATTAGCGGATAATGAGAACATAGGGAGACAACAATCGAGAACTGTAGGAAACTTGGGAATGCTTCATTATCCAACGGCCTTTGCAAAACTAAGCAAAAAAATTGATTGACAAGCCGATAAACCAGGAAATGGAATTCGAATTTGTGAAAGATCTCCCTTTGACTGTGTTGGACATGCATACTCATGGAATCAATCATGATTTCGTTCCTAGGACTCATATATTGGCACAAAACATTGCAAATGTGCCCTGTCCACCGAAAGCAGACCTCGTTGAACAGTTTACTTCCCGCTTTAAATTATTACCAATGGTGTGTATTGTCCACAATGTTTGTACATTGTACATGACCACTTGAAATCTATTTAACTTGAATTTCAAAGCTATTAAAACTATTAAGAAGTATTAAGCGTCCAAATTTCCTTTTCAAATGTATCCCCTGTGCAAGAAGTGCCTGTTGGGGTATGCATTACAGTGTAACTCTGTGTATTCCCACTTCCCGCTTTGGCCCAGCTCTTGCAGGTCCTTCACTGATGATGGGCACGGGAGGCTGAGGTGGTTATCAGCATGAAAGCAACAGCGGGGTCTGCAGTTGCCCTAGCATGCACATGCCCAAATTGATAGAGTAAATACGACTCCCACCAAACGAATGAGACCTATGCAAAATAACAAAGTGGCATGCAAGAACTAATGACTGTAAGCAAATCACTGCATGAAAGGGTGCTATTGGTTTAAAATAGGTGCATTCCGACCTATATTTTTATGGGGACATATGTTAGGGGAACAAAATGGTGTTCCTGTGTAAGAAATATTGAAATTGTTAATACAAGTTTTTGAAATTAGTATTGCATCAAAGAGTGATTTAATATGTTAGGGGTCGTTGCTTTTGGATGCCTTATCAGAAGGGCTGATCTTTGATTTGCAACCTTTGAAGTCTAACGATTTCAAACACAGTGGGATTGGGGGTTAGTGTTTCCAAAATATATGACCACTCTAGATTAGGTATATGGTAGGTGAATTTGATGTGGTGCGGGGGTAGGGTCTGGTGACCAGATGCGTTCAAAGGGACTAGGGGCCATGGGTTCAGTGGACCGCGGCCTGGCAGGGAGGATGAATAAGTCTGCAGAGATAGATGGGGCTCTAAGGTTGAAGCAGGCCTTGGTGTCACATTTTTGGATGAGCACAGTTTGACAGGGCTCGATACTTGCTACTTGCAAAAATGAATAGCTGCATTTCCGTGAGTACAGGACACCAAAAGAGAGGAAGCCAAAAAAGACAGAGGAACAGTTTGAAAGAGGGGCAGAGGAAAAAGATGGCGTTGGGAAGGACACAAATGGAGTTCAAAGTATACACATTACCACAACATTTATACACTTATATGAAAAATGGGTGTTGCTGATAAGTACGATAAGTACAGGAGGGGTGGAGATGTCTCCCACCTTAGAATATACATCATTTTCCCGGTACAAGAATGGTTCAGGGGGGCACCTCTCCTCCAACTTTTGTTAGTTCACAGGAAGTTCAGTGGCGATGGAAGGGCACTGCGATTTATGACTTGTCAATGTCTCACATTATCCGCAGAGAACATTCCTCAGCGAAAACAGGGCGCACTTAGATGGACACCAACTGGAACTGTTGTCATAAAGTAACTAAATTACTATCAATGTAGAAGAGTTAAATATTATTCACGGTGGCGCAGCATTGTTGGATGCCAGCAAACAATTAGTTTAATTTTCGGAAATATTTCAAATTCCACGTTAGTCGGCCAGGCTAATCGCTCCCACGGGAGTGAAGGTCACTGCGTTTGATGCTGCTTGTGGCCTGTTCACACCGACACAGCCTGTACAGTATGTTTTTGAATTGTGGCTTTCCTTCACCAAAGGAAAGTTAGCATGCAAGCTCCTATGAAGGTTCAATTGTTGATTGTCCTTGGAAGAAAGGGAGTATTAACTTGGGAATGAACGAGGGGAGGTTTGTAATACCCACAACAATGATAGCATTCAGCATTTCAAAACTGGAGAAAGGAACATGTAATTTCATTTTATGCAAACTGTTGGTCTGAGCGGGCACTCTCTGTTACGCCAAGAGAATGGAAATACCAAATATAATGTAAGTTTTAATGTAGATGAGTTTATAGACTAACAAGTCAAAGGGCCTCTCAACAAGTCTGGTGGTAACCGTGCCGGAAATTCTGGCAGGTTACCACCGGACTCCTATTACCATATGCTGGAATCACTGTGCATTACAACCCCGGTAACCCCATAATTCCGGAGGCGGAAATCAGTAAATCCCCATTCCCATGGAGTCCCTTAGGACTCCATGGCTATGGGGACCATGGAAACACAGGCTCTGTCTATGACAGAGCTGGTGTTTTCATGTCCGCCTGCAGGCGGTTGGTGTTACACCCGCCAGGTCAGACCTGGCGGGAGTGACACCTGTCACCTGCAGGACTCTTAATCAGCCGTTCCGGAAAGAACGGTGGAAAGAATGGTGGTGGCAGATTTATCACCACTGTTCTTTCCGGACCGGCAGGGTCGTAATGAGGCCCAATGTTTCCTTTTCTGACCGGTATTGCTGGCTTACATTGTAATGGGTTGTGGGTTGGGGTATATTGTGACGACACGCAAACACAACCAGTATGTATTTCTCTTTGTCCGGGGCACATGGGCAGTACAGCACTGAAATGCATGGAGTCCAGATCTGGGTTCCCCCATGTTCCACCAACGGGTTTTTAATATTATGTTAAAATGCTGTCTATGTGTTGTTCTAATTCTTCTGTCACCTTCCGCATCCCCAACCCATTATGAGCTAGATATACTCCACTGGTATAACCTCTCAAGTATATCATAGAGTCCATCTTTCCACAATGTTTTCTCTGTGTTTCCATTGTTTCTGGTTTGTGTTCATTATTGTTTCATCCGGTGCTGTATTAAAATTAAAGTGAAAATGGATACATTTGAATAAAAAACGGCTACTGAAATATATTACTGTTCTGTTTTCTTCATAGCTACATACTCCCTTTCTGCAAACGTCATTGTTTCCAGATACCAATTGATGGCTTCTTCAGCCGGCAGTTGCAGATACACCTAAATTGCTAGCTTACGATCACTCTGTTGTGGGACGATCGCCCCGGGCCGATATGCCCTTTCGTGGTACCAGTGACCAGAAGCAACCTGAAATTGTTTATGGTAGTCTAGCAAGAATCTGATACCGAAGTCTTGGGATTCATGGTGCGTCCAATGCGCTTCTTCTACCAAAAGGAACCCTACATTTGTTTGAATAAGGAAATTGACTGATGTTCTCGGAGCGTTTGTTGTGAAACAAAAGCACATTATAAATTGCAGAGTATTAGTGTTACCTTTAAAAATAGTGTTTTCTATTCCGATTTGGGATGCACTGTGCTGTGAGCGGATGTGTGTGTTGATATTCTGATACACTTGAAATCTATTTAACTTGAATTTCAAAGCTATTAAAACTATTAAGAAGTATTAAGCGTCCAAATTTCCTTTTCAAATGTATCCCCTGTGCAAGAAGTGCCTGTTGGGGTATGCATTACAGTGTAACTCTGTGTATTCCCACTTCCCGCTTTGGCCCAGCTCTTGCAGGTCCTTCACTGATGATGAGCACGGGAGGCTGAGGTGGTTATCAGCATGAAAGCAACAGCGGGGTCTGCAGTTGCCCTAGCATGCACATGCCCAAATTGATAGAGTAAATACGACTCCCACCAACGAATGAGACCTATGCAAAATAACAAAGTGGCATGCAAGAACTAATGACTGTAAGCAAATCACTGCATGAAAGGGTGCTATTGGTTTAAAATAGGTGCATTCCGACCTATATTTTTATGGGGACATATGTTAGGGGAACAAAATGGTGTTCCTGTGTAAGAAATATTGAAATTGTTAATACAAGTTTTTGAAATTAGTATTGCATCAAAGAGTGATTTAATATGTTAGGGGTCGTTGCTTTTGGATGCCTTATCAGAAGGGCTGATCTTTGATTTGCGACCTTTGAAGTCTAACGATTTCAAACACAGTGGGATTGGGGGTTAGTGTTTCCAAAATATATGGCCACTCTAGATTAGGTATATGGTAGGTGAATTTGATGTGGTGCGGGGGTAGGGTCTGGTGACCAGATGCGTTCAAAGGGACTAGGGGCCATGGGTTCAGTGGACTGAGGCCTGGCAGGGAGGATGAATAAGTCTGCAGAGATAGATGGGGCTCTAAGGTTGAAGCAGGCCTTGGTGTCACATTTTTGGATGAGCACAGTTTGACAGGGCTCGATACTTGCTACTTGCAAAAATGAATAGCTGCATTTCCGTGAGTACAGGACACCAAAAGAGAGGAAGCCAAAAAAGACAGAGGAACAGTTTGAAAGAGGGGCAGAGGAAAAAGATGGCGTTGGGAAGGACACAAATGGAGTTCAAAGTATACACATTACCACAACATTTATACACTTATATGAAAAATGGGTGTTGCTGATAAGTACGATAAGTACAGGAGGGGTGGAGATGTCTCCCACCTTAGAATATACATCATTTTCCCGGTACAAGAATGGTTCAGGGGGGCACCTCTCCTCCAACTTTTGTTAGTTCACAGGAAGTTCAGTGGCGATGGAAGGGCACTGCGATTTATGACTTGTCAATGTCTCACATTATCCGCAGAGAACATTCCTCAGCGAAAACAGGGCGCACTTAGATGGACACCAACTGGAACTGTTGTCATAAAGTAACTAAATTACTATCAATGTAGAAGAGTTAAATATTATTCACGGTGGCGCAGCATTGTTGGATGCCAGCAAACAATTAGTTTAATTTTCGGAAATATTTCAAATTCCACGTTAGTCGGCCAGGCTAATCGCTCCCACGGGAGTGAAGGTCACTGCGTTTGATGCTGCTTGTGGCCTGTTCACACCGACACAGCCTGTACAGTATGTTTTTGAATTGTGGCTTTCCTTCACCAAAGGAAAGTTAGCATGCAAGCTCCTATGAAGGTTCAATTGTTGATTGTCCTTGGAAGAAAGGGAGTATTAACTTGGGAATGAACGAGGGGAGGTTTCTAATACCCACAACAATGATAGCATTCAGCATTTCAAAACTGGAGAAAGGAACATGTAATTTCATTTTATGCAAACTGTTGATCTGAGCGGGCACTCTCTGTTACGCCAAGAGAATGGAAATACCAAATATAATGTAAGTTTTAATGTAGATGAGTTTATAGACTAACAAGTCAAAGGGCCTCTCAACAAGTCTGGTGGTAACCGTGCCGGAAATTCTGGCAGGTTACCACCGGACTCGTATTACCATATGCTGGAATCACCGTGCATTACAACCCCGGTAACCCGATAATTCCGGAGGCGGAAATCAGTAAATCCCCATTCCCATGGAGTCCCTTAGGACTCCATGGGGATGGGGACCATGGAAACACAGGCTCTGTCTATGACAGAGCTGGTGTTTTCATGTCCGCCTGCAGGCGGTTGGTGTTACACCCGCCAGGTCAGACCTGGCGAGAGTGACACCTGTCACCTGCAGGACTCTTAATCAGCCGTTCCGGAAAGAACGGTGGAAAGAATGGTGGTGGCAGATTTATCACCACTGTTCTTTCCGGACCGGCAGGGTCGTAATGAGGCCCAATGTTTCCTTTTCTGACCGGTATTGCTGGCTTACATTGTAATGGGTTGTGGGTTGGGGTATATTGTGACGACATGCAAACACAACCAGTATGTATTTCTCTTTGTCCGGGGCACATGGGCAGTACAGCACTGAAATGCATGGAGTCCAGATCTGGGTTCCCCCATGTTCCACCAACGGGTTTTTAATATTATGTTAAAATGCTGTCTATGTGTTGTTCTAATTCTTCTGTCACCTTCCGCATCCCCAACCCATTATGAGCTATATATACTCCACTGCAATAACCTCTCAAGTATATCATAGAGTCCATCTTTCCACACTGTTTTCTCTGTGTTTCCATTGTTTCTGGTTTGTGTTCATTATTGTTTCATCCGGTGCTGTATTAAAATTAAAGTGAAAATGGATACATTTGAATAAAAAACGGCTACTGAAATATATTACTGTTCTGTTTTCTTCATAGCTACATACTCCCTTTCTGCAAATGTCATTGTTTCCAGATACCAATTGATGGCTTCTTCAGCCGGCAGTTGCAGATACACCTAAATTGCTAGCTTACGATCACTCTGTTGTGGGACGATCGCCCCGGGCCGATATGCCCTTTCGTGGTACCAGTGACCAGAAGCAACCTGAAATTGTTTATGGTAGTCTAGCAAGAATCTGATACCGAAGTCTTGGGATTCATGGTGCGTCCAATGCGCTTCTTCTACCAAAAGGAACCCTACATTTGTTTGAATAAGGAAATTGACTGATGTTCTCGGAGCGTTTGTTGTGAAACAAAAGCACATTATAAATTGCAGAGTATTAGTGTTACCTTTAAAAATAGTGTTTTCTATTCCGATTTGGGATGCACTGTGCTGTGAGCGGATGTGTGTGTTGATATTCCGGGTTCTGTGTCAACTAACGTAAAGACATAGGTGATGACTGGGTGCATTTGGCTACGCTGCCCACTAAAGTTACGAACATAGGTGTAGAATATCACTAGGAATAGTGATGTCAGCTTCAGGAGCGGGGGATATGATTTAGTGATGCGAGGGCAGTTCACCTTAGGGCGATGCAGCAACATATAAGATTAGCACAAGATGGGCGCGCCAAGCTGCCTGATTTCGCATGTGTAACAATGCGGAAAACTAAACTATGGGAAGGTGCATAGGAAATGTTTTTACAATCCTTCACAGTTTGCTTAAAACCACATGCGTGAACACTCTGGACAATAACATTTTTGAGCCGCTATTCCTTTAAGGTTGTGCAGGAGTGTCCGTTAATTGTGCACACTTTGTCTTTTGCAATTAATCTGATGCCTTTCAGTGTCAGTCGTTTTTTCTCCCTTGCAGCCTAGCATTGCATAACCTTATCTACTCTTTTCACACATTGTTACTAATCCCATGAACTAAGGTGTGTGCTAGCCTATTTTTCTTGCATTCGCTGGTAATGATGTTTATCAGCACTTTTACCAGTCTTGAAAAGTATGAGGTTGCCGAACACAGTTTCTGGAATTTCTGGTGCCGATACCACCTCACCTGAAATTAAAAGCACCAGTATTTCTGGCAAGGTAAATTCTGGTAAGGCAGAAAAACAGCTCCAGTGATACCAGCACAATGGTATCACCGGCACATCATGAGAATGGATTTTCTGGTATTACCAGCAGATTTTTGCTGGTAATACTGGAAAACAAGGCCAAAGGTGCACCCAATCTGACCAGGTGCACCCAATGCACACAGGAACAGTACTTAAGGGCCACACCTTCACCAAGAACACTTTCCAACACAACCATGCTGCCACTCATTGCTGCTACCATGGACCTGTAGGTGCTCTATGCTGGTGTCTAGCTGCTGTTGCTGGAACAGCAGCAGTAGTGACAGGAGGCCATGGATAGAAGGAGGAGGAAGAGGAGGAGGGTGGGGATACAGGTGATACAAGTGGCGAGGTAGAGGCGTGCCGTGATCCATCTCATAAGGGCAAAACCCTGGGCTCTCACAGACAGCCAGATACACTGTACCACCTAAACAGGGAGACCATTCATGACTTCCTTACCCACATCCAGGAAGTCATTGGGAGCACGATTGACACCAGGACAGCCATGCCACTGCTGCTGAAGTTGGTGTCGGTCCTGCACTTCATGGCAAATGGCATGTTCCAGCATTCCATGGCTCAGCTGCATGGCATTTCACGGCCTGCCTTCTCCAGAGTGCTTGTCCAGGTACTGGAGGCCCTCCTGCACCATGTTGTCCAGTACATCTCCCTCCCCACCACCCAGGCACATTTAAATACCACCAGGGCCTGCTTCTAGGTGATTGCGGGCATGCCCAGGGTGTTGGCAGCATTGGACTGCAAGCATGTAGAGCTGGTGCCCACACACCTCAGAGGAGGTCTACAGGAATCAGAGCAGTTTTATTTCCTCAATGTCCAAGTGACCTATGATGCCGACCTGACCATCATGTACTGCTCGGCCTGGTTCCCAGGATCATCCCATGACTCGTAGGTCCTGCGGACCAACCCCCTGCCAGTTTACATGGCGATCCACAGAGGAAAAAATACAAGGGTGGTGGGTCAGGACATGAATATTTACACCTACATTGCAGTATGGGTCACAAGCAAAGGGGAGGTTGGGGGATATGTCACAAATGCATGTCCAGCAAGCACTCTGCAACTGGAGGACCAGCCAGCGCAGGCCTCAATTAACAGGCCACAACACACAGGAGTAGCACATGACTGTAGATGTAGCAGTCACTGACCAAGCCATGTCAAATCCATAAGGACATCCACATGTAATGAACTACAGACATCAGAATGACCCCTCAATGGCAGTAAATCTGTAGACTAGGCGACTTAAGGTCAGATATGTAGGACCTGGTGCGATATGGCACATGCATGCAGAGACTGACCATTGAGATTCCGCTGTCACAGACAACACCACTGCCGAGCATCATTACTCACACATTTTTCCTTACCCCTTGCAGGTGACCCCTCCCAGGAATTCCTAAGTGTAGGAGGAAATTGGATACAAAAGGGTGCATGTGAGGACCAGAGTGACTGTCGAACGGACCTTCAGGTTCTTGAAGGCTTGTTTCAGATGCCTACACTGGTCTGAGGTGTGCTCATGCAGAGAAGGTGGGGCAGATAGTCATGACCTGTGCAATTTTGCATAATATCTGTGTCAGACGCAACATAACCCTGACCCCCGCCAATAACTCATAGAGGACTTTTTCTGAGTACCCCTTTTCACTTGGAAATTCCCTTGCACCTTACTGCATATGATGCACACACAAAATAAATACTTGTCCCCCCACACACCCCCTCACCACATATCCCTTACCCCTCCCACACACACCCCTCTCCCCACACCTCCCTACCTACACCCCCTTCCCCTCACCGCACCACCTCCTGACAACCCTCCTCCCCAACACACACCCTCTCCCTCCCAATACCACCACTCCCCCACACACATCCCTCCACCAACACCCCAAACATTCCCCTCACCACACACACCCCTCTCCAAACACCCCAAACACCCCAAAGTCACAAAGTGAATTAAAGCGTTACTTGCACTGCCTCTTTGTCACAGGGCCCTTGGCTGGCCCAGGTGTGAAGAAAGCCACTGGGAGCAGTGCCTTTGGCTACCCTGCTGCAAGCTCCCAGGGGTAGTGGTGAATGATGGTGGGTCAGACCTATGGGCCAGCAAGTGCACAAGAGTAACTTGCAGGGTGTGCGAGAGGGACTCAGACATGGCTGAGATCTCCTAATTTTCTTTGCTGACCCTTTAGGCCAGGATGAGTAGGGCAGCGGTGGGACAGCGTTGTGCCCGTGCACTACTGTGGCTGCTGACCTGGATGGTTAAAGCAGAAAGGACAATGAAACAGGATCTAATTACATTGACATCTAAAAGAAAGGGGACTTCCCCTTGTGTATCATGTAGCCAATAATGTGCTTAAAGGAGACCACATTAAACATCCACATACAGGCAAGAAAATCGCACTTAGAGATTTTGCCACCTGCAGATCAACATGGGTACTATATAGCATTAAATGCCCATGTGAGCTTTTATACATAGGTCAGACATTCAGGTTGGCCCGTGAACGATGGAGAACAAGAATGAAAAATCGCCAGTGGCTAGGCACTTCATGGCACTGAGACATTCCATTGCCCAAATCCAATTCAACATTCTGGAATTGGTGTGACGTCCACCCAAAGGTGGAGATTACAATACTCCACTTACACAGAGGGAGATGTTTTGGTTTGATTTACTGGACACCATACATCGAAAAGGAATGAATGAGGAATTCTCATTAAATTGTTTCATTTGAGTCCATATTCTGCAATGGGAATGGTGATATGCACTCCTCTTAGAGATGCATTGGGAATGCAATGGAATGTAGGCACTAACTTAGGAGCTTAATTTGGTGTACAAGCAAACGTGGCACCTAAAACTATACCCACAAATAGGGAATGACGTATCTCACCCCTGTGTGAAACTCGTAATCAGTACAATGACATTGGCAGACGCATTAATGAACGACAGTTGTATGATAACTATATTTGGAACTGACCATGGTATAGAAACACCTGATATGTATAGGACTTGTAAGGTACGTATGACGATGAGAAGGCATTTCCATCTGGGAATAGACACACTCATCAAATACAAGTGCAACACGGTCATATGGTGGCCAGAGTATAATCCGTTTTTCAATAATAGCCAGCTTGTGCTTTAATTGATTTGTATATTGTTTGCAGTAGGAATATTTAGATACAGTTCTGTACATCTGTCTAATAAGGGCTTTGTATTAATGTATATATTGCTGCATCAGCTATTCTGCGGGCTAATTCAATGTAATATTTATCACAGATAGTATTACTTGGATATTGTTCTTTAAATGTGTTAAATACAAGATCCGCACTAACGTCCCCACATTATCTAGCAACCAATCTGCACACATAAGATTTGGTGTAATTTAAAAAGGTAGTTCCCTATATATGCCCACCGGTTATTGTTGTCATTGGTCTAGTGTTTCACTAGGCGAAGTAATGCTTTTTACAAATACTCACGTGATAGCACACGAGACAGACCACCTGACGGAGGGGTTTCCGTGTTCAGGAAAGACAGATACTGCAATAGACAAAGACGTGAATCGGAGTGGATACCTTCCGGGAACAGGATATTATGACTTAGAAAGAGTATGAACTGAAGCCACAGGGCATTTTCTTTTGGTGAAGTGGCATAGACGAACTGGTGAATTACCTGTGAAATGCTCCATCGTTTTGGAACCGAGCAATTGTTTTACATGAGCACACATCTATTGTTACAAGTAGAAGACATCAGAGAGTGTAATTGGAATCCATCAGTGGATACATAATGTTCTGACTACATAATATGGGGAGAACTTTTACATTGTTTGAACTCTGCCTGTGCATACAGGTAGGAACGTGACTTGAATAGTGTAATACTTACTATTAGCATACTTGCCAACCCTACTGATTTAGGCAGGAGGCTACTGCTTTTTGAAGAGTCCTACCACCTACAGATTTGGGTGACAGATCCTACTGCTTTTTACAGTGGCAGGTAATTTTTGTGACTCTAAGGCAATTCATCTGTATGTGCGGTGGGCGGGTAAACGATACATTTTAGTGATGGGTTCAGATCAATCCACTGACCTGACAGCTACATGACTCTTATCTGCACTCTTGCCGGGACAGACCTTAGCTGAACCACCAGTGAAGGCAAGTGGCAGAGCGTGCCACCATACACAGCATCTGCCTATCAGACTTAGGGGGGTATCAGTCTCCATGTTGTTCAGTGTTCAACCTGTACTGCAAGAATAAACATGTACTGCCCAGGCTGCTGCTACAGAGCAGTGGCAAACGTTGCCTACCAGCTCTGTGTGATTATTTTCTGTGAAGATAGGTAATTGAATTTGGTGTTAACTTACCATTACCACAATTATACATTTTAAACATTTGAGCATCTTTCCATGTTGTGCTGTTTGATGGGTTGTGCATTTTAGAATGCTCCAGTGGTGCCAACAATGTATGTTTTGTAATTTCAGGGATGTCATTGTTTTGCTAAATGATATTTTTGAAACTTGAAAAATCCTACATCTTGTTGGTCACAGAATGTTGGCAAGTATGTATTAGGCATGCGTAATATATCACTAAGAAATTGTCTTTTGGTTCCTTTACACAGGACACCGGACGTTGGGTAGCAGAGCATTAAGAGTTAAAGAACAGTTGATTGACCGACACGGGAAGACCCTCTCTGATGAACACAGCACATACATGCCATCCCGTTGTTACAGGTATGTGTGGAATACTGTGGATAACATTTAAATGTAAGAAAACTGTGGTGACTACATGGTTTTGAGATTTTCTCTTCTCTGAAATAGGTGCAGGCTACATTGCCTCCTGATTGAAGGTAGGCTAGTTTAGATTATACACTGATCACTATACACTGATCACTCGGCCAGAAGTGGTAGAAGTGTGTAACATTTAAACACTAAACATTATGTTGGGACTATTTGGGTGTCCACAAATACCCTACTAACGAGAAAGATGACTTACTTTGAATATATGCAATGAGTTTATCATGTTTTGACACTGATATTCATCCATAATATCTCTGGTATCCACAATATCTAGCATATAGGGATTAACTTTGAAACTTATATATGCACAATAAAATACCTGCCAAATTATATACACTGAATAACTTCACTATGGATAGGTTATGATTGGGATTGTAACACAAACGGGGTAATGGTATCCCTACTATGTATGAGAGGATAGCTAAAGCATAGGTTGGAATTTGTAGAAGATAAGCCTGATAGGGTTTTCTTATATGTTATTTCAGAATTAATTGCTCCTGAAGACGTGGTTTATCCCTGAAACACGTTGAGCTTCAAGTACTTCATATAAAAGACTTTCTTTTTCCCCCTTTTCAATGGAAGAAGGATTGTGTTATGTATAGAATATATGTGATTTTGTATATAGACGATATGTCTTTAAATGTACCTTTTTGATAAACATTGTTTTCATACTTTACCAGATTATAAGTAAACTTGTCAATTGTGTAAACAAATGTTTGGCTGTATGTTCAGTTCTATGGGGGAAGGGAGTGTCTCAAGTGGTAGACACTTTACTTGTACTGGATGAGCTCACACAGCAGCCTCAACTTAATGAGCTGCTTCTGGACAAGTGTGGTCATTGCCCCCATTCCTGTCCTCCATTGCATGTAGTCGCGCATTCATGTCCCTTATGCTGGGGATGGGTAGAAGAGTGGGGTTATGCAGTGTTGCCCAGCAGAAAAACAGGGTCAGGTAGGGGAAGAGGTGATTGTCATCCTCCTACGCTGTGTGGCACCTGCCATGGTGGCCTGGTGGCTGGTGTGACCATGGTTGTGTGGAGGTCGCAGGAGTGATGCTGGTGGCAGCTGGCAGTGGTGGTGCTGGCACAGCTGGCAGTGATGGTGCTGGCACAGCTGGTGGTGGTGATAGTGCAGGAGGTGGGGATGGGTGCTTTGCAGGTCTGCCTGCACGTGCTGGGCATGACGTTGGAGGTATAGGCACGTTGCTGTGAAAAGATGTGCCTGTTTGGGTGAGACGGGCATGCTTCTGGGAGTCACATCTGCGTGCTTTCATCACATTCATGCTACATTGTGTGTATCCTGCTCTTGTCATGCTGTTTCTTAGGTTTGTTTTCTCCTATGTGTGCTTATACATGTGGGTGTGCACATTGACTGTTCGTCTGCCAAGGTGGCGTGTTGTTGTGTGTGCAGTGGGCTTATGATTCCTGTCCTGTCCTCCCTTGACACACATGGGCGCTCATCATGTGTCAATGTGTGGGGTTGTACATTTGACTATGATGCTTGTGCATGAATACATCTGCCTGCATCTACTGGCCATGTGTGTGTGATTGGGCCATTTGCTGTGACTGACACGTGTTGGATCTGTTCCCTTGCTCATTTGGTGTTTCTCTGCCTGGGGAAGCATGTATTTTGACCCAACATTTGCATTTAAATAGTGTTTGTTGCACTTACCAGAAACGCCTTGGGTCCCAGATCTAGCCACAGCTGTCCTGTCTCCCATGGGATGCATATATTTGAAATCAACATTTGCATTTAAATAGTGTTTGTTGCACTTACCAGAAACGCCTTGGGTCCCAGCTCTAGTCACAGCTGTCCTGTCTCCCTCACTGCCCTCCATGTGCATGACGGAGCTGCATGTCTCCTCCCATGGCATAAGGGTCAAGGATGCCACTGTACCTCCTCCTGTGGCAGCAGATTCCCTCCTGTGAGTGGCCAGGAGGTTTTAGACCCTCAGCCGCAAGTCACCCCACCACTTGTGGCAGTCCTGTGGTGTGAGTGAGACAGTCCCCACAGCTGTGACTTTGTCTACCACCTCCAGCCAGATGACCATCTTCCTCCTCTGGATGGTTCTCCTGTTACCAGCCCCACAGATGGCCTCTACGTGCAGCAACACTGTGTCTGAAGTGCAGCCAGCTTGGGCTCTGTGAACTTCAGCTTCCTCAGCCATAACTCTCATACAAGTTTTGGCATCCGGTTCTGATGTATGGCAGCATGAAGCAGGGGATTTAAAGTGGATTGTGTTTTCAAAATGGCTGCCAGCCAGCTTCCCATTCTTGAAATGACTCTATTACTGACGCCAGTGAATCTGGCAGTTTGGGTGCTGGTAATGCTATTTCCCGCAGATTTCTCCTCGAAACACTGGCCATTTGTTGTGGATGCCGGTAATTCCATTGCAGGGATATTACAGTTTCCTGCACACATGTTATACTGTACAACAGTCAATGCTTAAACAGAGTTCAGAAGAGTTGGGAAGGACCAGTGCTCCAGATAAGATTTTGAGGTGGGAGTATTCTACTCCCTATTTTTAAACTTTGAGAGTAAATGTGATTTTAAGAGAGCAAAAATGACTTTTCTCCTTTGCAAGAGAGTATAATGTATGTGAAATCCAGCCGACGTGTGCAAAAACTGTATGAAAATAATTACTATGCGGCAGCTTTCTACATTTTGACAGAGTATACCTTTCATTATTTCTGTAAAGTCTGGCCATTTGATCTCTCCTGTATATATTTAAAAGTTGAAATCATAAAAACCTAGCCAATTACATAATAAAGCAAACATGAATTGTATTGTGTTTTGAGGTTTGATAGCAGAATTGTCTTTTGATGTTTAATGAAAGTCCTCCTTTCCTGGATCTATTACTACCTAATGGTATGCCAATGTTATGATACAACAGTGCAACGAAGCAAGGACTCCATGCTAAATTTTAATGGTGAAATGGTTATTTATATATCGCTTTTTGCAAAGCTCTGTACATGGAATATATTTATCACAATTATCACCAAACCAAAGTCAGTACTCCTTTATCATCCTCGAAAGGATGAATTGGCCTTGTTGGGATTCAAACCTGCAACCTAAAGATCACGTAGAGATTTCAGCAACAAGTGCTCAACCATCTGAGTATAGACTGAGGTATAATAATCACAGTACCTAGATGTTGGATGAACCATTTATGAAGGGCTACATAAAGTTGACTATCTGGATTATCACAGGGACAGCTTTTGCTGAGTTTCTATTTCAATTAACAATTAAACTTTTATTTGTTTGTTTTTGAACAGCGCTTGCACTTCCTGGAGAGTCAGGTGGATGTTTTAATTGTAGTCTTGAAGATTTGAGAGGCTAAAACACATGTGATTGTCATTACAACAACCACTCACCCTTGAGCAAAGACTCTGCTGCCACTGACCATTTATAGTAATGCACCCCATCCTGACCATTTATAGTAATGCACCCCATCGACTGCAAGGTTTAATGGATGTAAACTGGACTATGCATAGTCATCTTTTTACACAGTTTTCATAATTAGAGTGTAAATTGATTTATAAGTGTAAAAATTATATGCCTCCGCATGATTATCCACACAGCACTGGAACTCTGAAAAATACTATTGCGCAATACTGGTTTGCTTTCACTGGAAAAAAAGCATAATTTGTTCTGAAATATTAATTCTCAATTGGAACTTAGTTTTCCATCTTATGAATTATACAATCCTAAAATTCTAGGAAGTAAATATGCACAGTGCTTCTTTTTGCTCCATGAGCATCTACACACAACACAGCAGAAGCTGAATGGAAAGAAACCATTCCTTTCATCACAGTCTGCAGTTTCTTTTTTTGAAAGACTTCAGGGAAATACATTCTGTTTCAGAGTTGGTTTGCAATTACATCCATGTAGATCGAAATCAAAAGCAGCCTTATGGTTTCTGTCAAGTAACCTGACCTTTGCACTGCCCTCTGCTCTAAACCTGTGTGTAAATGTACAGAGGAAAATAATAAAGTTGTCATATTTACAAGATTTTCATGCGTAAAAAGGCCTAGTACGCACCTTATCTGAAGGCCTGGGAAGGACGTTTGAGGAGAGTATTTTCCAGTACATTTTGTTTAGTCAAAAAATATTGTTTTAATAGAGTATATTGGATGTCATAAAGAAAACAAAATAGAGTTCAGCTGAACATGTTTCAGACATGTTCCCTTCTTCAGGAGCCATCAACATAAACTTCTTCTCATGCATCTAAATACCAAGTAATAACGTGTCTCTCATATCGCATTTGGTAGTTATTCACCTGAGGGATTTTGGCCCAATGACAAAATAGCCCAGAGTTTTCTCGCATGTATGCGTAATAAAGAACCAATGGTTCCACAAGTAGATATGCCCAACCTAATGGTCAAAGAGAAAGCAGTTCATTAAGCAATAGTCCTCTACTTAGGGTACTTAGGGTACAGATTACCCCAAATAGTGAATATCCAAAAGTTGGATAAATACCTATAATTGTTGCCAAAATAGCAGATTCTAAAAGATGTCCTTCCTTACTCAGCAAAAGAGACTGCCATTTGCAAACGCGAATCCAAGAGATTTGCATGGCAAAAGCAAGATGGCAGCCTATTTAAATACGTGCCAAAGGGTGCATAATCATGGATAGACATAATGACATCACGCGATATAAACACTACGGGTCTGCTCGTCAAGTGGACATTTTTATACAAATCTATAGTTGATGTATTGAACCTACAATTCTGGTCTACATGTAAAGAGAGCACTGCCTATAATATGTCCAATCTTTAGTATCAGGGGATCTGCTTATGTATTTAGCCAGTGGTGTCAAGTGGAGCAATGGTATCATAGGTATTTCAGTAGATTAAACAAAGATTAGCCTACTGGAGGCTATGAAGTATAGGTGTCACAATAGACTGTCAAACCAATTATAGACTGGACAATGCCGTAACCTTCCAAGTGCGAAAGCAAAAGTTGTTCATAACAGATAACTGGTATTTCAGTAGTTAGTGCCACAAGCAAATGGCTTGTCTAGACTAAGTACAGCCATACAGGCTCCAGGAAAAATAATGTAGTATAAAAGCCTCTCTGTATGAATACCACCAGACTCACCATGTTCACATTCGGACATTAATAACATCATACTGAGTTATTTAACAGGAAGCCATGGAATCGATTCATAATATATTAGGGGAATGCCCCAAGGTAGAACTCCTCATTCACCCCATTAGGGCTAAGGAAATCGATTTTATAAATCCAGAAAATGTTGTGTTGGTTCAATTTCTTCCCCAGGTCAACTCCTCTTTGAGGCTTGTGTACCACTTCCAGAATAATACATTTCAACTGGCCAATTGTGTGTCTATGTTCAATGAAATGTCTTGTTACCGGTGACCTGATATTTTTAGTGTGTATATTGCTCTTTTTCTCATGCCACATTTCCTTGGCCTTCCTTGAAGTTTGGCCCATGTAGAAGGTTCCACAGGGACAATTCTGGCCATAGATGTCTGAACTAGTGTTGCAAATTGCAAAATCTCTCAGTTTAATCTTTGCTCCTGAGTGTGGGTATCTCACATTGGGTCCTTTTATTACATTGCTACAATTTTTCAGTTGAGACACATGAATGTCCCAATCTTACGCCTATGGCATATCGGTTGTCTATTGATCACTTGTTCCTCCACTTTCACAGTCTAACCTCTAAGGTTCAGGTTCCTACCCATTTAATATGCGATAAATGGTTTAGGGAAATGTTTATTAATTTGTGTTTCTAGTTGGATTAGCCTCACTTTTTTAAGTAACCTGGTTGTTCGCACTCCTGAGTCGAGTATTTAAAGTGTATAGGAGATATATATCTCCTGTCTTGGGTTTTCACATGAGGAGACTGTCTTTCTGCTACTGATTAACTTTTGTCCATGCAACATTGATCTCCATAGGGTAACCTCTCTGTTGGTATTTTAAGGCCATTTTGCCACTTTCAGTCCTCAGGGTATACTCATCAGAGACTTTCCTTTTGAGTCTTAGGAATTCACTGTATGGAGGATTATCTTTAAGGTGTTTTGGATGGTAAGTTAGATAATGCAGGGTATTATTTTGTACCAGTCGGTTTGCATCTTTGGCTATATAGCCAGACGGCATAAACAGCAGCTGTGTGTCATCAGCATAGTTTTGAAATAGGACCGTGTTCTTGCAAAAAAGATCATAGATGAGTTTTATATATAGATTGAAATTGAGGGGAAACATACATGCTCCTTGAGGGATTCTCTGCATGATCAAGAGAATATTAGATGAATACTGTCCCCCACAAAAAGAAGTTGATCCTGCTATTAGCTAGATCAGGGTTAAGGTCTTGTGCAAGTCGCGGAAAATAAATCTTGTAGTCAAGCACATCAAATGTTGCTAAGAGGTCGAGGGACATCAACAACCCATCCTTGCCCTCATCCAGGATGCAAAGTGTACTATACTGAATATCAAACATGGAATTCTCTATGTACTATGCACTGGACGAAAGGCCGAATGGTTGGTGCCAAGTCAATTGTGAGTGACAAAAAAATGCTGCAGCTTTAGGTAGGCAATTGTGTCTAGGATATTGAGAAGAAAGCTAACATTGGTAATAGGCCGATAGTTACCGGAATCAAAAGGACACAGGGAGACCTTCTTTTATGATGGGAGTAATACAGGTCGCTTTCAGTGAATCAGGTATGAGACCAGTGGAAAAAGTATTCATATGCAAATGTAACATCCTAAATGTAAGGGGAAATACGGACTATGTGAATACTCAAAATTTGAGGGATCCATGTTGTTTTAGCGATTCTGCTATTTTCTGACTCATTTCTGTCGCATTCAAGAGAACTTGTCAAGTTGGCAAGTACATGGCTGGATGAACAGACTGTGCAAATATTAATCATATCAGTTATTGTTTCAAAAGATGAAGATTCTGTTATTCTCTCTCGTGAAGCTTTTTGCCCGAGAAGCCAAACACACAAAATAATAACAATTATGTTAGTAACATTAGCCAAACGGAAATACAATAGTTGTAAAAGACAAGTCTGGTGTGAATTAGACCTTGGGTTGAGGCACTTCCAAAATACTGAATCAGGCTTTGGATCAACTATCCTCTAGTGAAGTCTTAGGGCTGTCAAGATCATGATGGAGTGGGTTCAGTTGCACAGATAATACAAGGAATTCTTAAAAGTGGGGTTTCTGTTACTGTTTTTTCTATATGCCATCTCTCTCTCTCTCTCTCTCTTTTCAAGGCAATATGAAATATCTTCAAACTAACAGTTTCTGTCCTTGTCCTAACCGAGTAATGGGGATAGCAACATGTATCAATGTGGTAGTTGCAAAAGACATTTTTTCACAGTGGGGAAGTTGCAAGGTTTGGAAACGGTCTAGAGTGACAAGAAGTCTGGAGTTATGGGAAAGGTTGTTAGTCTATGTACTGAGTTAGGTAATAATTGGTGCAGTCACACTGTGTGAAACTAACTACACAGCACTTATCTGCTTGGTATTAGGTAACCCACCTTTTGGTATAGGTTTGTACTTCACAAATTGGTAGTGTGACTGAGCAGCCAGGCTCTCAAGAGGGGTAAATGTGAGCTGTAGAGCTGTTCAAATGAAATCCGTAAATACAAGTAGCCAAGTAGCACATACACTCAAGTTTTCAGTTATAAATAGTTATGTATTTATTAGCATCAATTTTTAATTAAGAGTTCTTCTTTAAAAAGGTAAATTGTTGTAACAATGTAAATATACTTTAAAATTACTTTCCAGAATCAAAACAAGTTAGTGGATAATCTTTGGATATGCTTCTTACACAATTCCTACACCCTGAGGTGAATTCAATCGCAAGGCCAGTAATGGCATTTATATATCTCACTAGTATACTTTGCAGATTCTGAGGTTGCAGAAAGGAAATGTTGGGGAAGGAAAACAGTTTCCCAGTATATGTAAGTTCAACAAAATCTTTCAAGGAAATCTAGATAAGCCTTTGCCAGCAGTAACAGTATACAACAAGCTACCATCTAGGAGGGATAAACAGTATCAATGTAAATGGACTAGAAGAGTCTTCAGGAAGCCAGGACAGTCAAAGCCATTTGGGACACAGTCTATGGATCTGATGCACTTCTTAGATCAAAGTCTTGCACACAGTTAGAGAGTTTTTAGAAAAAAACAATTGTAGATCCACAAGCTGTTAAGCCAGTGAAGAGAGAGTTAAAATCAAATCTAAAAGGTAAGCCAATGCAATTCCCAACTGAGAAGACCATGACTAAAAGGCAATAAGGTAATTACCCCAAGCCTAAACAGTAACTCTGGTTTGAAGAAGAGTGGTCTAGCTGGATTCTGTCTTGCTACCGGTGTGCAGACCCTTGTTCCTGAGCCTCACTCATGGAGACAAGAGGGAGGACATCTGGAGGGCTCCTGCGGAGGTAGTTGGGAGGTCGTCGGCAGCTGAAGACTCTTTTCAGTTCAGCAACACTTTGCAGTTTCAGAGCTTAGTAAATAGCACCGTTAGGGATTTTGGACATCGGTTGGACTCTCTTTGCTGCCACGGTCCTGCACTCTGGTGAAGCGACTCTGGATCTGGAGGTCCTGCTTCAGGATGGTGTTTAGGAGTCTCCTGGAGATTCAGGTCAGATTTCTTCTGCGGCAGATGTTCACTGGACTACGGACACTCGACATCCTGTCCTTCCGAACACACTGGAGCCAGGGGTGGGCTTTAGGGCTGAAACCCGCAAAAGGCAAGACAAAGAAAGGGCTCAAACCTGCCTGAACGCACAGAGTCAAACCCAAGAAAGACCTCACAAACAGAAAAAGGTGAAAAAGGAAGCCAGGGACCATTCTGAGAATAATGGTCATGCATGGGTGCTGTACCGCAGCTGAGGGTTCAGCGTGCAGTAGAAAAGCACCATGGTAGGAAAAAGTATACCAATGCCACCAGCCATTTAAAGTAGTGAGGGTAACATAGAAATGTTACATGAGAGAGTAGGATAAGGGATTACTAGGTAACCCCCAAGCACTCCACATATGATGGTGTGTGCTGGACCTACAAAGAGAAAAGTCAATTTCACTTTACTATTCTTGGGAACAGTAGTTCACACAAGAAAAGGTAGTTAAACCTTATGAGAAATCTAAAATGATTTCTCTGTGACACTGCACTGAAGGTGCTGTGTGTCACCATACAAAAAGTAGATGCCTATAGAGTGTGTCAGACTAAGGTCTCACTCAATCCAGGGTTTTAATTAAAAAAGTTCTAAGTCCAGCAAAAGAGCTGGGGATCTAGAAGGTTGAAGGGAATTAGCACAGAAATGAGAATTCTACTTAACATTCTGTTTGTTGTCATGAGGTGCTGATTTCATTTTCGCTAATTGTCCTATTAGGACACCTGCAGGGGGATGGATTTGAAATGTCATGTGTAATGTACTAACCAATAGATTAATGTAAGGTATGTCAATCTTTAGGTTTGTAAATTGCAAGAGCCAGTAGGAGAGTAGGGATTTGCATGTATTTACTGTCTGGAATATTAGTGTCATTTTGTAGTTTCTGTCTATAAAAACTGTAGCCCGATGTGGGCGGGTCAAGAGTTCTCAGCCTTTTGGTCACTTGAGACTGACTGGCATCCCACCTGATAATTGCATGAATGAAAGTGATGTCTTTCTGCAATGTGTGCACCGTGTTATTGTTTCCTGAATTTATTTGAAGCTGGTGACCTGCTGATGTGATCTCAGAGCCCCCTGAAGAGACGGGCGCCCCCACCACACATCCTGGGCTGCCGACATCTGCTCTCGAGAGCACTTTGTGCGCACACAAACGGAGTAGGTGAGTAAACGTTGTGTTCACTAAAAGTCTGTCTAATCTCTGGATTGGTGGTGCTGCACCAGGCCTGTGCAGGCAATTAAGGGAGGCACGTCATTTAGGGGACTCGGAGGACGCTTAGTCAATGAGTGAGCATTTGGTATGAAACACAGAGTTTGTGACATTTTTTCTTTATTGTCTTATTATTTCTTGTGACTTGCTATTGTTTAAGAGTTGATGAAGAGGGGGAAAACTCCTCTAGACGAGGAAAGACAATGTTGTGCAATATTATATAAGTATAAATGAAGTGTTGAGATGAATCTCCTTTGATGCGGCGAAAGATGACATCATAAGGTTGTGGTAAAAATGCAAGCTTAGCGTGGTAAAAAGGCAAAAATGTATCAGCTGGAGCATAAGCCCACTCAAAGGGTTGGGGGCTGTGTTGATAGCCACACAGTTCTATGCACTAGGCTGGAGAATGCCCTAAATAATTTTGTTTCAAGCAAATGCATTGTAGGCAATAGAGTTTGAGTTACAGGTAGGTATACAGGCCTTAACATTAGGCCGAGGCACTGTAAACAGGTCTCAGAGCTTGATTTTCACTAGAAACAAATTAACATTGTATTAATTTGCTTAGTAGCTGCAGAGGCTGGCAACACATTGCAAACTAAACTTCCCCAGGATCATACTGTAAGAAATGAACAGCCGTTGATACTTTCAAGGTCAGGAATCGAAGCTCATGGGTTCCGGGGAAATACAATGAATGCACAATCATTTTATAATTCAGCATATTAGTTTATGAAACCGGTCTACTGGAGGTTTCAAAAAGTCAATTGGCAGTTTCAAATGGCCCCTTTGCACATGTGAGCCTGGCAAGAGGTTCAAAGAGTTCCTTAGATGCAACATTAAAACAGTAACTTGTCGATGATTCAAGGCTCCTCCAGTGTCATGATTGGTTGTATTCCCATGAGAAATTGATGGAGATGACTGGCAGCAGATGAAAGATCTGCTGGTCATCTCAAATGTCTCTATGTTTTTGCACTATGATTACTTTTGTAATTGTATTGGTGTGTTCTGAGGCAACAGGCTCTACATTTTTGGTGGCACTTACGGGGAATTCAGCTTTCCCGACCAGACAGGGAATACGAGCCGTTGTCCGGGACAATGTTTGCAGACCAGTCCTAAGAGCTCAACACTGAGCAGGCCATGCAGGCACCGATTTTGCAACGGGCTGCCTGGTCGAAACACTCCCTGTGCTCGGAAGGGGGTACTGACCTTTACAGGAAGACTCTGGGGTCAAGAAGAGTAGAGAATCTCTAAAGAAGGATACGTGAGGGTACCCGTGCATGTATGTTTTAGGATGATGGATTATTTTGATGGTGTATCGGCTGCACCGTCAAGATGTTGTAGATTGTAGGTCGACTTGCCTGATAGGGATTGAGTGGATGGTAGCACATCTGAGTTAGAGCAGAGGGTTCTGTAGTAAGCAGCTGACCTTGCTAGACAGGATTTGTGCATAGTGCAGGCAATTGGTATAGTTGTGTCAATTTTTATTTAGTTGTTAAGGAGTATTGAAGTTGTGAAGAAAAGGAAAAATGGCATATACATACACATATACATCGTTTTTGTTATAGAGTGAAGTTACTGTTTTTTCTGTTTTTTGTAGTTGTGGAAATTTCGAAAGGGCCAAAGCAGAACTAATATTTATGTTGGACATTAACGTAGGGCATAATTGTTAAGGTGGAATTTGTGTATTAACTGAAATTAACATGTAGAGAGGTCCATTGTGTGTAAGTGGTGTGCAAGAAGTGAGCCTTTTGTTTACTTTTGCAGAGTTTAGCCGGTGCAATAATATCTAGGGCATTTGTCATAGTTTTGTTGAAGACTTCAACTAAGAAGTTTGGGTTGGAACTGCTAGGTAGCGAGTTGAGTGATGGTATGAGGAGTGGTAGTAGTTTGTCAGGTGTAATATTTTTTTACATCTAGTAGGCATAGGAGCTGCTAAGATGGGATTTGTGTTGCAGTTGTTGATCTATTGTCAGTGAAAAGTCAGTCAAATGATGGTCTGTCCAAGGTTGTGGTGTTATATTAGTAATAGTGGAAGTGCAATTCATGTTCACTACCCAGTCAAGGATTCTTCCTTTGTTATGAGTAGGGGTGTAGACTTTTTGGGATAGTCCGTGCTCGGATAGGATAGTTGCTATAGATTGTGCCTGTTTGTCCTCCGAGTCATTAAAACCTAAGTTGAAGTCACCCAGCATTAATATTTGCGAGGACTCTTTAGTGTTATTGGCAAGTAGACTAGATAGGTTGTCCTCGAAGGTACCGATGGGTCCATGGGGTCTGTATAACAGGTAGATAGTAAGTGTCTTATTGCTAGATACAGGTAGTTTGGCTATGAGCAGGATTTGAGTGGTGTGGGGGTGACAAGCCTTACGGCAAGGCTGGTTTTGGCTTCAATAGCTCTGGTATTGGGTCTATCCACTCTAAGTACCTGGTAGTTATCTGGGATGACAAGCATAAGGGCGGGGCCAGCTGTGTCA
Source organism: Ambystoma mexicanum (assembly GCF_040938575.1). Classification (NCBI taxonomy): domain Eukaryota; kingdom Metazoa; phylum Chordata; class Amphibia; order Caudata; family Ambystomatidae; genus Ambystoma; species Ambystoma mexicanum. The sequence continues at coordinate 527,214,006 of NC_090934.1, forward strand.
TGTAGCCATGATTCAGTGACTGCCAGGAAGTCCAGGTTATTAGAAGATAAGAGATTGGCTGTTTCAGTAGCATGTGCCACTAAGGATGTTGTGTTGATCAGGGCTCCAGAGATGGTAGTCGTATTTTTTTTGTGTTCGGCTAGGTTCATACGGAACCTCAGCCCACTTCACTGAAGCAGAACTTTGGAACTAGATCCAAACCCTGCAAAAATGTTCTGAAGCATCTCAGCAGAGGCACGCTACTTTATAGTATTGGATTTGAAGAATGATTTCTTCTCCATTGCCCTGCATCCAGGTACTCCAGGTATCTCACTGCATTTATGTATTGTGGGACCAGATTTTAACAGACAAGAATGCCCCAGGAGTACTGTGAGGGACCCAGCATATTTAACAGAGTAATACAAATGGATTTGAGCAACTTGCAAATACAGTGATACAATAGGTGGATGAACATTTACAGGCCGATTCATGGAATAATTAGCGCGGCGCAAGTGGGCAAAAACGTGCGAATCGCAGTGGAATAGCGAAAATCGCAGTGCAAGTGTGAAAATCGCACGAAAAGCAGCGCACGTCGATTCATGGAAGGCCGTGCGCGAGAAAACCAGCGGATGTGCGATAAAAAAGTGTGCGGCGCACGTTGGCGCACAGGCCATCTAACAGCGTGCGCCAGGTCACAGTGAAAATCGCACAGGCCACAGCGAAATTCGCACATAGCGCGGCGCACGCAACAAAAGTAGGCGGAACACAGGCGTAACACTCGGAATGGGGAACAACTTGCCAAAACGTGGGCGTCACGGGGGAAGTACAGGGCACAAGTGCGCGGAACGCCCACACGCTCGCCTACAACACGTATTCATTGAATAGAATAGGGGAAAAAAGCGCACGCTCAAACCAGCGCACAGGCACAAACACGACCGCCACAAGAAAGCAGGCGGTAGCGTCTCTGCGGCTGTAAGAAATGTGCGCCAAAAGGTGCGCCAACAAATAGCACCTATATACTGCCATGATGAATGTCCCATACTGTGGCCCTCCAGGAAAAATGACGTGCAAAGGGGTACCCACAAACACGGACACCCGCTGACAAAAAATACGTGTGCGTGTATACCGAGGTGCGCGGGAAGTCTCACACGCGATTTCAGCAGGGTACGTGCAGGGTACGTGCATCGGGCCTGGGGGAGCGGGCTACGTGTATTTCAGGGGTTCGCGTGAAGTTTCTCACGCGATCGGGCCTGGGGGAGCGTGCTACGTGTATTTCAGGGGTTCGCGTGAAGTTTCACACGCGATCGGGTCTGGGGGAGCGGGCTATGTGTATTACAGGGGTTCGCGTGAAGTTCCTCACGCGATCTGGCCTGGGGGAGCGTGCTACGTGTATTTCAGGGGTTCGCGTGAAGTTTCACATGCGATCGGGCCTGGGGGAGCGGGCTACGTGTATTACAGGGGTTTGCGTGAAGTTCCTCACGCGATCGGGCCTGGGGTAGCGGGCTACGTGTATTACAGGGGTTCGCGGGAAGTTCCACACGCGAATAGCCTGGGCGCGTGTATTTGAGGGGTGCGCGGGAAGTTCCACACGCGAATAGCCTGGGCGCGTGTATTTCAGGGGTGCGCGGGAGTTCCACACGCGAATAGCCTGGGCGCGTGTATTTCAGGGGTGCGCGGGAAGTTCCACACGCGAATAGCCTGGGCGCGTGTATTTCAGGGGTGCGCGGGAAGTTCCACACGCGAATAGCCTGGGGGCGCGTGTATTTCAGGGGTGCGCGGGGAGTTCCACACGCGAATAGCCTGGGTGCGTGTATTTATGGGGGGCGCGGGAAGTTCCACATGCGAATAGCCTGGGCGCGTGTATTTCAGGGGTGCGCGGGAAGTTCCACACGCGAATAGCCCGGGCGCGTGTATTTCAGGGGTGCGCGGGAAGTTCCACACGCGAATAGCCCGGACGCGTGTATTTCAGGGGTGCGGGGGGAGTTCCACACGCGAATAACCCGGGCGCGTGTATTTCATGGGTGCGCGGGAAGTTCCACACGCGAATAGCCTGGGCGCGTGTATTTCAGGGGTGCGCGGGAAGTTCCACACGCGAATAGCCTGGGCGCGTGTATTTCAGGGGTGCGCGGGAAGTTCCACACGCGAATAGCCTGGGCGCGTTTATTTCAGGGGTGCGCGGGAAGTTTTACACGCGATTTCTGCACGGTACGTGTATTTCAGGGGTGCCGGGGAGTCCCACATGTGATTTGACAGTGTGGGTCCTCCCAGGTGTACCCTGTACACCCTCCACGGCCCCTGCAGGCAGCCCACACCACAGGGGACTACCCTGCATCCCTGGTCATGTCCCGCAGGCAGCCCACCCAACATGGGCATGCCCCCCCCAGCAAAGGCACATGTCTCCTTGAACTAATGAACACCAACTCATGTCCCCTTGCACCCCCACCCCCCAGCACTGTGGGGCACCTGCCAGCAGGCCCCCACCCATGTCCAACTCATGTCCCCCACCACCCCCACCCCCCAGCACTGTGGGGCACCTGCCAGCAGGCCCCCACCCATGTCCAACTCATGTCTCCCACCACCCCCACCCCCCAGCCACCAGGGTCACCCTCCACCAGGCCCCCACTCATGTCACCCACCACCCCCACCCCCCAGCCACCAGGGTCACCCTCCACCAGGCCCCCACCCATGTCTCCCACCACCCCCACCCCCCAGCCACCAGGGTCACCCTCCACCAGGCCCCCACTCATGTCTCCCACCACCCCCACACCCCAGCAGTGCAGGGGCACCCTCCACCAGGCCCCCACTCATGTCTCCCACCACCCCCACACCCCAGCAGTGCAGGGGCACCATCCACCAGGCCCCCACTCATGTCTCCCACCACCCCCACACCCCAGCAGTGCAGGGGCACCCTCCACCAGGCCCCCACTCATGTCACCCACCACCCCCACCCCCCAGCCACCAGGGGCACCCTCCACCAGGCCCCCACTCATGTCTCCCACCACCCCCATACCCCAGCAGTGCAGGGGCACCCTCCACCAGGCCCCCACTCATGTCTCCCACCACCCCCACCCCCCAGCCACCAGGGGCACCCTCCACCAGGCCCCCACTCATGTCACCCACCACCCCCACCCCCCAGCAGTGCAGGGGCACCCTCCACCAGGCCCCCACTCATGTCTCCCACCACCCCCACACCCCAGCAGTGCAGGGGCAGCCTCCACCAGGCCCCCACTCATGTCACCCACCACCCCCACCCCCCAGCCACCAGGGACACCCTCCACCAGGCCCCCACTCATGTCTCCCACCACCCCCACACCCCAGCCACCAGGGGCACCCTCCACCAGGCCCCCACTCATGTCTCCCACCACCCCCACACCCCAGCAGTGCAGGGGCACCCTCCACCAGGCCCCCACTCATGTCTCCCACCACCCCCACGCCCCAGCAGTGCAGGGGCAGCCTCCACCAGGCCCCCACTCATGTCACCCACCACCCCCACCCCCCAGCCACCAGGGGCACCCTACAAGGCCCCCACTCATGTCTCCCACCACCCCCACACCCCAGCCACCAGGGGCACCCTCCACCAGGCCCCCACTCATGTCTCCCACCGCCCCCACACCCCAGCAGTGCAGGGGCACCCTCCACCAGGCCCCCACTCATGTCTCCCACCACCCCCACCCCCCAGCCACCAGGGGCACCCTCCACCAGGCCCCCACTCATGTCTCCCACCACCCCCACACCCCAGCAGTGCAGGGGCAGCCTCCACCAGGCCCCCACTCATGTCACCCACCACCCCCACCCCCCAGCCACCAGGGACACCCTCCACCAGGCCCCCACTCATGTCTCCCACCACCCCCACACCCCAGCCACCAGGGGCACCCTCCACCAGGCCCCCACTCATGTCTCCCACCACCCCCACACCCCAGCAGTGCAGGGGCACCCTCCACCAGGCCCCCACTCATGTCTCCCACCACCCCCACGCCCCAGCAGTGCAGGGGCAGCCTCCACCAGGCCCCCACTCATGTCACCCACCACCCCCACCCCCCAGCCACCAGGGGCACCCTACCAGGCCCCCACTCATGTCTCCCACCACCCCCACACCCCAGCCACCAGGGGCACCCTCCACCAGGCCCCCACTCATGTCTCCCACCGCCCCCACACCCCAGCAGTGCAGGGGCACCCTCCACCAGGCCCCCACTCATGTCTCCCACCACCCCCACCCCCCAGCCACCAGGGGCACCCTCCACCAGGCCCCCACTCATGTCTCCCACCACCCCCACACCCCAGCAGTGCAGGGGCACCCTCCACCAGGCCCCCACTCATGTCTCCCACCACCCCCACCCCCCAGCCACCAGGGGCACCCTCCACCAGGCCCCCACTCATGTCACCCACCACCCCCACCCCCCAGCAGTGCAGGGGCACCCTCCACCAGGCCCCCACTCATGTCTCCCACCACCCCCACACCCCAGCAGTGCAGGGGCACCCTCCACCAGGCCCCCACTCATGTCTCCCACCACCCCCAAACCCCAGCAGTGCAGGGTCACCCTCCACCAGGCCCCCACTCACCTCTCCCACCACCCCCACACCCCAGCAGTGCAGGGGCAGCCTCCACCAGGCCCCCACTCATGTCACCCACCACCCCCACCCCCCAGCCACCAGGGGCACCCTCCACCAGGCCCCCACTCATGTCTCCCACCACCCCCACACCCCAGCCACCAGGGGCACCCTCCACCAGGCCCCCACTCATGTCTCCCACCACCCCCACACCTCAGCAGTGCAGGGGCAGCCTCCACCAGGCCCCCACTCATGTCACCCACCACACTCACCCCCCAGCCACCAGGGGCACCCTCCACCAGGCCCCCACTCATGTTTCCCACCACCCCCACACCCCAGCAGTGCAGGGGCACCCTCCACCAGGCCCCCACTCATGTCTCCCACCACCCCCAAACCCCAGCAGTGCAGGGTCACCCTCCACCAGGCCCCCACTCATGTCTCCCACCACCCCCACACCCCAGCAGTGCAGGGGCAGCCTCCACCAGGCCCCCACTCATGTCACCCACCACCCCCACCCCCCAGCCACCAGGGGCACCCTCCTCCAGGCCCCCACTCATGTCTCCCACCACCCCCACACCCCAGCCACCAGGGGCACCCTCCACCAGGCCCCCACTCATGTCTCCCACCACCCCCACACCCCAGCAGTGCAGGGGCACCCTCCACCAGGCCCCCACTCATGTCTCCCACCACCCCCACACCCCAGCAGTGCAGGGGCAGCCTCCACCAGGCCCCCACTCATGTCACCCACCACCCCCACCCCCCAACCACCAGGGGCACCCTCCACCAGGCCCCCACTCATGTCTCCCACCACCCCCACACCCCAGCCACCAGGGGCACCCTCCACCAGGCCCCCACTCATGTCTCCCACCACCTCCACACCCCAGCAGTGCAGGGGCACCCTCTACCAGGCCCCCACTCATGTCTCCCACCACCCCCACCCCCCAGCCACCAGGGGCACCCTCCACCAGGCCCCCACTCATGTCTCCCACCACCCCCACACCCCAGCAGTGCAGGGGCACCCTCCACCAGGCCCCCACTCATGTCTCCCACCACCCCCACCCCCCAGCCACCAGGGTCACCCTCCACCAGGCCCCCACCCATGTCACCCACCACCCCCACCCCCCAGCAGTGCAGGGGCACCCTCCACCAGGCCCCCACTCATGTCTCCCATCACCCCCACACCCCAGCAGTGCAGGGGCACCCTCCACCAGGCCCCCACTCATGTCTACCACCACCCCCAAACCCCAGCAGTGCAGGGTCACCCTCCACCAGGCCCCCACTCATGTCTCCCACCACCCCCACACCCCAGCAGTGCAGGGGCAGCCTCCACCAGGCCCCCACTCATGTCACCCAGCACCCCCACCCCCCAGCCACCAGGGGCACCCTCCACCAGGTCCCCACTCATGTCTCCCACCACCCCCACCCCCCAGCAGTGCAGGGGCAGCCTCCACCAGGCACCCACACATGTCCCCCTGCCCCCAGGTCCTGACGATACTCAATCATGGCAGTAATGGGCAGCATACCCAACACCCAGGCAAGGATTGCATCCACCCACATAGTGAATGCAATTACATGATACAACCCCAATGTCAAGTCTGTAAATGAACACATGTCCGTCACACACACATACACAATGGGTGCAAGTCAATGTCAAAACCCATATCATGACATGTATGAAACCAATGAGAAAATACCACAAGTGAAACTTAAAAAGAACATGTATTAAAGATGAAAAATAAGTAAAAAAATCAAACATACAACAATGGGGATAACAAAATAAATGGTCCATGTCCGAGAACAAATGTAAAAATAAAAAAAACAAAGTAATCCAAAAACAAATGTTGTCCAAAGCAAAATCATGTGGAAGTAAAATAATGAAAAACCATTTCCTCATGGTGAACACAATAATTAATAAAAAAAATGTTTCTTCAAAAAGCAAACTATATACACGAAAATTCCAGGGTCCATGAGCCCAACACCATAAATGAAACCTACTACTACCTAATGAAAATAATATATACAAAAAAGTGGCCATTGTCCGAGCGGTCCAAAAAAACAAAAATTAATCAAGGAAACCTAACACTAACTAACTAAATAACTATATACAAAGGCAGCGGGCAAGACCTGCGGCTCACTCGGTGATGTTGCTGGGCAGGGCATCATCGAACTCCATGTCGATGTCCTGGAGCGGGACCCTGTCCTGGCCCCGAGGTCTCGCAGGGATAACCCCATGTCCAGCTCAAACTCCCTGCGAGCTTCCTCGAGGCACTCAGCCCGCCTCAACGCCCGACGCATGGAGAACTCCGCCCTGACCATGGTGAGCCGCTCCTCTTCCGCCCGCTGCCGCTCCGCACCTATCCGCTGGACCAACTGCTCCCACACGGAAGACACCACCATCCCAGGGTTGCCCTGCCCTCCGGCCGATGCCTGCCCCTCTGATCTTGATGGCCCCGAGCCATGATGCCTCCCACGTCGAGCCCGCTGCTGCCTCCGACGCCACTGCCTCTGCCAGCACGACGGCATCCAGGCTGATGGAAACCACCGACGCCGTCGTGCACGTGCCCTGCCTGATGATGCTGTCACATCTTCCATCTGCTGGGGTCCAGTTGCTGTGTTGTCCACTCCTGCTGGACCTCCGACTCCCAACTGTGGCAGGGATGGGATCCCCACCGAGCTGGCTGCATTGGTCGGGGCAGGTCCACAGGGGGCCCTGGTGGCATCTGGGCTGGAAGACGGCAAGGAGAACGACTGGTGGATAGCCTGCACAGAGGAGGAGAGGGCCGCCACATTGGCCAACACATGCAGGAAACCCCCGAACATGGCCGATCCCAATTGGGCCACGTCGGCACGGTGCACTTCGTGATGACGTGCGTGCTCCTCCCGGGAAGCACGCACGGCATCACGAATCACAGCCGTGCGCATCGCGACCCCAATCAGGACCTTCTCTGCACGGCCAGGGGTTCCCACGTCCGCAGGTGGAGGGGAGTCAGGTGACATGGAAATCCCCTCTACCTGCGGACCTGCGGACGGGCCTGGGACGGGGCATCCCTGCTGGTGCATGGTGGTGCACTCACAGGGTCAGGGACAGCGACATGCACAGGCCCCTCCACGGTGACCTGTGCAGCCTCCTGCCCCTGGCCCTGGACTGCACCACTTGCACCAGCAGGGATGCCCCCACTAGGCCCCATGTGTACCCCAGTGGTGGCCTCCTCCTCCTCTGTGCAAACCACCAACCTGGATGGCTCCTCACCGTCTCCCACCATAGCAGGCCCCTGTGGGGGCTCACCCACCCCTTCCGCTGCAGCCGTGGGGGCATCCCCGCCGCCTTGCTCCACAGCGCCGTCTCCGCCCTGTACAATGGTCCCCTAGACAGGAAGCAATAGCAGATGAGCACCACTGTCAAAGTACACTTCCATCATGTCCCTCCACAACACATGGGTCAGTCCAGGCAAAACACACACAGTAACAGGCATGGTGCATGCCATGGACATTTCCATGCATGTCCAATGGACTCTTAAAACATTCAATGATATGTAACTCACATGCATCATGGCTCATGCCTATCACAGGCACACACTTCACCTCAGTCACATCCATCTGGCCCCAAACACACCAAACACAGCGGATACAAGGGTAATTTGGCTGCTTCACTGAATCTGTGCATTGTCACACACATGTGTCATGCATCCATGGCATGCACAAGTCACAGACACGCAGGTCAGGCACACAGACATGGCTACCATATATGTACCTGGCATCAGCACCCATCCCTCACCCCCACCCATGTCCAGGTACAGAGACTGGCATGCTCTCATGTTCAAAATCTGCATAGGGCTCCCCATGCGGCATTTGAACACATGCAACAACCATGTGGGTCACACATCACTGGTCGCACATGCATTACCATGATGTCCCTGCACACATACATGCATACATGGCCTATGGCACACATACAGGCAAGTATCATAGAACCAGCATACCGCAACATGCCCTGTCTCACACAGTAATGCTTGGACACTTACCGCTCAACTCCAGACGGGCCTCCCTCTCAAGGATCTGGGCGTGGAGCACTGGGCGTACGCGTTCCAGGACCCTCATCTGGATGGAACTCATGCGGCCCCAGGCCCCCTCCACAAAGCGCCGGGCCTTCACAAGGGTCCTGGACCTCAAGTCCTCCCAGCGCTTCTTGATCTTCAGGACGTCGCGGGTTGCCACCCCCTCCGCGTTGATGGCAACCACACAGTCGGCCCAGATCCTCTGCCGTCCTTCCTTGCTGGCGCGGGACGATCCAAAGAGGGCCTCATACTGCCCCAGGACATGCTCCACCAGGACACCAACTTCGGTGGCAGTGAAGCTGGTGCCCCTCTGCCCCTCTGGCCTGGGGTTGCCACTGGTGCCAGATGTGGAAGTGCCCGACATGGCAACCCCAGAGGCAGGTGTGGGTGGGCAACTGGGTCCTGGGGCTGGGCTGTGGAGCGATGTAATCCCAGTCGGGAGTCTTCAGTTCCAGCAGGGGTGGACACAGCAACTGGACCCCTGCAGATGGCTGATGTGCAGGCACCAAATGGCAGGGCACGGTGGCAGCAGGCAGGCAGGCAGCAGCAGATGGCACGTGGGAGGCTGCTCGGGGCACTGGGGGGCAGTAACTCGGCCTTCTGGGCAGGAGCGTGGTCTTCCGTGTGTTTTCGCGTGGCCAGCTTGATACGGAGTGATTTGGCACGTGAAAATCCTGCACGTCAGCGTGAAATCCGAGGAAAGGCCCTTAGCGCGTAAGCGCGTCAGCACGCATACGCGATTCTATTGGACCAGAGTCCCTCAGCGCGTAAGCGCGTCTGTGACGTGACCCGCACGGGTGTTCCCCACTCAGCACGTGATGACGGGGCACACGTGGAAATACTGCACGTCAGAGTGTCATCGCGTGTAATTGGACAAAAGTGCGCGTACACGCGATTGGCCTATGTACGTGTATTTAATGGGTGCGCGGGCACTTACACACGCAAGTACGTCAGCAAACCTGTATCCCGTGGTGCGTGTGAATTTCCACACGCTCTTGGACTGGGAACTGGATTCCAGGGGTGCGCGGGTCACACGCTGTATCCCGTGGTGCGTGTGAATTTCCACACGCTATTGGACTGGGAACTGGATTCCAGGGGTGCGCGGGTCACACGCTGTATCCCGTGGTGCGTGTGAATTTCCACACGCTATTGGACTGGGAACTGGATTCCAGGGGTGCGCGGGTCACACGCTCGCCTAGAACACGCGCAAAGCATGAATTTGCGCACTTTAACAATAACAAGCTCAGACGCCAGGATGAACATACCGTTCCTAGCAGCAGTGGCAGTGGGCTACCAAAGGAGGAGGAGGAGGATAGTCAGGGCCAGAATATTCACACCCAGAACCAGCCTTTTCGGGATGCCTGATGACCAGGTGTATGGGAGGTACAGGTTTCCACCACACATCATACTGGACCTGGTGAGTGAGTGGGAGGATGACCTCACATCACCCACCCTGTGCTCCCAAGCACTCAGCCCCCTGGAGAAGGTCCTCAATGTACTGCACTTCTTAGCCACTGGATCATTTCAGCGGACAAGTGCCATAGTGGGTGGGGTGTCACAGGCCACCCAGTCACGCTGCCTACACCAGGTCTTGAACATCATGACTGCACGCCCATCAGTCCGCAGGCACATATAGTGCCCAGAACACCTGCAGAAAGGCATGCTGCCGCTCTGGATTTTTACGGTGTGGCACGATTCCCCAAAGTGCTAGGTGCCATCGACTGCACCCATGTGGCTCTACGTCCCCCCAGGGCATCTGAGCACATCTATAGGAACCGCAAGCACTGGCATTCCATCAACGTGCAGGTAGCATGGAATGCCAAGGGAATCATCACCTCAGTATATGCCAACTATCCCGGCTCCACCCACGACAGCTTCATTTACCGAATGTCCACCCTAAGCCGGGACCTAGAAGCTGGGCGGCATGGCGATACATGGCTGCTTGGTGAGTATGTATGCCACTGCACATGCATGCATGTTGGATACTGAGCAAGGTCACAACCCCACCAATGATACCAATCACCACCTCCACAGGGGACAGTGCCTACCCTCTCAGCCCCCACATGATGACGCCAATTCGGAACCCCACCACGCCACCCGAGGTAAGATATAACACAGCCCACATTACGACCCGGGGCATAGTGGAGCGCACATTCGGAGTGCTAAAGTCACGCTTTCGTCCCTTGACCATTCTGGCGGGCAGCTGTTATACGCTCCCCCAGTAGTGTACAGGATCATAGTGGCAGCATGTGTCCTGCACAACGTTGCAACACGCCGGGGCCTGGCCGTGGACATGGTGGTGGCCCCACATCCCCAACCACATGCACAGCCGCTGCGCATGGGAGGGGAAAGGGCACGGGGGGAGGCAGCCCGTACACAGCTAGTGGCTAATTACTTCACATAGAAATCACACCCCTGTGGAGTGCACACTGCCCTGGCACATTCCATCTGACAATCAATGATGACTCAACCTGACACTGATCCTGAATGTCTGGAGAATGAACCGTGAATACCAGATCAGCCTGAGATTGTTCACCTGGAAGTGTCACAATGTGTGCATCCCTACCCACACAGACACCACCAATGCAGTTTTGTGAAGTTACACATTCAAGCAGCTAAAATGATTACCCACTTGCAAAATGCAACAAGAGGACAGTGCCATGTCAGCCAACCCAACCCCAGCACCGCCACACGACACACCGTGCCATGTCATGCTAATTGCAGGTAAACAAAGTAATCCCCACAACATGACACTAGTCTCACTATGTACAGTGTCCCTATTAGAAACCTGCAACACCTGAAATGCTCACAGCAATGCCGGACCAACAACATACTTGAGCACGTAGTACCATTAACATGACATCACAAATGTTACATATTAGTAGTCTCACCACCTGGAAATGCCTGCACTCCCACCACTACCAACTGTGCAGTGTTGGCGCCATGTAGAGTTGTAGGTGCACTGCTGCCAACATGGACCCCATCTCCAGACTAGAGGTCCTTGTGTAGACATGAGGAAGGGACCTGCAAATTGGGAGGTAGACACAGAAGATGAGTTACACATCAATGCAACATGCAGTGTACAACACAACAGCAATATGCACTAGTAATGTATACACAGTATTGACTACAGACTGCCCACACAGCTCATGGGAGTCCAACATCACTGTGTAATTCACTGTCACTTGGGCACACCCTTTGCAAGCCCATGGAAACAGGAAGCAGGAGGGGTGTGTGTGACTCAAACCCAAGCATCTGAACCAAATACATTACAAGCCTGCATGTGCCCAGCCAAAATGCAGCGTATGCCCACAGGAACCACGGAAGCCAACAAATCGTCCCAAAAAAATAGGGAATAAAAGAAATAACAATAAAAATTAAAATAAGAAACAATCAAAAATGGCCATTGATGGGCCCGGGGGGGTTGGGGAGGCCACCCAGGAGGTCCGAGGACAGGATGCACACCAGAACCCACCTGCGTGGATCCTGGGAAAATAAAACACCTCCATAGGCTCATGGCCCACACGGCTACCCTGTTGTGGGAGTATCACTGCTGTCGCTATTATCACCCTGTGCAGCTGCATCCGGAGGTGGTTGCACTATGGGAGGCAGCCCATGCAAGGCCCTAGTCTGCTCCTCCATGGCTGCAAGCATGCGGGTGTGGTAGGTCTGGTTCTGGAGGATGAGTGTGCGGAGGTCCCCATGCAACAACTCACGGGATGCCCGGACCTCCGCCCTCGTTGCCTGCATCTCAGCTGAGAGCGTACGGGTGAGACGCTCCAGCTGCTGTTCTGTCCTTTGGTGTGTTGAAGCCTCAAGCTCAACAAGATTCGTCCTGAGGTGAAGGAGCTCCTGCCTCAGGGCTTCCCTGTGGCCCTGGGACTCAATGGAGATGGCCTCCTGCAGAGTCGCCAGTGCCGCCCGCCTGTCCCTGTTGGACCCCAACATGTCCTCCCTGTGTGACTGGCAGATGGAGTCGGTTGCCTGCTCTAGTCGCTCCATCAGCCTTTCTGGGGGGACAATGGAAGTGGCCACCCTATCCATGGCCTGAGCCATCATCTCGGATGATGCAGCCTGTTGGGTTGCCATACCGTAAATGGATTGCTCCCATGCCTTATTGCCGGGTGGCGTACGGCCACCACGTCGGCGGGCACCACACCTGTCTGGGGCAAGGCGAACTGCGCCTTGCTGTGCCGGCACTGCCTGAGGCTGCAGGACTGCATTCCCCCTCTGATCTGCTGGCCCAGGAACAGGATCAGATGTCGCGGAGTGTGACCCTGCATCCGTAACCACCGAAGGCGTAGCTGCCAACACTGACATCCCCATGGAGGGTTCTGACCCTGGTGCAGGTGGGTGAGACAGAACAGAATCCCTCCCTGGAACACTCACCTGCGACGGCACGTAGGTCTCATCCGAATCAACACCTGAGTACAGCTCGGGGGAGGTGCAGCCAGAGACACCCCTTGAGAGCACGACCTGCAGCACTTGTGGGTTCTCCCCCACCACCACACCACGTCCCTCACTGGTGGTTGGTCGGCCCTCGGACCCCTCCTGGGTCTGCACCATATCCACAACCCCAGCAGTATCAGGTGCGTCTTCCCCTGCAAAGACATGAAAACAAAGAAATGGAAACAGGCATTAGCACCATGGCACACAATGAGGGCTGAGAAGCAAGAGAACCAGTACTTGATTGACACATGTCCCACATGACTGAAACCCTCCCATGCATGCACCCTCACTGCGTATGAAGTGCAGGCAAATGGCACACACTGATGACACCAAGATGGAAAATGAACACATTTTCTGCATGCTGCCTGGCAGTGGCATCACACATTGGCCTGTGATTGCCAGGTGAAACACACATGCCATCGCACAGATGGCATGTACCATTGCTATTGAGTGAAGATGGAGAGGAGGGCAGCACCTATTCATTCAGTCCAGTTCCCACATGTAATTGCCTTTCTAATTCTAACAGGTCAGATTTTTCACCTGGAGCTGCCAGTCTGAAATGGTCCAATTGCACAGGGACATGTGTGTACAAATGATATCCAGGTAACAAAGTCACTCCACTTCACCATTGCCATGTCAGACATGTGACTAGTGGACAGCGACATGGCTAGTAAAAGTGGGGGAATGCAAACAATCTGACTGAATGAACAGTGAAAAATAGATAACAATGTTGTGGCAAGGTGACACTTCAAGGGCAACTGGCGTGCAGTTGGGCTAGATGTCTACTGTTGGCAGAAGGGATACTGCTATGGCCAAATGCAGCTGTGCAGGAAGTATTGCATGAAGCACATGGCTGACCCATACGACTCAGGCGCACACACTCTCACCTGGCACACAAACAGAAGCCCTCACACACACACCATGCACATGGATGACACACACATGCATGTGCACTCACCGGACAATGCCTCATAATCAGCCAGATCTCCCACGCCTTGGATCTGTTCCTCCGTGACGTAGGTCCCAGCGACTGACTCATGTGGAGTGAGTTCCATGTCTACTACTGGAGACCCACCTCCAGTCACTAGAGTTGCGGCATGACTTGAGGCCAGCTTACTCTTTGCCCTGCGCTTTAGGTCATTCCAGCGCTTATAGCAATCATTGGCTGTGCGCCTCACGATTCCAAGGGCACTTACGATGTCCGCAACGGTCTGCCAGTGTGCCTGGCGTTGTGCAGGTGTGGTCTTGGATCCTGCAACAATGACCATCTCGTTGTCATGTCCGGACACATACTCGACACGTGCATTCAGTTCGTCATCCGTGAAGCTGGGCTTCCTGGACGGGCCGGACTGTGTAGCCGTGTCTGGGGCATCAGCCTGTGCAGGACGAGCACTCTTCCTCTTCCGCTTGGAAGGTGGTGGTGATCCTGAGTGTCCTGCGCCGCTCTGGACACTAGGGGCAGGAGCCCTGGTGGACTCTGTATCAGGAGTGTGGGATTGCACACTCAGCATGGGAGTTGGTGCAGGCATTGGCTCTAGTGTGATGGTGTCAGGGGGAATGTCAGCAGCATGGACTAGGACCGACACTGTCCTGGCTGGGTGTGTGAGGGCTGGGGTGGATGGAGCCTCAGCTGCCCCTGCAGCCTCTCCGCCCTGCCTCCTTGGTGCAGCAGATGACCTTGCTGCCCCAGATCCACGTGGCATGATGGCATCAACGTGCACCAGCGCACGTGTCGTAGCCCTGCTGACCTGGAAGTCAGCCATGGAGTCAGCCAGGTCTGGTGCCACAATGGGCTGGTCCAACAAGGGCTGAGCATGGATGGTGTCAGCCACATCAGCCTCAACGGGAGGGGGGCAGGGGGGGATTATGGGTGCCCGTGACTGGTCCTCCACACATGGGGGGACAGGCTCACCCTGCAAGTTACGACCACGTCCCCTACCGGATCCACCACGGCCACCACTTGTGGCTCTTCCACCTTTGCCACCCTTACGGAATCCTCGCCTCCCAGCCATGGCACTGATGTTAATGTGCGTATGGGAGTGGATGTAGACTATTGTCCTGGGCAATTGGGGGTCAAAGGGGTTGGGTACCAGATGGTAATTGTACCCTAGTGCTCTAGCAAGGCTGATTGTAACCCCTGGGGAAAGATGACGGGTCACGCAACGCACAGGAGGCCCAAAAAAGGGAGATGACGTGCACGCAACCCCTCCTAGACCACGTGTGCAGAAAGAAAAACCTGCACTACGCTGTGGCACCCAGTAACACAAGAATGAACGTATGCGTGTCACACGCAGCCTAGAATGACCTCTGAAGGGGTAGGCTACACACGGGGCAAGCACAGATGTTAGATACGTGCGTGACTCACCGTCTGCCTGGTAAACGAGCGTGTAAAAGGAGCACGTTTGGTTGGCAACACCCCCGCCAAAAGAAGATTTGTACGCTGTCTGAGGAGACAGGACAACAGTAGAAGGGAACACTGTTTGAGGGAACAGGCCCAGGTAAACCAGTAAAAGAGAAAAAAGAGAAAAAGCTGTCAGAGGTAACAGGGAATACGAACTTGAAACGCCGTGAAGTAAATCGCGTGTGAAACGACAAGAAGTACAGAATTCACCCACTCTCTCTCCACGAAAAGCACGTACAAGGAAAACGTGTTCTACACGTACCTTTTATACAGGGCCACACGTCCAGCGTCACTTACGCGGCGTGTACGCGCTAGGGCCATTTCCACCAATTACATGCTTTGTCACTTCTGCGTGTAGGGCCATTTACACCAATCACACGCTTTGTCACTTCTGCGTGTAGGGCCATTTCCACCAATCACACGCGATTACACTCTGACGTGCAGTCTTTCCACGTGTGCTCTGTCATCACGTGCTGTGTGGGAAACACCTGTGCGGGTCACGTCACAGACGCGCTTAGGCGCTGAGGGCCTTTCCTCAGTTTTCACACTGACGTGCAGGATTTTCACGTGCCAAATCACTCCGTACCAAGCTGGCCACGCGTACGCACACGGAATACCACGCTCCTGCCCGGAAGGCCGAACTACTGCCCCCCAGAGCCCGAGCACGCTCCCACCTGCTGCTGCCTGACTGCCTGCTGCCCCTGCACTGCTGGAGGGTGGGGGTGGTGGGTGACATGGGTGGGGGCCTGGTGGAGGCTGCCCCTGCACTGCTGGGGGGTGGGGTGGTGGGAGACATGGGTGGGGGCCTGGTGGAGGATGCCCCTGCACTGCTGGGGGGTGGGGGTGGTGGGAGACATGGGTGGGGGCCTGGTGGAGGGTGCCCCTGGTGACTGGGGGGTGGGGGTGGTGGGAGACATGAGTGGGGGCCTGGTGGAGGGTGCCCCTGGTGACTGGGGGGGTGGGGGTGATAGGGGACATGAGTGGGGGCCTGGTGGGGGCTGCCCCTGCACTGCTGGGGGGTGGGGGTGGTGGGAGACATGGGTGGGGGCCTGGTGGAGGGTGCCCCTGGTGACTGGGGGGTCGGGGTGGTGGGAGACATGAGTGGGGGCCTGGTGGAGGGTGCCCCTGGTGACTGGGGGGGTGGGGTTGGTGGGAGACATGAGTGGGGGCCTGGTTGAGGGTGCCCCTGGTGACTGGGGGGGTGGGGGTGATAGGGGACATGAGTGGGGGCCTGGTGGAGGATGCCCCTGCACTGCTGGGGGGTGGGGGTGGTGGGAGACATGGGTGGGGGCCTGGTGGAGGGTGCCCCTGGTGACTGGGGGGTGGGGGTGGTGGGAGACATGAGTGGGGGCCTGGTGGAGGGTGCCCCTGGTGACTTGGGGGGTGGGGGTGATAGGGGACATGAGTGGGGGCCTGGTGGAGGGTGCCCCTGCACTGCTGGGGGGTGGGGGTGGTGGGAGACATGAGTGGGGGCCTGGTGGAGGGTGCCCCTGGTGGCGGGGGGGTGGGGGTGATAGGGGACATGAGTGGGTGCCTGGTGGAGGCTGCCCCTGCACTGCTGGGGGGTGGGGGTGGTGGGAGACATGAGTGGGGGCCTGGTGGAGGGTGCCCCTGGTGACTGGGGGGGTGGGGGTGGTGGGAGACATGAGTGGGGGCCTGGTGGAGGGTGCCCCTGGTGACTGGGGGCGTGGGAGTGATAGGGGACATGAGTGGGGGCCTGGTGGGGGCTGCCCCTGCACTGCTGGGGAGTGGAGGTGGTGGGAGACATGGGTGGGGGCCTGGTGGAGGCTGCCCCTGCACTGCTGGTGGGTGGGGGTGGTGGGAGACATGAGTGGGTGCATGGTGGAGGCTGCCCCTGGTGACTGGGGGGGTGGGGGTGGTGGGAGACATGAGTGGGGGCCTGGTGGAGGGTGCCCCTGGATGGTGGGGGGTGGGGGTGGTGGGAGACATGAGCAGGTGTGCAGGGTAGTCCCCTGTTTTGTGGGCTGCCTGCAGGGGCCGTGGAGGGTGTACAGGGAACACCTGTGAGGACCCACCCAGCCTAATCGCGTGTGTAGCTTCCCACGCACCCCTGTAATACACGTACCAAGCCAAATCGCGTGTGAGAATTCCCGCGCACCCCTGAAATACACGTACCCTGCTGAAATCGCGTGTAAAACTTCCTGCGCACCCCTGAAATGCATGCGCCCAGGCTATTCGCGTGTGGAACTTCCCGCGCACCCCTGAAATACACGCGCCCAGGCTATTCGCGAGTGGAACTTCCCGCGTACCCCTGAAATACACATAGCACGCTGGGAGACATGAGTGGGGGCCTGGTGGAGGGTTCCCCTGGTGGTGGGGGGGTGGGGGTGATAGGGGACATGAGTGTGGGCCTGGTGGAGGATGCCCCTGCACTGCTGGGGGGTGGGGCTGGTGGGTGACATGGGTTGGGGCCTGCTGGCAGGTGCCCCACAGTGCTGGGGGGTGGGGTGGTGGGAGACATGGGTGGGGGCCTGGTGGAGGCTGCCCCTGCACTGCTGGTGGGTGGGGGTGGTGGGAGACCTGGGTGGGGGCCTGGTGGAGGATGCCCCTGCACTGCTGGGGGTGGGGGTGGTGGGAGACATGGGTGGGGGCCTGGTGGAGGCTGCCCCTGCACTGCTGGGGGGTGGGGGTGGTGGGAGACATGGGTGGGGGCCTGGTGGAGTCTGCCCCTGCACTGCTGGGGGGTGGGGGTGGTGGGAGACATGGGTGGGGGCCTGGTGGAGGCTGCCCCTGCACTGCTGGGGGGTGGGGGTGCAGGGGGACATGAGCAGGTGTGCAGGGTAGTCCCCTGTTTTGTGGGCTGCCTGCAGGGGCCGTGGAGGGTGTACAGGGAACACCTGTGAGGACCCACCCAGCCTAATCGCGTGTGTAACTTCCCACGCACCCCTGTAATACACGTACCAAGCCAAATCGCGTGTGAGAATTCCCGCGCACCCCTGAAATACACGTACCCTGCTGAAATCGCGTGTAAAACTTCCCGCGCACCCCTGAAATGCATGCGCCCAGGCTATTCGCGTGTGGAACTTCCCGCGCACCCCTGAAATACACGCGCCCAGGCTATTCGCGTGTGGAACTTCCCGCGCACCCCTGAAATACACGCGCCCAGGCTATTCGCGAGTGGAACTTCCCGCGCACCCCTGAAATACACGTAGCACGCTGGGAGACATGAGTGGGGGCCTGGTGGAGGCTGCCCCTGCACTGCTGGGGGGTGGGGGTGATAGGGGACATGAGTGTGGGCCTGGTGGAGGATGCCCCTGCACTGCTGGGGGGTGGGGGTGGTGGGTGACATGGGTTGGGGCCTGCTGGCAGGTGCCCCACAGTGCTGGGGGGTGGGGGTGGTGGGAGACATGAGTCGGGCATGAGTGGGGGCCTGGTGGAGGCTGCCCCTGGTGGCTGGGGGGTGGGGGTGGTGGGAGACATGAGTGGGGGCCTGGTGGAGGCTGCCCCTGCACTGCTGGGGGGTGGGGGTGGTAGGAGACATGGGTGGGGGCCTGGTGGTGGGTGCCCCTGGTGGCTGGGGGGTGGGGGTGCAGGGGGACATGAGCAGGTGTGCAGGGTAGTCCCCTGTTTTGTGGGCTGCCTGCAGGGGCCGTGGAGGGTGTACAGGGAACACCTGTGAGGACCCACCCAGCCTAATCGCGTGTGATAATTCCCACGCACCCCTGTAATACACGTACCCAGCAAAATGGCGTGTGATAATTCCCACGCAACCCTGTAATTCACGTACCCTGCCAAATCGCGTGTGATAATTCCCGCGTACCCCTGTATTACACGTGCCCTGGCTAATCGCATTTAAGACTTCCCGCGTACCCCTGTAATACACGTTCCCTGGACAATCGCGTGTTGAACTTCCCGCGTACCCCTGTAATACACGTTCCCTGGACAATCGCGTGTTGAACTTCCCGCGTACCCCTGTAATACACGTTCCCTGGACTATCGCGTGTTGAACTTCCAGCGCCCCCCTGAAATACACGTACCCTGGCACCCTGGCTAATCGCGTGTATAACTTCACGCGTACCCCTGATATGCACGTTACCCACTTTGCGTTCCTTGTTTGGCAGCCCTGTAAACTGGTCCAGGGTTAGCGCAGCCCTTTGCGATGATTTAGCGATTTTGATGGCTTTTCCTTGCGCGAGGGCGTTCTTGGGGGCGTTACTGGCGCTGCTGCAGGGTCGCTGCGATACTCTGCGCCACGGCTGGTTTGGGAGCCTAAAATCCATGAATACGCTGTGCGCGGAAATCGGTTTAAGCGCACGTTCCTGGCGCAAACAATCGCACGCGGACACTCTGCGCCAGCCGCTTGCGACACTTTTCTGCGAAATTCTATGAATTACCCTGTCAGTGTGTAGCACAGCAGAAGATGAATGCAGGGAGGAGTCAGTGACACTATTAACGTTGCTAGCTGACAAGGGATACAAAGTGGACAAATAAAAAATTGCAGTGTTGTCAAACAGGAGTGGTTTACTTGGGGCAGATGTTATCAGCAGATGGCAGAAAAATATCACGAGAAAGGGTTGAAGCAATACATAAAACACCCCGGCCTAAGACAGGGAAAGAAATGCAACAGTTCCAGTGTCTATGTAATTACTGCAGAGCATGGGTCTTTGATTATTACATATACACCAGGCCACTGCTCCAGGCACTTAAGAAAGCTCAGAAAAACAAAATCAACATAAATGGACAGCTGAGATGAATTCACATTTTTACCTGCTCAAAAATGAGCTGGCACATGCACCAGTATTGGTCACACCCAATTATATAGAGATGTTCCATGTGTTTTCTCACTCAGACAGTACAGTAATGACAGCTGCACTGCCACAAAAGAAGGGACAGAGACATAGGCCACTGGCATATTACAGTGGAGCACTAGACCCAGTGATGCAGGGACACTTTCTTTGTGAGCAGGAACTTGCTGCATTCTCAATTCAAAAGGCATAAACAATAATAATGGGATGCACAGTAATTTTGCACATGGAACATGCATTGTTGGCAGTACTAGAAAGGTCCAAATCAATGTTGACAACTCAGAGAGAATATGGTTTTGAAATTATACTAACACACCCAGCAATAGAAGTTGTAAGATTCAGGATGGTAAATCCAGCAGAATTAATTGTAGAACCGATAGAGGAGGGAGATGGTACACATGATTGTGTGGCACGCATGGCCAGGAACGAAAGGAACCCCTGGCAAAAGAAGATGTAATTAGGGAGGGGGCGTGATCTTTAGTGATGGGTCCTCAAGTATGGACCCATGTTCAGGAGAGAGGCATACTAACTCAGCAGTAGTAGGACATAAACATGGAATACAAAACGAAGGGCAAGTCACAGTTTTCTCCCAAACACGACTGCTAGCACACTACTCTGCACAAGCAGCAAAATTGGTGGCAGTATTTGAGGCACTAAACATGTCAGAAGGACATACAGTAAATATATTTTTGAATTCTGCATGTGTAACATCTACAGTACATTCAGGACTAGTGAGATGGGAAAGGAGGGGATTCAAGAGAAGTGATGGCACACTGGTACAACATGCAGCATGTTTGAGTAAATTATTGGAAATGCTATCACCCCCAATAGAATTGACGATAATAAAGTGCAAGGGCCCATACAGAGGGACACGATTTTATTTCAAAGGGTAACAAAAGGGCAGATACAGCATCAAAAGAAGCAGCATATTTACCATAAGTGACACATGTGCTGTTCCCTGGCTAGAACAAGAAAATACCACTAATAGCATTGATGAAAGCAATAAAAGAACAAAATGCACTGCCAGAGGGCTTCAATGCATCAACAGATAATAGAATTACAGGGAGAAGCACCAAATGATGAAAAGGAGCTTCGGAAGAAAAGAGGGTGTTCTCTGCCTCCAACATATTTGATTTGATGGCAAGACTGCACCGTCAAGGTGGTAATGCCAAGAAAGTTGTTGAATGTAGCCCTGGAACAGCATCACTACCCTGCCCACATATAGAAAGAGCATGTGGATGCAGGGATAAGTGAGGATTGTTTTGTGTCAAATTTACCTGAATCTGTGTCTGAATTTGTGAACAACTGTATAATTTGTCAAATGTTTTTATGTGGTCACTCTTTGAGAGAGATACAAGGAATATGACCGGAAGGGTCCTTCTGGCACATGCATATCGACTATTTTGATATGCAAGACAGATTATCCCCTTATAGATACATGCTTACTGTGTTATGTCTGTTTTCATGTTGGCTTGAGGCTGGTCCCTGCGACTATAATCATGCCCGCTCAGCGGCAACATTTTTGCCACACGAAGAATGGTCATTGGGGCCTAGTACCCTGTGAGACCCTGAGGGTACCTGCCAGCCAGTCAAGGAAGGCAGTAAGGATAGCATGTTATCAAGGAAGAGGTGGAGAGAAGGCAGAGGAGAAAGGGAAGGTCTTCAGCAGCTTCTGGAAATTCAGGTGGTCCGGCTCAAGTTTGAGAAGGGCAGGTAGGAGAGAGCTCTACACCCCACTCTCAGCTTGGAGAAATGTCTGGCACTCAGAGAGTTCAAGGTAGCAGAGTGAAGGGCTCTGGAAGGAAAGTATTTAGGCAGAGAGAGTTGCATATAGTGCAGGATCCCGGCCCCACATACCCTTGTGGATAATGCAAAGGGTCTTGAACTTGATCCTTGCAGCTACCGGGAGCCATTGCAGAGATTTCAGGGCTGTAGAGATGCGGTCCTTGGGCTTAAAACCAAGCATAAGTTTTGCTGTCCAGTTCTGGGTTAGTTGAAGGGGTGGGGGTAGAGTTAGCAGATTGAGGACAGGGATGTTGCAGTAGTCTAGCCTGGAGATAACCAGAGCTCTGGAGATAGTGAGCTTCTCAGGGAAGGTGTGAAATGGTAGAATACCTCTGAGGAGGTGAGCTGGAAGTGGGCCTTCTTGGCAAGGTCTGTGATGTGATAAAAGAAGGAGAGAGTGGAGTCGAAGATGACCACAAGGTATTTGCCCTTAAGGCGAGTGTAGAGGGCCCAAGAAGGTTGGCCATAGTGTGACAGGAAAAGGATGATCAGTATGATCAGGGGTTACAATGAGCAGAATCTCAGTCTTACTGGCTTTGAGGAAGAGCTCATTGGAGGCTCATCTTTTTTGAATCACAGATAGACAGTCAGGAATGAGCGAGCAAGGAGAGGAGGCTGAGGGAAGCCTGAAAGAGAGCTGTGTGCCATCGGCATAAGACTGGAAGTTGGACGAGAAGGTGAATATCAGGTGGGCCAAAAGGGCCAGTAGACATTGAAGAAGAGTGATTAATCCCCAAGACTCTCAGAAAGAGAGCATAGCAGATTTTTTAAGTGCTAGGGTGGTGCTGGGTGGAAAACAAGTGTTAATCAAGAAGGACTAAGAACATCACAAAGTGCCAAGGGTTATCGGTTGCGTGACCTGTAATGGGTGGTCCGACAACTGCACCTAGGCTGAGTTGTCCAACCTGGGAAAGAGCCAAGAAGATCCAAAAGACAAAAGCTGTGTGATATAAATGTTGAAGTGAAAGAGAACATTTTTTTGCTACGAGTCAAAAGGAGTACCAGTTGAAGCTGCAAATATTGGTGAAAATCAAGAAACTTGAAACATTTGGAACTGTGTTGATCTTTTGGAAAGAAACCCTGAGATATCCTGGAGCTGAGATGAACTTGAGGGAGAGACCCCTGAGATGTCTTGTAATTGTATTACATTTGGGCAAGGGAACCAAGTCCTTTTTGTGGAGCCATTTGAACTTGGGGAAGGGGAAGATGAACCAAGCTCAAGCTGGAAGAAGTTCATTGCTTTGAAGCACTCCACCTGTGCATATCACTGTATAAACAAACAATTACAATTACAATTACAATTACTTAATTTATTTGAACAATTTGTCTTTTGGTGCTGTCATCCCTTCACATTGTATGTCTTTAGATGTGAGGGCAAGCATAGCTTTTGGACACAGACAGACTTTTACGTTGAATTTACTGACACACACTATCCTTAGTTTGCTTAGGTAGGGAAATAATACCTTAGCATAGGGCAGGTTAGGCCATAATCCATCTTGACACAAAATTAAGTCCTTTTTGTTAAGAAAGTGAATCTGTTAGCTGTGTCATGCTTCATGATGCCTTCATAAAACCCTGTCAAAAAAGCAAAAGGTTCTTCTTGGAGGATGGTGCAGGACCTGCGCCTGTTGAATAATAGTGTAGAGACAGAATTCCCAGTAGTACCCAACTCTGTAACCATCCTTTGTAAAATCCTCACAGAAATAACTCATTTCACTTTAATAGATCTCAAAAATGTATTTTTCTTCATCACATTACAACCTGAGTCCCAGCTCCGTACAGCAATGACGTATAGGGGCCATAGATTCCAATACACTCATTTGCCACAAGGGTAATGTGAATCGCCTAGTATTTTTAACCGAGTACTGCAAATAGATTTAGGAAACGTACAAGAACAGAGCTGAGTCATTCAGTACGTAGATGACTGTTTGGGCTGCAGCGCAAAAGAAGAGCAATGTAGACAAGATTCGGTAAAGCTTCTAAACTTATTGGCAGAAAAGGGATACAAGGTGGACAAAGAGAAACTGCACTTCTGCCAGCAAGAACATGTGTAACTAAGACAGATCAGATCATCAGCACAGAGAAGAGTAACTCAAGAAAGGGCACCATCAGTACACCACACAACACAGTCAACCACAGTCTAAGAGATGCAACAGTGGGTTTGGAACCCAAATGAACAAATGAGGAATTGTGAATAAATTGGCAATTAATTTTGAATGAATAATGAATCATAAAAAAGGTGCAAAGTATTGGGGAAAATACAATGTGTATATTGAATACCAAACTAAAGAAAATACAAGGAAATAATGTGAAATTGTAGCACAAGTGGAAAACGAATAACGTGCTATATTGAAGGTGGTGAAATGTGGTACAAAGGTTAAGAAACAAAGTGAAGGCTGTTATGAACATTCATGAACTGAATGAAAAGCAAGTGTAAAATACAATTGGTTGAACTCAGAGGGGCAAGGTGAATGCAAGGTGTTGGAAGAAAACATACACCATCAAACAAAGTGAATGCAGGTTGTGTCATGATGCATACTCCCGGAGAGCCAGTCCAAGACCGGCAGCCCCGGAAGCACACATCAGGTACCAAAGGGAAGGTCCAGCAACCCCAAATAGGGGCCCTTTGGACACAGTCCTGGCGCCGTAGGCGCCAGGCTCATTTTGGACATCAGTCCTGGCGCCGTAGGCGCCAGGCTCATAAAGGGAGTGCTTTGGTGGACTTACCTGATGCAGACCATGCTGCCAGATCCAGACCTCTTTGAGGCCTGAAAGGAACTACTTTACCTGTGGGACTATTTTGCCACTCGGGCGTGGTCAGGGAAGGATACATACCTGATTGGGGAAGGATACATACTGGGACTTCTTTGGAGGCAATTTAAGCTACGCCCAGACAGCAGCTCACGCTTCGCGTTGCTCTGCTCCTAGCAGCTGGACGCTCACCGTGTCTGCTCCTGCATCCTGACTCCAGCCACACCTGCTTCAGTCCTGGAACACCTAAAAGGAAGAAGAGAAGAAGAGAAGGTGAATAAAGGATATTACCTGATATTGCATGGGATCCTGAGCCAACACGCCGACAATCCTAAAGGAAAAGACATTATTTTTGGATTCCTTGCGTTGCTCGATGCAGCGCTGTGCTCAACTCGCCTGTCCACAAGGAATTCCGTACTCCTACGACCATCCGCACGTTCCGCTGCATTCCAGCACCTAGGAAGGAAAAGAGAAGAACAAAAGGTGAGCCAGAGAAAACATTGGGAAAAAACTGATTTGCCAGAAGGCTTACCTGGCGATTGGTGGGGGAGAATCCTTCCTCATCTCGGGTCGGCACGCCTTTTGGCAGTACCGCGCCCCGGCCCCTATGGGGAAAAAAGAACACGCGCATTAGTGGGTGAACATACAGTCATTAGAAAAACCACCCTAACATAAGCTCACCTGAATTATCCACAGCGGATTGTCTTCCCTACGTGGAATCTTCGCTCTGCACCTGCGCTAAAAGACTAAAAGCAGTCCATTGAAAATAAAGGCCAAAAAGGAAGGGAGAACAACCCTTGAACTTAATAAGTCATATACTTACGAAAGCGCCTTATTCATCCAAAAAAACAGTGAAGCAACTGGACCTGAATGCCCGTCCAATAACCAGTGAAGTAACTGAATTCTACCGCACTCCTGCACCAGAAGCAGGATGGAGAGCTCATCATTTCAAATCTTAAGGTGAGAATTAACGGGAAGGTTCAGAGGTGGTTTGAAGAGAGAGTAAAAGGGGAAAGGAGGGGTTCGACTCGTCACTCCGCAGGTGATTAAAATCCTTTTCCCCATCTACAGAAAGATCTTCCTACGCATCAGACAGGCGAGGTTTGGGGGTCCGGCCCAGTCGGTGTTCCGAGTCCTGCGCATCACCTTAGAAGAGGCCGCAGCAGCCCAGACCTGGTCAGCGTCTCCGTGGGAGTCAGGTGAGCATTACAGGTTGTGGCAAAGCCAAAAGACTGCCAATATATGATATGATATGATTTGGTATTTATAACATGCCTGTACACAAGTGTTTCTAGGTGCCACAAGACAAGGAAGGGGGGGGGCAGAGGGATGACAGGACAAATGATCCTACAAGGCCTTGTGTCATTTGGATTGTGCAAGTGCGACAACAACTGTGCAGGGGGAAAAGGGAGAGGGGAATGTGCAGGGGAGAGGGAAGGGGACAGTGTAGTTAGGGCATTAAGGCTCTGAGTAAGTGCAGCCAGGGCATTGTGGCTCTGGGTAAGTGCATGGAAGCAAGTAGGAGTTTTGGTTACAGACCCTAAGTGTGCAGTAGGCCAGAGGCAGTGCAGGCAGTCTGGTCATGGAGGGGCCTGGTACCCTGTGAGACTCTGGGGGTACCCGGCAACCAGTCAAGGTAGGCAGACAGGATAGCAGGTTAGCAAGGAAAAGGAAGAGAGAAGGCAAAGTAGAAAAGGAAGGTCTTGTGCAGCTTCCAGAATTTCAGGTGGTCCGGCTCATATTTAAGAGAGGCAGGAAGGCTGTTCCAGAGGTAGGCACCTGCAGAGGAGAGAGAGATCTACACCCCACTCTCAGCTTGGAGAAACAACTGACCCTCAGAGAGTTTGAGGTAGCAGAGCGAAGGGCTCTAGAAGGAAGGTCTTTAGACAGAGAGAATTGGATGTAGTGTGGGTACTCCGGCCCCACATAGCCTTTTGGATGATGCAAAGGGTCTTGAACTTGATCCTTGCAGCCAACAGAAGCCAGTGCAGAGATGTCAGGGCTGAAAGATGTGGTCCCTGGGCTCTAGGTCTTGCAGTCCTGTTCTGGATTAGTTGAAGGGGGAGAGTAGAGTTAGGCAGATTGAGAAATAGGCTGTTGCAGTATTCTAGACTGGAGAGAACCAGAGCTCTGGAGACAGTGAGCATCTCGGGGAAGGTGAGAAATGGTACAATACCTCTGAGGAAGTAAAGCTGGAAGTGGGCCTTCTTGGCAAGGTTTGTGATGTGAAGAAAGAAGGAGAGTGTTAGAGAGAATTCTCTGTTTAGGCTGAATTTCCTAACATAGTGAGTCCCCCAGCAGCTTTGCTGGATTTCTGGAGTTTGTTTTTTTCATCCTGCCAAGAGTGAGACTCTTTTTCTCCCACTCTTGGACATGAATGTGGTTGATTTCTTTGAATGTCAATGTGTTCTATGGGCTATGGGGTCTTTTACTTCATAGGGCCTCATGTGTTTTGCTATGTGCGTTACACAACACCCTCCGTGCCGTAACACTGGGGTGTCCTAGAGGACCCCCACCATAGACTCCATACCCTGGGACTGACTACTGTCTCCCAGGGCATGTAAAGTCACCATTGGCTTTAATAGACCTAAATTTACTAACAGAACGAGTACAAACCATCCTATCGTGGACGTATTTGTAGGGGCAATTCAATTACCCCTGGGTCTGTTGTTCGAGGGGGCACTGTCCCGTTCCAATCGTCGAGTTTTGGCTGGTGGCAGTGGATACTACTTTTTATATTCGACCGCAAATATATTCCTATGGGATTCTTCCCATTGTTGGAGGCTAATACTTTTTCACATTAGTCTCTAACATACCGCCGGTTTATTTGTCTTAAATAAATCTACCGGTTGGTATTTTCTGCCAGAACTCGGTTTTTAAAATGGCGTATGTGTTCGCCTCTGTAACTCTGAACCAAAGGTTGAGCCCTTTGTTCCACTTTTGGTGGGCTTCTGCACAGAAGCCCTCCAGAGTGGTGCCATTCTGTCTGGGTACCACAGGGGGTGTGGGAGGGGGTTTAGGCACCCTGGACTGAGTTGCCTTGCCAACTCAAGTCGCACTCTGGTGTGATTGGCCCGAGTGGTGAGCCGCCCCGCTCACCACTTAGCATGTTTGATTGACAGCTAGGCTGAATGAATGGCGGTTTTCTGCATACAAGCAGGGCTTTTGGGACTTGATCTTCAGAAGTCGCCACAGGACCTAAGAATCTGACGAGGATAAAGCTGAGCCACCTGCAACGATGACACCTCCGGTGGAGCCCTGCTGAACCGACTCACCACTTCCCAACAACAGAGGAGATCTCCCTGGTGGAGAGTCTTCTTCCCCTGACTGGTGGGAACAACCAGTCCCTTGCTTTTTCTTCGCTTCCAGGACGTCTAGTGGTCGAATTGCCCGTGCTGAGCACCCCGGCAACCGGATAGCCACTAACCACTGTACCGCGACCAAAAGGTGGTACCTTGTGACAGAGCACTCCGCGGCTGGTCTCTTCCCTGGTGGTGCAACGATCTTCAACTTTTCCTCGATGACGGGATCCTCTCATCTTCTGGCAAAGCCACCAGGAACAACTGCCCCCGCCGGAGCTGTCTCTTCGCTCTCAAGGTACTGTGTCCGCCTGGCTTCCCTTGAAACGGTTAGCATGAGGTGTCTTAAATTCTTACCTTTCCATTGGGTCGCCTCCAGAGCTTCTTAAACGTTTGTTCTAACCTGGTCCAACCTTTCTGTGACATTTCGCTACAAAGACTTGAAGTGCATTTCCACTGTGGTACTTTTGGGACATATCGCCTTGCCTCTCTCCGAGTGGACCTGGCCTCTGAACTTTGTGATTTACAGTAGACCCTGCCTTGCTCACCTTGCATTTGTTTCGTAATAGTGTTGGTACTGAGTTGATTTCATACCCTGCCTTTTTCTCTCCCTTTATAACGAATACTAGAGTGCCATCTAGGTTAAAGCATTCACCTCTGTCTGCAAATAAGTGGTGCCGTTGAACCTAGACTTGTCGAAATATTGTTATGGGATTGATATATACTTATAGTAACTGTGATTGAAGTTGTTTGCCATATTAGTGATATGGGCCTGGCCTCTGAACTTTGTGATTTACAGTAGACCCTGCCTTGCTCACCTTGCATTTGTTTCGTAAAAGTGTTGGTACTGAGTTGATTTCATACCCTGCCTTTTTCTCTCCCTTTCTAACGAATACTAGAGTGCCATCTAGGTTAAAGCATTCACCTCTGTCTGCAAATAAGTGGTGCCGTTGAACCTAGACTTGTCGAAATATTGTTATGGGATTGATATATACTTATAGTAACTGTGATTGAAGTTGTTTGCCATATTAGTGCCAGTGTGTTTTCCATAGATGTGTTTTTAAATTAATAATAATATATTTTTACACCCAAGCTCTGATCAGTGTCTGCTTGTTCTACTGTGTAAATTGCCCTATCCTGTATACTCCAAATACGGCCTACCTCGTCTTGAGAGAAGTTTGACTGCTCAGCCACAGCTACCAGGTAAATCTGGGTGGTACAGACTGCTACCAATTGGGTTTACTGCTAACTCCAGTAGACTTAAACTTTTTGCAGTGATCCCAGAGGGAACTGCACAGGTTTCTGCCTAACACTGGTGGCGGGGGTGGGATTCGTATCGAGTATACAGTTTAGAGTGCTTTTCAGCACTTTAGGATAACTAACCACAAAGCTTAGCACTAAAAAGCAACTTTCTAAAAACATGTCTACTATGGAAGTTTACAGTCAGGAGTCCTTGTCAGGAAAAAATACTGAGAGTTTGAGAGCTCTCTGTAGACAAAAGAATCTTTCTGTAAAAGGCAAGAAAATAGAACTGATAGCGAAATTGCTGAAAAACCAAAGTCTGGGTACTGGTTCAGACGAACCAACTTCTCCAGCAAATGTAGATAGCAGTAATGGTGTTGATCTAAATCAAAGTTCTGATGATATTGATGAAGAGGCTGAAGAGGAAGGAGAGGCTAATGAAACTGTCTCCCCTGCTCCTCTGTCTGCCTTACCAGCTGTGCCTACTGGGCCTATAGCAGGTCCCACACTAAGTCCTCAAGTCCTTGACCTAGACAAAATGTAAATAGACTTGGAATTCAGAAGGATTACTGCTCAAACTGAACAGAAACACCAAGAAATGCAACAAATTCTTAGGCTCAGAGAAATGGAGCTCAAGCATGAGTTAGAAATGAAAAAGTTGTCTGTCGAAACTGCTTCTGTCTCTGGCTCCTCTAGAAGTTCCAGTCCCAAAAGACCCCGGATGCCTAAGGAATTAATTGGTATGTATGAACCAAAGTTGGATGTGTTGGATTGGCTGAGTTTGTTTGAGTACAATCATGGGCTCCAGAACATCACAGGTAATGAGCTACTTACCTGGTTGTTCTCTAGGCTCCCCCCTGTTGCAACTGATGTGGTAATGGAGTTGGGGGAGGAGGATAGGAAAGAGTATGAAAGTGTGAAACTAGCTTTGATAGCTAGATTTGGGAAGACCCCTTCCCAGTATCTTAAGAGGTTTAGATCCCTCAAAAAGCATGATGGTACCCCTTGGGCTACCTGGGTGAGTGAAGGGTTGAAAAACTTAGAGGGATGGATTAAGGGTTACAAGGTGAACACTTATGAGGGTATGAAGAATCTTTGTATGTTGGAGTCTATTTATGATGCCTGTTCTCCTGAGCTCAGACAGCACTTGGCTGATTCGAAGGAATTGGATTCCAGGAAGCTAGCTAAGGCTGCTGACTTGTGGGTTGCCAACAGGGCTACTCATGAGGATTCTGGGGCAACTCAGAAAAAGGATGAGGGAAAACAGCCTAAAAAAGACTCAAAAGAGAATTCTAATGACTAAAATTCCAAAGAGGGCCCAAAACAAAACCATAAGGGTAAGCCACAAGGAAAACCACAGCAGAATAGTGTACCTTCTGGTGCCAAACCAGGGGGAGGCCAGAACAAGCCACCATTCCAGAAAGTATTCAGAAAATGCTTTGTTTGTGGCTCTACTGACCATGTGAAAGGAGATCCCAGATGCAAGGGTAAACCTTCAGGGGTCCAGCTTGTCTCCTTAGCCTTTGCTCCAGAGGAGGAAGTCCAAATGGCAAGTGGAAACTTTCTACTGCTGGCTGATGAACCCAGTGGAGTCTCAGCCAGTGTTTCTTTAGTGTCTCTGGGTTTGTGGGAACAACAGAATTTAGATATCTATAATTCTATCCCAGATAATACTAAAGAGTATTATAAGGACAGTGTCCAGGTGAATGGCCAGGAAACTCCTGCCATTAGGGACACTGGAGCTAGCATAACTGTGGTGGATACATCTTTTTTTCAGGCTGAGGATGTTGCTAAGGCACCCAAACACCTCACCAAGTTAGCTGGAGGGCCTGTGCAGATGCTTCCCCAATTACCAGGTCTCATCCAGTGTAATGACATGACTGTGAAGATACCTGTCAGCATACAAAGTGAGGTACCAGTACGAGCTCTGTTGGGTAACGATTTAAAAACTCTCGGAGTTGTGTCTCATACCCCCAGACCTCCTAGTAAACAGTTACAGGAGCTAACCAGACCTGCAAGTGAGAGAATCAAGTTGAGGTACTCCCCAGGAGATGATGAAGAAGGATATCACTCCTGCTCCACTGGAATTGTCAGCTGCTGTCTAAAAGAAATCCGAAGCGAAAGGGAAACCTTAAACTTCTATACCGAAACCAGTAGCCAGCACTTCAGTGCAGCCAACAAGGACTTCGCCTTGGTTGTCCAAAGTTACACCAGTAACTCCCCCTCCAGCTGAGGCTGAGAGGGTGGTACAACCCTGTGTGGTAGAATTAGACTCTGAAGAAGAGCTAATGGAAGGCCAGGAACTCATTGGAGATCTGGATCCTGTTGACCATCCTGAGCTGCAGTCGTTACTGGCAGAAGGTGGACCCAACAGGGCAGACTTCAGTAAGGGACAGAGAGAATGTCCAACTCTGGAAGGTCTTCGCCACCAGGCAGAAGCTCAGGCTGAAGGGCAGGAGCCTGGGAAATACAGGTTGCACTGGGAAGATGGCCTCTTCTACAGTGAACTGACCGAGTCTGAACCTGGAGACTACAAACGACTTGTAGTACCCCAAGAGAACAGACAATAGTTTTTGCAGTTAACCCACGAGATTCCTTTGGCTGGTCACTTGAGTTTCAAGAAGACTAAGGAAAGGCTCTCTCTCTACTTTTATTGGCCAAAGATGAGGGCCGAAGTAGAAAAACACTGCAGGAGCTGCCACACCTGCCAGACCTCTGGTAAGGTTGGCTCCAAGAATGTGGCACCTTTAGTGCCTCTCCCAGTTGTGGGAGTCCCATTTGAGAGAGTAGGGATTGACATTGTTGGTCCCCTTGATCCTCCAACCTCCTCAGGCAACAGGTTTATACTTGTTGTAGTAGACCATGCTACTAGGTATCCTGAGGCAATTCCTATGAGGACTGTTACAGCTCCGGCTGTGGCTAAGGCCCTCCTTGGTATTTTTACCAGGGTCGGGTTTCCTAAGGAAGTAATCTCTGACAGGGGTCAAACTTTATGTCCCACTACATGAAAGCCATGTGGAAAACCTGTGGGGCTACTTACAAGTTCTCAACAGCTTACCACCCACAAACCAATGGGTTGGTAGAAAGGTTCAACCGAACCATGAAGAGCATGATAGGTGCTTTAGAGGAACCCCTTAAACGGAAGTGGGACCTTCTACTGCCATGCCTTCTCTTTGCTTATAGAGAAGTCCCTCAGGAGGGAGTAGGTTATTCTCCCTGTGAGCTTCTCTATGGTCATCCCATCAGAGGTCCATTGGCCCTGATTAAGGAGGGGTTGGAGAGTGCTCCTTCCCCCAAGCCAGTCAGAGTGACTGACTACGTGATAGGTCTCCGGAGGAGAATGTCACACATGATGGCGGAAGCAAGTGATAACTTGAAAGATGGACAAGCATTGGTCAAGCACTGGCATGATCAAAAGGCTAACATGGTTGAGTTCACTCAAGACCAGCTAGTTCTCGTTATGATCCCAACAAGGCAGAGGGCCTTGCAAGACAAATGGATGGGACCCTTAGAGTTGTGGGTAAACTTGGAGAGGTCAACTATCTGGTGGACTTGGGCAATCCCAAGGAGGCTCCGACAGTCTTCCACACCAACAGACTCAAAGCGTATGTCTCGAGTCCTGATGTAGGAGCGTTGCTTCTAGCATCATCAGAGGAAGAAGAAGTGAGTGAAGCTCTTCCGGATCTCCTCAGCGGCTTACCTTTAGATGAAAAAATTGAAGGAGTAAATCT
The DNA here is from genome assembly GCF_040938575.1 of Ambystoma mexicanum. Lineage (NCBI taxonomy): Eukaryota > Metazoa > Chordata > Amphibia > Caudata > Ambystomatidae > Ambystoma > Ambystoma mexicanum. The sequence continues at coordinate 527,247,012 of NC_090934.1, forward strand.
CTCTTCAAATCTGACACCTGAGCAACAAGAAGAGTGCAAATCTATGTTGAATCAGTTTGCCTCTCTGTTCTCACTTTTACCAGGCTTGACCCCTTGGGGCCAGCATGACATACTCACTGGTGACTGTCTGCCCTTTCAAAAGCAGAGGATACAGAATGTCAGAAAGTGTAAGAACCCACATGAAAGGTGAGGTCAGCAAGATGCTTGATCTCGGGGTAATAGAGCCCTCTACTAGTCCATGGTCTAGCCCAGTTGTGTTAGTACCAAAGGCAGGATCTAAAGAACTTAGATTCTGTGTGGACTACCGAGCTCTTAATGCAGTCACTAAGACTGATGCCCACCCTTTGCCAAGAACAGATGAGTTGGTGGAAAGACTTGGTTCAGCCAAGTTCCTCAGCACATTTGACTTGACGTCAGGCTATTGGCAAATTGCCCTGACAGACCATGCCAAGGAGAAAACGGCATTTTCTACCCCAGCTGGCTTATACCAGTTTAAGGTAATGCCTTTTGGATTGAAAAATGCACCTGCTACATTTCAACGGATGGTAAACCAGGTTCTGAATGGGATGGAGGACTTCTGCATGGCATACTTGGATGACATAGCAGTGTTCAGAAATTCCTGGGAAGAATATGTAACCCACGTAAGAGATGTTTTTCAGGCTCTTGGATGAGCCAATCTGACCATAAAGGCGAGAAAATGCCAAATTGGACAGAGTAAGGTAGTCTATCTTGGACATGAGGTAGGAGGTGGAGAAATAAGGCCTTTGCTCAGTAAGATTGAAGCTGTGCAAAATTGGACAACACCTACTACTCAGACCCAGGTGAGAGCCTTCTTAGGTCTCACTGGGTATTACAGGAATTTCATTGAGAACTATGGGACCATAGCTTCTCCTCTGAATGTCATCTCCTCTCCAAAATTCCCTAGTAAGGTTAGATGGAACGAGGAGTCCAATCAGGCCTTTGAAAACCTGAAAAAGGCTCTTTGCCAAGCCCCAGTACTCAGAGCTCCTGATTACCACCAAACTTTCATTGTGCAGACAGATGCTTCAAATGTAGGAATAGGTGCAGTACTCAGTCAACTGGATGGGAAAGGTAGGGAGCACCCCGTTTGCTTCGTCAGCCGCAAGCTGAAGGATCCTGAAACAAGGTGGGCAACAATAGAAAGAGAATGCTTTGCTTTTATGTGGGCTCTGAAGAAGTTTAGGCCATACTTGTATGGTTCTACTTTTGTCATTCAGACTGACCACCAACCCTTGAGATGGTTAATGCAAATGAAAGGGGAAAACCCAAAACTACTGAGATGGTCAATCTGCCTGCAAGGGTTTGATTTCACCATTGAGCACAGGTCAGGGTGTCACCACCAAAATGCTGATGGTATCTCTAGGATGTATATCATCGACTAGAGGTATGAGATTCATCCAGGAGTGGATTAAATCCTCCTGTCCCTTAGTCTGGGGGTGGCGAGTGTTAGGGAGAATTCTCTGTTTAGGCTGAATTTCCTAACCTAGTGAGTCCCCCAGCAGCTTTGCTGGATTTCTGGAGTTTGTTTTTGTCATCCTGCCAAGAGTGAGACTCTTTTTCTCCCACTCTTGGACATGAATGTGGTTGATTTCTTTGAATGTCAATGTGTTCTATGGGCTATGGGGTCTTTTACTCCATAGGGCCTCATGTGTTTTGCTATGTGTGTTACACTGCACCCTCCGTGCCGTAACACTGGGGTGTCCTAGAGGACCCACACCATAGACTCCATACCCTGGGACTGACTACTGTCTCCCAGGGCATGTAAAGTCACCATTGGCTTTACTAGACCTAAATTTACTAACAGAACTAGTACAAACCATCCTATTGTGGACATACTGGTAGGGGTAATTCGATTACCCCTGGGTCTGTTGTTCGAGGGGGCACTGTCCCGTCCCCCTCGTTGAGTTTTGGCTGGTGGCAATGGATACTACTTTTTATATTCGACCGCGAATATATTCCAATGGGATTCTTCCCATTGTGGGAGGCTAATACTTTTTCACATTAGTCTCTAACATACCGCTGGTTTATTTGTCTTAAATAAATCACCGGTTGGTATTTTCTGCCAGAACTTGGTTTTTAAAATGGCGTATGTGTTTGCCTCTGTAACTCCGAACCAAAGGTTGAGCCCTTTGTTCCACTTTTGGCGGGCTTCTGCACAGAAGCCCTCCAGAGTGGTGCCATTCTGTCTGGGTACCACAGGAGGTGTGGGAGGGGGTTTAGGCACCCTGGACTGAGTTGCATTGCTCACCACTTAGCATGTTTGATTGACAGCTAGGCTGAATGAATGGGGGTTTTCTGCATAAAAGCAGGGCTTTTGGGACTGGAACTTCAGAAGTCGCCACAGGACCGAAGAATCCGACGAGGGTAAAGCTGAGCCGACCTGCAACGACGACACCTGCGGTGGAGCCCTGCTGAACCGACTCACCACTTCCCAACGACAGAGGAGATCTCCCTGGTGGAGAGTCTTCTTCCCCTGACTGGTGGGAACAACCAGTCCCTTGCTTTTTCTTCGCTTCCAGGACGTCTAGTGGTCGAATTGCCCGTGCTGAGCACCCCGGCAACCGGATAGCCACTAACCACTGTACCGCGACCAAAAGGTGGTGCCTTGTGACGGAGCACTCCACGTCCGGTCTCTTCCCTGGTGGTGCAACGATTTTCAACTTTTCCTCGATGACGGGATCCTCTCATCTTCTGGCAAAGCCCCGGCTTGCATCCACCACCAGGAACAACTGCCCCCGCCGGAGCTGTCTCTTCACTCTCAAGGTAATGTGTCCGCCTGGCTTCCCTTGAAACGGTTAGCGTGAGGTGTCTTACATCCTTACCTTTCCATTGGGTCGCCTCCAGACCTTCTTAAACATTTGTTCTAAACTGGTCCAACCTTTCTGTGTCATTTCGCTACAAAGACTTGAAGTGCATTTCCACTGTGGTACTTTTGGGACATATTGCCTTGCCTCTCTCCGAGTGGGCCTGGCCTCTGATCTTCGTGATTTGCAGTAGACCCTGCCTTGCTTGCCTTGCATTTGTTTCATAAAAGTGTTGGTAATGAGTTGGTTTCATACCCTGCCTTTTTCTCTCCCTTTCTAGCGAATACTAGAGTGCCATCTAGGTTAAAGCATTCACCTCTGTCTGCAAATAAGTGGTGCCGTTGAACCTAGACTTGTCGAAATATTGTTATGGGATTGATATATACTTATAGTAACTGTTATTGAAGTTGTTTGCCATATTAGTGCCAGTGTGTTTTCCATAGATGTGTTTTTAAATAAATAATTATATATCTTTACACCCAAGCTCTGATCAGTGTCTGCTTGTTCTACTGTGTAAATTGCCCTATCCTGTATACTCCAAATACGGCCTAACTCGTCTTGAGAGAAGTCTGACTGCTCAGCCACAGCTACCAGGTAAATCTGGGTGGTACAGACTGCTACCAATTGGGTTTACTGCTAACTCCTGTAGACTTAAACTTTTTGCAGTGGTCCCAGAGGGAACTGCACAGGTTTCTGCCTAACAGAGAGAGTGGAGTCGAAGATTACCCCAAGGTTTATTGTCTCCAAGGAAGGTGGGGTTAGAGGGCCCAAGGAGGGCAGCCATAGTGTGACAGGGAAAGTGGGAGCAGGGGTCCCAATTGGCAGAATCACAGTCTTACAGTTTTATACTATGTAATAAGTGTTGCCCACCAGCCTGGGCCAAAGACCATGCTAGTGGTCTGGAAGTATTCTAAAAATCTATGGTCTAACAAAACACTTGAAATTCAAGGAAACAACTTTAGTTGCAGGGATGTTAAAGTAAGCAATACATTGTAACAAAACCTTTGAAATTCAAGGAAAAACGTTAGTTACAGGGATGTTAAGTTGACAACTTAATGCAACAAAACCCCTGAAATTCAGCCACCTTAACGTTGCACCGCTTGTTGCACAGCCTATGACTTCAATGATGACAACACTGAAGAAATCACTTATTACATGTTGTATGATAACACTGATGACATTACAAATCACATCACTGATGCCATCAGTGGTGACAACACTAATTACATTGCATATAACTGATTACCTCAATAATGGAATTAGACAAAACATTTGATTACCTTAATAACAATGTAGGCTGTGGATTTGGCCATGACAAAGGCTGGGGCCACTGGCCAGCACCAAAGGCCATAGCTAGTGGCCGGTTAGTGTTAGAAAATGCCAATGTGCATGGTTAAAAGCCATGCTTAGTAGCCCATCACAGTTTTAAAATATACAGTAGGCAACGTTGAAAGTTGTAGTCAGTGGCAATGGCTAAAGGTCATAGCTAGTGCCCATTAATATGTAAGAATATACAGTCAGTACAGCCAAAGGCTGTTGTCACTGGCCAGTACTGTTTTGAAGACCACGCCTAGTGGCTGGTTTGTGTATATAATATACAGTTGGCACGGCCGAAGGCCATAGCTAGTGGTTGGTTAGTGTTGTTTAATACAATGTGGGCATGGTCTAAGGCCATTGCTTATTGTATTTTATTATTTTTAAATATACAGTGGACATGGAAAAAAGATGTACAAACTTCTCAAGGTCAAAGGCTATGGCTATTGGCTCATTTACATTTAAGAATATATAGTGCGCACAGCCAAAGATTGTGGCCACTGGCCAGTATTGCGCTAACGCCCATGGCTGGTGCCTGATCAGTGTATATAATATACAGTTGACACAGTTAAAAGCTGTATCCACCGGTAAAGGCCAACATCTATGTTTGGTAGCCTGTCAGTGTTTTCAAATATTCAGTGCACATGGGTGAAGGTTTTGACCAATGTCCATAACTGAAACCCATGACCTATACTCATTAATGTGTTAAAATATATTAGGCTATGCACACTTACCATGGCTGAAGGCCATGTTTTATGCTAGTTATTGTTGTAATGTAATTATTGATGTCATCAGTGATGTGATCTGGGATGTCCTCGTTCTCGTCTTAGGCTGCAGAAAAGGGCCGCAAAGTTTTTTTTTTTTTTTTAAATATTTTTTATTTTCAAAATAAAACATTACAAACCAAACTTGCAGCATTATACATTACACACTGTAAACATCAATTAATGCCATGTTACTGCACTTCAAACCCTCCCCCCTCCCCCCAAGAGCTTATCAACCTTACAGTTCTGTGTACACTTGGTGGGGCCGGGCGTCGCCCCTCTCGGAAGCAGCAGGGTCCATCTCCGTGCCAAACAGTCCCGTAATTAACATTCTCCAAGCCGCCAGGTTGCCCACTTCTTCCTCCCCACAATTACCACATGCTTCCTGCCATACCACTGTTTCAGCCTCCGCCCACTTCTGCAGGTCCCGCCACCATATCTCTATTCTTGGCCCATGGCATTGCTTCCAACTCATAGCTATCCTTCTCTTAGCAAGTACATACGCCAGGTCTCTCAGTTTCCCGAGATGTTTGGTGTTCCGTGGTCTAGGGAACCCTCCCTGGAGGCAGGCCCAGGCCGTGTCAATGCGTAGCAGAACACCCTTATCTGCTAATTTCTGTGCCACTTCCCCCAAAAGCCTTCAATCACTGGGCAGGACCAGAACATATGTGTCATACCTGCGTCTTCTTCATCGCATTTCGGGCATGCTTGTCTACCTGCGCTCGCAAACTTGGCTATTTTCTTCGGGGTCATATATGCTCTGTGCGTGATGTACAGCTGTATTTGCTGCAATCTAGCATTCCTAGACACTTTCTTATGGTATCCCATGGCCCGTTCCCACATCCCATCAGTCATCTGTGCCCCACTTCCGCTTCCCAATCGAGCCTCAAATCCATCAAGTCCTTCCCCACCCGGGTCATCACCACCTCATATAATCTGGAGATCTCATGCCCGCCCTCTAATATATCATATATTGTTCTGATCAGTGCGTCCGGATCTTCCACTAGCACCGTCTCCGGCCAAGTCTTGCGGATGATCTGTACCAGCCTTAGATATGTAACATATTGGCCTCCGTGCAGCCCTGTTTCTTCACCCAGGTCTACAAATTCTCTAATGGCCCCATCCTGCCATATGTCTCCCAATGTGGCCAGCCCAACCGTTTCCCAATATGTCCTGATAATTTTCCTGAGCTGGCTGTCCCCCGTAGTTAGGGCGGCCAGTGGCACATGCGGGGAACACGGGCACGGGTTCTCAATCAACTGACACGTTCTGCGCCAAATTCTCCACCCCAACAGCAACATACATGGGCGTCCTTGCAAGTCCGACCTAGGGACCCAGACGACCTCCTTTAGATAAAACGGGGCGCAGTCCCTCCCAACCAGCCTAGACTCAGGAGTTTCCTCATCAGAGAGCCATTTGGTAACGTATTGCAGCTGGCTGGCCACATAATAGGCCTCAAAGTTCGGCAGCTTGATGCCTCCCCTATCGTGGAAATTTTGCAGTTTCCACAAGGCCACCCTGTTACGGATGCCGTGCCACAGGAAGTCCCTATATACACTATCAAGTTTGACAAAGAACTTCCTGGGTATCAAGTATGGTATATTGCTGAAAAAGTGCAAAAGCCTGGGCAGGACCACCATTTTGAGCATCGCCCCCCGGCCCACCATTGCCAGCGGCAGCTTCTCCCAAAACCGCATACTATCGCGGATTTTCTTTACCGCCGCCTCGGTATTGTGCAAGTGTTCTTCCTTCACAGAATGATATACATCAATTCCGAGGTAACGGAAAGACTCAGTTGCCCAGGGCACGGGCAACACCGGCAACCGTTCCAGAGGGACCCCAATGAAGCTCCCCAGCGGGAACATGCTCAATTTACTGGGATTAACCGCTATGCCGGACAGCTCCGCATACTTTTCCATGACCTCTAAAATGTACTGGAGGTTTTCCTCCGGATACTTCAGGTACAACAACAGGTCATCAGCATATAGGGATATCAAATGGTTCTCTCCTCCCACCTCGATGCCAACCAAGTCATATTGTTGTCTGAGGTACACCGCCAGGGGCTCCAGGGCCAATATGTACAGCATCGGGGACCAGGGGCATCCCTGTCTGGTGCCTCTGCTAAGTCGCCACCTTTTGGATATCACAGATCCCGTGCGCACCCTGGCCAGTGGCTCGCTGTACAGTAGTTTCGCCCACCTCACGTAGCCAGGCCCAAACCCGTACCCCTCCAAGGCCGCCAGCAACCACGGCCACCTCACTGAATCAAATGCCTTAACTGCATCTAGGGACACCACTACCATCTCTTCATCACTTCTGTTCCCCTCTTCAATCACCCGGTGAAGTCGCCTGTGATTGTGAGTTATGTTTCTGTTGGGGGCATAGCCCGTCTGATCCGGGTGTATCAGTTTACTGATGACCCTTCGTAGCCTGTTGGCCAGGACCGCCGTCAGGATCTTGCTGTCCTGGTTCAACATCGACAGCGGCCTATACGATCCACAGCTTTGTCGGGGTTTATTAGGCTTGGGGAGAGGCACTATCAGCGCTTCTCTGAGCGTTTCCGGTAACCGACCCTTCTCGAAAGATTCATTGAACATTTCTAGCATCGGGGGGAGTATCTCTGCCCCATACACTTTATAAAACTCACTCGGGAGTCCGTCCGTGCCCGGAGTCTTACAAGTGGGCAATCCCTTCACTACCTCCTCCAGTTCCTCTAGTGTGATAGGTGCGTCCAGCTCCTCTCTTTCTTCATCACTAATCTTGGGCAGCTCTATGTCTTCCAATGTAGTTCTGATCTCTGCCTGATATTCTCCCCCTTTGTCCTCATACAGTGCTCTATAATAATCAAGGAAGGCTGCATTAACTCCTTCCTGGGTGTCTACCTCCTCTCCGTCCTCTCCAACTATCATTCTGATCGGGGGCCTAGGGGTTTCTCTCTTATATAGCCATGCCAGTAGGCGGCCAGTTTTGTCTCCACCCGCATGCTGCCTCTCAACATATTTCCTATAGTTAAGGTTACAGAGCCTTTCCCAAAGCTCCGAACACCGCTGCTGCAGCGCAAGTTCTAGGTCTGCGTCCCCTCCTGCTTCGCTACATTCGCGCTCCAATTGTCTCTCCGCCTTCTCTAGCTCCATCAGAACCCCACCCTGCAGGCCCTTCGACTTGGAAATAGCGTCCCCTCGTAACACAACCTTGAATGCCTCCCAAAGTGTACCAGCCGAATCTACACTGCCCGTGTTAACCTCAAAGTACCACTGGATCGCCTCCCTGATATCCTCCCTAAAAACCGTGTCCCTAAGCGCCTCCGCACGGAGGCGCCATGTAGGTATCCGTGCACGAGGGTGGCCATACTGCCAGGTCAACACTAAGGGCGAGTGGTCTGACAGGACCCTCGCTTTATATTCAATTTGAGTGGTCGCCATCACCACTTCTGACGTGGCAAAGAAGTAATCCAATCTCGTGTGTAGGCGCTGTGGAGCAGAGTAGTGAGAATACTGCGAGGTATCAGGGTATTTCAGTCGCCAAACATCCGCCAGCCCAAAGTCGCCCAGCAACGTCTGTAATACTCTGGCCGCCGGGGTGGGCCGATCAATCCTATCATCGGACCTATCTGCCCTTGGGTCGAGAACACAGTTAAAGTCCCCTCCCCAAATGATCGCTCCCCCCACGCATGTGCCCAGACGGGTGCATAGGGTCCTGAAGTATGCAGCAGCATTTTGATTGGGGGCGTATGTGTTAATAATGCAAACCTCTCTATCCTCAACCAGGGCTCTGAGCATAACCAGCCTGCCCTCCGTGTCCACCTCCTGCCACGTGACTCTGAACGGAACGTGCGGTGCTACCCAGATTAGCACTCCCCTGGCATAGGCAGAGTACGGGGAGCCCACCACCATGCCACTCCACTTTTTCTCAACCAGTTCTAACTTGTGCCGGTTCAGGTGTGTTTCTTGCAATAGTGCAATGTCAATCCTCTGCCTTTTGAGGTACAACATAACTTTATTCCTTTTTAAATAACTTTTAAGTCCCCTGACATTCCAGGTGACAATCTTAAGGTCTCCCATGGCAAGTACGTTCCTCCCTGCCTCCCATGTAGCGACCCCCAACCGCCCACATGACACAGATAGTGTTTCGGTCCAGTAACTCCTCATATAAGCTCAAACTCCCTTCAACTATATACACAACTAAACCCCAACTTCCCTCCCCTCCCCCCACCCGTGCCTTACCCAACATCACACACCCCAACTGCTGCCCAGCTCCAGCATCAGAGCACAGGCACCCCCACATCTAGCTCCGCAAGCACCGGTCGGTGAACGGAGCCCAGTAGGGTGAGGTCACCCTAACGGCCACCCAACTAAAACTATTGTGGGGTAGAGAGTATCGCCCCGTACGGCTCCCGATCAGATAAACATTCACAGTGTCTTGACAAAATAGTGCAATCATCTGACCTTCTTTACCGAAGGTGTCACACCGACTATATTCAAGTCCCTCGAGCCACGCCATCTTGCGACGCCATTTTACGATTCCTGTATCTCTTCAGAGCCCTTTCTGGGCCGAACTTCCGATTCCTGGGGGCATCCTTGCGCATCGAGCCATCCCATAGCATCCTCCGGGGTTTCAAAAAACAAAGTTTTATGTGCATGGAAGACCTTCAATTTTGCTGGATAGAGTAACATATATTTGTGGCCCGCTTCTCTCAGCCTTCGCTTTACAGACCCGAAGTTCATGCGACTACGTTGTACAGTCAGAGTATAATCTGGATAAGCCGTGATGTTTGCCGCTCCTCTCGTGATCGTCCCTCCTTTACGGAAGTATTCCAGTATCCTCTCCCGGTCGCGGTAGTTAAGGATTTTGGCGATCACAGGCCTAGGCGGGTTCCCCGGAGGTGGCCTCCTAGTTAGGGCTCTATGTGCTCTTTCGACTGCAAATCCTTGAGATAGGGCCCCTCCAGGTATCTCCTGTAAGAGCATGGATTCGATGAAATCCGTAGGGTCACGGCCCTCTATCCCCTCCGCTAGGCCCACGATGCAGATGTTGTTGCGACGGGCTCGTCCCTCAGCCTCCTCCGCTCTGCTCTCCAGGTTGCCAATCCTTTGTGTCAGGGCATGCAAATCGGCCTTATGAGTGGCGCAATCTGCTGTATTCGGGCCAACTTCTTTTTCAAGGGACTCTGTGCGCTCCGCCAGGGCCCTGACATCTTGTCGTAGCAGATTAACGTCCTCCTGGACCTCCCCAACCTTGCGGTCCAGTGCAGTTTTTAGTTCAGTAACGGCCAGTTCCAGCTTTGATTCCCAGGCCGCCCTCAGTTCCACAATCGCCGCCAGGATTTCTTGGTTGGTGCACGAGGACGTCGTGCCACTCCCAGCCAGCGCATCCTTACTTTTGGTAGTGTCCTGGCTCGGGGGAGTTTTAGTGAAATCGTCTAAGGTAGGCTGTTTCACCTTCGGCCGCACCGGCCTGCTCGACATGACTCAGGAAATCGATCGGTTGCTAAAGTAGCAAGTTTGTGTACAGTGCACCTTCACAGCCAGGCCATCGTTCAACTCGCTCCTATTCGAGTCCCGGGCCCTGGTCGGCCATTTTGAGTCGCCCTTTGTTCGCGGGGTCTTTTAACTCGTAGCCACCGATCTCCGTCGCCGTTGATCCCATTCTCTCCAGAAGTTCACAATGCGTGGCCAATACCTTCACACACCATCATGTGTATCGTCGGTGGTCAGCGATCCGTCGTACCGCACATATTTGCCCGGATCGTTGCAGGATCTCGGGAGCTCCTCCAGAACGCGTCCTCCTACATGGCTCTCGTAGCCACGCCCCAAAAGGGCCGCAAAGTTAAGGTGGCTTTAGCTGAGTTTCAGAGGTTTTGTTGTGTTAAGTTCTCACCTTAACATCCTTGCAACTAAAGTTTTTTCCTCGAATATACGTATGTGTCTTGGCGACTACTTTCTATCTCACATCAAAGGGAGATGGCAGGAGTGTCAGTGTGTCATGTCTGATTTCCAGGCCTTTGTCCTTTGGTGCGGTTTCAGAATTGTGTTTTATGGGTTTTCTTAGTTTGTATTTTCTCTCACGTGTGGGACGTTGGACGTTCATCCCAACATTCCCAATTTTCATTCTTTCCGGAACCAATTCCCCATGTACTCCTTATCATTTAGTTCCTGTTTGTTTGCCCAATCACATTTATCTTTCAGGACCCATATCTAGCTAACATTTCTCAAATTTCCTCGCCCTTTTGCATAATCACATGGACTGAATCCTGAAAGTTATCAGCACTTCTCTCACTAGGAACAGTCAGGGGTTGCCAACCGCATGCAGGATAAACCTGCACACATAACATGAATTATTATACTAAGCTCTGCCAATTTCTTTCATTGCATTTTACCATACATTCACTCCTTCAGAATGATATTCATCTATAATGTTTGCATTTATCTTTCCTTCTCTTTAGGTGCTTTGTTTATGTCTCGCCACAAGGTTACCTCTAATTGTTAATACATCCGTAGTTTCACTTCTATTACTGTTCCTATTTCTAATCACTACTGTCATTCGTTTCATAACAGAATAAGAAAGAAGAAGAGGGAAAATCAAGCAACATATCCCTATACAAAGCTGTTTCCTTCTTCTGCTTTTTTCTACTTGTGTCTCTAAAATATGTTTCAACCTCTCAGCTGTTGTTTGTCCAAATGGTCATTCTTTCCGAAAATAAGATTTCATAGTCTCTACTCAACCTAATTTTGGTTTATGTGTTAATCTGCTTCTTGTTGGAGCTCCGTTACTTTGCTAGTGTCTATTTGCATGTCGTAAAGATGCACCCAAGTATTTCTGTTTTTGAGCTTCACAGCCATTGAGGTGGCATAGATTACTTCATGGGGATCAGTGAACTTGGAATCCCTCCAGGTGGGATTGTGCTGTATGGTATACACCCAATTGCCTGGAGGAAGTCGTGTAGGCTATGTTGTTTCTGTGTTGCTTGGGTTTGTTGGGGTCCTTTGATGTATCATTGTGGTTACCTGATGAGACAAAACATTTGCGCATGTTGACATATTCTTAAGATGTACATTGAACTCTGGCTCTTGTGAGCATCTGTCAGTATTCGCATTTGAGCAACCTGCATGTGCATTTGCCTATCTGTCACCATCTCGTTTGGTGACAAGTGGTGGTCTTTGCTTGGATGATTGCGCAAACTGAAAACAGGATTGCACATATTTTTTCCAGTTTATTCTTCAATAAACAATTCAGTTGTCCAATAATCACATTGGTTTTTGGGTGGCACGTTGTGCAGAGCTTGTGTTTGATTCCTAGTAATTTTGTAATCTCATTGAAAAGGTTAATTTGCAAAATGAGGGCCGTTGACGGACCTCAGGGCACTGAATATTCTCACCTTGGAAATACCTCAGTGATTAAAAATGTGCCTGCAGATGCTGCATCAGCGTGCACACATGGACAAGCCTTAAACCATCCATTGGGAACATGGGCATACGTACTGCACCTGTTCACTGTGTTGATAAAATCGACATGGAGTTCCTTGAAAGTTCCTGATGGGTGGTGCATTGTTGCCCGTAGTGTTTCCATTGTATAACCATGGTAGAACATGTGGAAAGTAGTACAATTGCCCACAAACAAATCCACATGCTCTGTTAGGTTCAGCACAAACCATTCCTTACTGATGATGGCAGCAATTTTCTACTTAGGTGCATGTGGTAGGTGATGGAGTTGTTCAAAGGCAACATTTAGTAATTCCAGAGGTATCACTCCTTTATCTGTGCTGTTTTGTCTCCATACCAAGCATACCAAGTCAGTGAGTGATAATGTGCATCCTCATTTCACCCACAATGCTTTTTTCTCAGCTGGCTCGTGTTCCACAATTATATAATTTGTGCCGTGGACACTTAGCTGTATAGTTCTGGACATTGTTCCTGTTGCTCTGTTATGACAGGCATGTTACTTTCCATTGGAAAGGGCATATAAGCTGCCTGTTTGGCGGCTGTGCTCGCAGCTGTGTTTCCATGCAAAATTGCATGTTTTTCTTTTTTGTATGCTGCACATTTCATGATAACTGCATGGAGAGGACATTTCAATGCATCTATTAATCTTGCTAATAGTGCGACATGATATCCATTTAATCTCCTGTACCCTCTCCTCTTCCATCTTGATAGTCCTGAATGGACTGTGGATGTTAGATAAGTTAGATCTGTATAGATGGTGGTGTCATCATCCTATGATGATTCAAGTGCTTCTATGAGTGCAGCTTGTACTGAACACATTTGCAGGTAATCTTTTTGGCCTTTCTTTCGATATTCTTCTTCCTGATCCTTTGTATATCTCACCACTGCTATGCCTCTGTGCCTCTGACCCTTCTCCTGATGTACCGTTGATGACCCATCTACATAAAGTACTTCTCCTGTTTCAAGTGCATCCTCGCTCACCCCTGTCTTCTGCTCTCCTTCATACACTGCACAATCATGTACCTCATCTTGTGATTCAACAGGTTTTGTTGCAAACGATGTTGGATTTATAATGTGGCACCTAACTCACTGGGTTGGACAATATGATTTCATACCTAGATGCTCCCTGTTTGGTGAGGGTAGATGTGTTTCTTTCTAATATGGTGAAAACTGCATGTTCAACATGTAATGTTATTGGGCATCCCATTGTGATGGTGGTAGATTTCTGAAATACAAATGTGGCGGCTGCTAAAGCCCATTTGCATGGCAAATAGCCTTGCATGACTGGATCCAAAATCCCACTGAAGACAGCTAGGGGCTTGTGTTTCTGGGATGATCAGTGTTTGGGGACTGCTGTCATTACAGGGGCCTGGCATATGTGGAATAGTCAAATATCCATATAATCAAATAGTCAAATATCCATATATCCAAATAGTCAAATATCCATATCCTGCAGTAATTGCATACCCCTAACAATTGCTGCATCTATTTTACTGTTTTGGGCTGTGGTGTGTTTCTGACTGCATTGGCTCTGATGTCACTCTTCTCCCTGCTGTGGAAAATATCTGCCATAAGAACACTTCTTCTTTTTGGCAATACTGTAATTTCTCTTTGTCCACTTTGTATACTTTGTATGCAAGGAGTTGTAGACATTTGATTGTGTCTTCTATGCACTGTTCTTCTGTGGTGCTACATACTACCAAATCATCATCATACTACAACGCTGTGCTTGGCATCAGTATGTTTCCTACTTCCATCTGGAGGACCATGTTGAGGACACTTGGGGACTCAGAGTATCCCTGTGGTAAACACGTGTGTTGATACCTCTGTCTGCAGTTTAAAAATGCAGTAAGATACTGGGAATCTGGGTGCAAGGGCACAGAGAACAATGCATTCTAGAGGTCAAACACAACAAATTATGTGGCATCTTCAGGGATGTTGTAGAGAATTGAAGCTAGGTTGGGCGCTAATGGATACTATTCTTCCACTATATTGTTTAGAGGCCAGACATCTTGTATGAATGTCCATGGTGTGCCTTTTGCGTTCTTCACTTGGTATATAGCCGTGTTGCATGGTGACGTGGATGGTATATGATACCTTGCTCAATTATTACTTTAATGGTGTCATATATTCCCTCATCTGCTACTCTGGATAATGGATATTGTTTCAGTTTGGGGAGTAATGCACCTGGTTCGAGTGTGATTTCCACTGTTCCTATGCTGTTCAATAACATCATATGGGTTGCCTGTCCATAGTCGACTGGGCACTGCTGGCAACTCCTCATACAGTCATATCGGTTGTGCGGTTACAACTAATATTGTCTGTTGTATGTTAGGAGTCAGAAATGTAAGTCGGAACACAAGGTTGACATGTTTTGAGTAAATACTTTTATTCATCACAAAAGGGTTGGGAAAAGGCCTCTCTGATCCTGCTCTAAAAGGAATGTACCTGCCTAAAACCAAAACAAAGCACCTGTCTGTGACAGGATGTCAAATTCAAAACTGTCCTTGTTTCCACATGTTATATTCTGAACCTCATACTTTAAACAAAAAAAATGAGGTGAAAAGGAAAATGCCTTTAACCTTAGGTAATTGCAAAATGATTTCCTAAAGAAAAATTGAATAGTTCCAAAATAAACATTCTCCAAGGTATAAGTGCCCTGGTCCTAGAGGGTGGCCCCCTTTCCTTGTATTATTCTCAGTGCAAATAATTTTCCAACACAAAAGCTGTCTGAGGTCAAAAAGCCTTGACACCAAAGAGTGGTTCCCTTCCCCTAGATTCTGCCTAGATCTAAATTATTTTTCAACACAACAGTTCTCCAAAGTCACAGAGCCGTGGCTCCAAAGGCTGATTCCCTTTCCTCTATTGAAATTATTCTTTAACACAAAAGTTCTCCTAGGTCAAAGAGCCTTGGCTCCAGAGGGTGATTCCCTTCCCTGGATTCTTATTTAATGTAAACATGTCTTAATCTAACAGTTCTTTGTGTCTATCTTGACCCACAACAATACTGTTATTTACAAAGCTGCTTAGCCTTATTGTTCTGTGTCTTTTAAATGTACCTTCTTGTTTAGAAAATACAGTTCTATATTGTTTCCTGTGACTTCCTGTAGCTTTGCAACTGCCTGGTATTCTCCCCTGACAGAACGTCTTATGCACTTATTATTGCTTGTTATACTCCCCTGCCAGGGTTTCTTGTATTCATGTATAATTGTCTGGTATACTCTCCTGCCAAGGCTTCTTGTATTCTTGCATGGTTCTTCTTTCACTTCCACAGTTGCATATAACCCTTTTGGTATATTACATCTCCTTGTTTCATCATTCGATTTGGGTTCCCACCAAATTTGCATTTCATACACTCATATAGGGCTAGGGTATTTATTTGTAATATGCGTTTTTGGTTTTAAGTGTGTTCGCTTATTGTCTCTATTTATGAGGCTTCAATTGTCTTAATTTGTATTTGCTGTGGTTGCTGAAATGCCCCGGCATCCCCACAATAACTCAGTTGACTCACTGGTTCTGTGTGGTGTCCTCTGTCCTGTTTGCACTTGCACAGCAAAGTTTTGCCGCTTTCTTTCCACTCCGAACTGATCTCACATCATTCCTGTCTCTCTTATGGCTTCAATTTAGAACGCCTGTCTTGCTTCAGGAACCGGTAGGTGAAACAATGCTTTCTTTGGTTGCCGAACACCCAGGAGTCTTCCACTGGCTCCTGTCATGTCTTCGGTGTTTCCTGTCCATGCCACGTTTCTCTGCTTTATAGCTGGTGAGCTGCTCTGCTCCACCAAACTTCGGAGTTCCACAATCCTCATAGAGGCAACGACCTCACCCTACAGCAGCAGCCTCTTGGAGTTTGCTTTTCACCCTTAAAAGTACTGAGCGCAGGTGTATTTCGAAAACAACTAAAATGCCCACTGAGCTTAAAGCTCAGTCTGCTGTGCATTGTTCTTTCCTTCTTCCTCGTCTCAGTATTTGGGTGATTGTGAGAAAAGGAGTCCATTGATGTTCATTGATACAGATTGTTTGGTAAATTATTTTTTGTATGATGAGCCAGTGATATTTGCTGGATAATTAGAACTGAAAAGGGTAGTCATGGAGGTTTTACATTTTAGACCACAGATGGAAGTTTGGCCGCTGGGGTTTTGGTAATGGGTTTCGCCGGTCAAGTGGCACAGCGAGCAGAGCGCTCGCTTTGACATCTGTGCAGAGCTTGCTAACGCAGGTTTGAATCCCGGCAGGGCCAAACTCAGCCTTTCATCCTTCCCGAGGTCGATAAATGAGCACCACACACCGTGGCTAATAATAAGCAGCGCTCAGATACCTGAGGGTTCGTAGCGCTATATAAATGCAAAATTATTATTATTATTAATTATTATTATTACATTATTATTAATTAATTATTATTATTATTTCACCTAAAGAGGGGTACAAATGTTTGGGAATAGGCAATTAGTGTATTGAGTAACACACAGTCTTCTTCATGGGCAAATGGGGGATAGCATGTATTATCCAATGAAGCCATGACATCTCCCCGGTGGCTGTCTCGTCCCTTGCATTAATGCCTCATGTAGCCACCCCCTGGGTCAGGATCAAGTACTGGCTGCTGTGCCCAGGCCACATGGGAGGAGGCTACCACCAGGAGTTCAGTGATGGCTCCACTGGATTCATCACATGTACCTCTCTGTGTTGTACTACCATGTGACAAGGTATGCACATTTTAAACAGTATATCCTCTTCTCATTCTGTGTCTGCGTAATAATGAACATCAGTAATTTCTCTCAATGGTAGTGTTGGGCCAATGCATAATACTGTGTGCCATTCTATTACTTTTCATCTGCACCTGTTCAAATGCTGCTGTCTCTTCTGGTGACCACTGCATCCATATGTAGAGTGGCCATTATTCCTGGTGTTCTCTCTCTTGTGGGATTGCTGGTCTGAATAGGAATTCCGCTGGCAATTGAAATATCATGTTTTGGACTTCTGGGAACAATGCAATCAGGATGGTCACTACGTACAGGAACATCTGTTCATACAATAGTAGTGCACACATTTCATTAGTGCTGCATAGTGTGTGTACTACTGCAGTACTCTGGTATAGTGCATGGTTCTCTGTGACATTTCCACATTTTAAAGGCTGACATATTGTGAATACATGTTTGTCCCCGGGAGTAGGAATGTGTAGTCTTTCATGATACTTGCTCCTGCATAATGTGTTACTGTCCCTCTCAGCAGTGTGTTCTGCTCCCACGGTGGTGTGATGGCTTGGGACGGTGCCTCCTGTGTAGCATTCTGTGTGGTATTCAGGGTTGCATACACTATCGGCTGACCCTGTGTGGGGGATGCAATCTGCTGTGGGCCTGGAAGTTGTGGCTGTGCAGACCCCTGGGCATATCCCCTGTATGCCAGTGCCCTGTAAAATGAATCATTGGCTGAATACTGATATGGGGGCGCACCTGGATGAGGTTGCATGGGTGACCTGCTTCTGCAATCTAGCACTACATGTTCTACTTTTACACATGTCAAACATGACCCTCCTACTCTTAGTCTCAATCCTCCAAATCCTGCCCCTGAACCTTTTTGGGAACTATCTCTTGTTCCTTGTACCCCTCCCATGGTTCTTCTATCATTTTCCAAATCACCTGTTCTGCCTTGCTGGGTTCCTGACCTTGTCATCCATCTGTGGCATTCATAACTATTGCACGTTCCATACTTACTGTTGCTAATTCTTTCTGCACTAGCTTTGTTTCTGTTCACTGTACTTGCTATTCTTTTTCTATGTCTTCCTCATGCCTGCACTTGCAATAATGTACTATATACACTTTTTTTTTTGCCTCATGCTTTAACTTCAATGCCCACTATTTTATCCAGTTCAGTTTGTACTTCTGTTGGGAGACCTCTATATAACACATGATAGAATATGTGTATGGTCTTATTGCATGCTTCGCCTGTTTCTTCCCTCCACAGTTCCTGAATTTAATGAATTTATAATGATGGGTCTTCATCAGCTTGCATCCTGCACGCCATGATTGATCCTATATCAGGTTTGTCCAGGCACGCTCTTCTCAGAGCATCAACAATTATTAAATGGAGCTCCATCGTGTGCATCATTTTCTAGTTGCACTCCTGGGTACCCTACTTTTTCCCAAATGGTGTTTGTCGGTTCCCCTTGTATTGTGGCAAGTAAGTTCTTCATGTCTCTCACTGATAATGTGACTATCACTACTTGCTTTACAAGTACATACATTAACGTAACTGCTCCAGCTGTAAGAGTGGGAAGTGTCTTTATCAAGTTAGTGTTGTCCATATGTGGCCAGGGCACGTATTGTAATCTTCCTATCCTCTTCTTTATTAATGGGAAGTGGGTTTGCTGTACATTTTTGCCCTTTTCTTCCCTCTCACCATTGCTATTGATAAGGGGTGTGGTCTAAGCTTCTCCCTCCATGAGGATCTCTCTCTCGGTTCACTCTCTGTTTCCTCATCTTCCTCCTGATTCTCGTCACTTTCTATTGCTTCTGACTCACAAGCAAAGTTTTGGTTATCTGCCCTTTACGCAATGTGCTTTCCTCATGGCTCCCTTCTGTCTGCATGTCATCTTCTGTTTCAATGTTCATATCCTTAATCACTGCTCTATTCATTTTCAAAAATACCTCCCCTGCTGTCCATGTGTCAGCATTACTCACTGGGCATGGTCCCTCTTCTTCTTTTCTCTCTGTTACCCTTTGAAGCTCATCCTCTGTTTTCTGAATAGCTGCTTCTAGATCCCTACACGCTTTATTTTCTAGGTTTGTTATAACAGGGTATATTGGTTGCTGTTGGTTCTGTTTCTGCTTGGGGTTTGTACTGATGATTTGTACATACTGTGGCAGGTTCTACAGGATACGTTCCAACTGTGGGCCGGTCTGTTGACTGTGCATGCAATGGAGCGTGTGCCAAATTGGTGCTTTCCGTGAGTGGGTCCATGCTGTGCTCTTATGATCTTAGGTAATGGTGGGGCGGAGACTACAACAGGTGGTTTCCTTTCTTCTCCCTCCGCTTCTTCTGTCGCCCCTTCTACATCATCATACAACTCACAGATCTCTGATATGCTCTGCCTCCTTTTCCAATTTTTACCTTTCTAAGTTGATAAATAATGTGTGTACAAGTGTTAGAGAATCCCCTTATCATGTGTGCCTAATGCTGGCCATGCAATAAACATTTTCCCCTCAGTCTTTGTTGCCCACTCTTCATTGTACTTCAAGATATTATCCCCATATGTTGGGAGCTCCTTACACATGTGCTCAACCGGTGTACACATTTTAAACAATAATCATGTCACAGTGACACACAGGCCAACATCTAGCTACCACAATAAAACGGAACACCAAATATAATGGAAAACAAGCTCCTGAGATCACCCCCTATGGCGCACCCCTAAGTTTCCACATAAAACACAAAAGAAAATATGCACCATATGTGGCCACAAAACAACATGAAACCCATCAAAACCTCCCTCTCCCAATATATTCTACTCACCAAGGCTCTATGCCCACTCTCAACACTCACACCAAACTACTCTTGACTGTGATCAAATAACACTTTTTCTGTCTATACTTTATACAACATAGTCAAAAATCAACACTTACATACACAATGGTGTATTTGTCCTCCTCTCGTTCCCTTACTTGTGGAATGGAGGGATACAGTAATCACAAGTGTGGGACTTCCCACTTTTATTCAAACAGCGCTACCCTCCCACATCTTGGAGGGAGGTTACACTTCAATATCCACAACTACTACTACTACTGTGACGTCACCACTCCCCTCACGTAAACCCTCTTCTCTTTCTACTAGAACCAAACGTAACGCTAGAAGATTATACCACCTGGTTCACTCTTTAAGCACTCCACTCTCATCCCAATACTCACTCTCTCATCTATTGTTCTTGCATCAGGTGCAATTCACTCTCTATGTTCTTCTGAGGTCCTCCAATTCTGTCTTTCCTCCTCAAGAAAGCCTACACTCCTGGAGGTGGTGTCACAGCTTTCAGCAATCGAGCAAACCTGCGGACAATCCTGGTGCTTTCTGGCCTCTTTGTGGTCTGCACAGATTTCTGATCCCTGCAGGCAGGCAACGCTTATCCAGGGAATGTGGCGGAGGAGCTCTGGGCCCCTGAAAAATCCTGGAATCATGGCTCAAGGTCACCAAATGAAGGGTGAGCCCCAAAAATCAATATTATAAAGGTAATCCAATGAGACAATAAAAAGTGCACAGAAGCAAGAAAAATACAAGTTTATTACATGCAACCGTAGCTGGGAACAATCCATGAGCCATTGAATGTTACATCATAAAATGGCTGCTTTCATAATGCAAGTGGAGTATAGTTTTAAACAATGTTTCACGATGTATTGAAATTCATATTCGCTGATTGGAAGATCTTGGTTGCTCCATAGGTGATTCCATACAATGCCAAGCCCTAATGGCCTATCGTACCCCTCGTGACCATTCTAATGACTACCTCATGGTAACGTTCTCATGGTGGGATCATCTAGTTTCACCCAAATATAATTGGACAATTGACATGCTAAAATGTTTCATATACAACTCGATTGCTGATTGGCTTGACCCCTTTGGTTATCCTGGGGCGACCAGCTACTGTCATAATTTGCCAATATAATTGGGCGGTGTGAACAGTATGGCAACAAAAAAGAATACTTCACATCTTTCCCATGATACTCAAAACATTAGCCACAACTTACCATTCTCACCCTTGTTCAAAGGACAAATAATACTGCAACTTCTAATTGGAAATATGTTACTCTTCAGCTTCCTTTGTGGTGATGTGCCTACATGACTTCATGGGGCGTGCTTCTTGTCGTCTTGCTTCTGGGATCATGAGCATGATTAATTGGTGTATTCAATGAATGGGTGGGTGTACGTGTTCTAAATATCTAAATGCAGGTGTAATTTAACAAGTGTCAGGACACTACGTATTGTGTTCCTACATCACTTAATATATATTTTGGTTCATACAATCTTATTTGCCTATCTCTGTGTATTCCTGAAAAAGGTGCTTCTACTTCTAAATAAATATTTTCCTACAGGGGGCAGTGTAGTCTTCGGCTTCATTGACTTTGTCTTGTGCACGTCTCTGCACATTGCCTCATTCCCACCAAATTGTGGCCTTGTATTTGTTTGTTTCTAAGAACATGGTCAGGTACTTAATTGGTTTCATGTTTCATTTATTAGATGTGTGTTACCTTTCGGCACCTTCATGTTTGTAACCCATCCCTGTGCAGCTTTTACAGCTTCCCCTCACAGGGTCTGCTAATGGTGGCAACATCTGATTAAATCATGCTTTTTCATTGTGTGCTTGGGAAAGATCTTCACCTCATAATTCTGACCAATTGCAGCACCATTTTACACCTGTGCAAGGCTGCTGACCATGCCCTCATGTCTGTTCAGTATGAGCCAAACACAAATGCATTTTACTCAGTGAAATAATTGATGTATTTCTAAGGCCTACTGAAACTTAAATGGCCTACAAACTACCTTTATTGTGAGGCCTAAACTATGTGTTACTGTCAAATGAGAAATTATATCGTACCTCCTATTGCAATGAATATGTGTATATTGGCCTACGCCAAGCTGCTTGTAAGTCACTTGAGAAGAAATCCGTGTTGCAAGGTCCTGACTTTAAAATCAATGTAAGCCGCCATTTTAGGTCAATCCGCCATTTTAGGTCTATCCACCATTTTAGGTTTGCTTTGTTGAGGTTGTGAACTGAGACCTTGTCCTTCGTTGACCTGTGTGTAAAGGATTACTCGCGTCAATGAAACTAATCCGCAAGCATATGTTAAGAACTATGTATTCAAATACTGAACTAAGAACACTTGTTTAACTACATTGTACTAATGTTTGAGAAGACCTGCATGGGAAATCCCAAAATACACAGTTGCCGTGTAGGCTTGTTGACGTATGTATTAAAGGCAAACTAGTTACATGTGGAAATGTGAACTCGGCATGAACTCTAGATCAGTGATGTATTAGAGGAATATTAACCCGAAGTAGGGTTGGACATCGTGTTCGCAAATGGTATAAAAGAGCAATGAATTCTAATATACAGCGTCTCTCACTGAATACACCGAACCATGCTGCAGTTCCCTGTGTTGCCGATAGCTATCCGATTTTGCTTTGTTCTTCGTAACTGATTCAGTATAAATTAAATATCTTCGTGTGTTCCTTTGTAACCCGTGTTCGGTGTACTTCCTTTTGGGGTACTCAGCCTCGATATTTTGATTTTGTTTTCACATTACAACCCTAAAAGAAATAAGTTATATTTATGTTGTATTTTATATCTGCTCCCTCTTAATGTGTCTAATGAGTGTTCACCATGCTGCTTGGAATGTTCCTTGGTTAATCCTAATGTGTGCTCACTGGCTAATTTTCTCTGCCATCATTCCACATGAACGGAAATCTAAGTGTTTGTGTATTTGTCTTGCTAACTACTATCTATCTAACATCGAAGGGAGAAGGAGGGAGTGTTAGTGTGTCATGCCTGATGTCTGGTCCTTTTAGTGTGGTTTCAGACTGATGTTTAATGGGTTTTCTTAGTTTGCATTTTTTCCCACGTGTGGTACGTTGGACGTTCATCCCAACACATGTCTAATATTCAGTCTTTCGCCCACTCCTCAAAGAAATGAGCATTTGTGACTCTGCACAAGCAGGCCCGCTACTTACCCTCCTGCATTGCCGACCCTACTGCACCTTGTTCACACTCTGGCCAGACCGAACCTTCAGCCCCAGTGATGCTGTGCATCTCCACTCCGTGCTTAGCCCCACCGCTGGCCGCATCTCTCAATTGCTTTACTATTGCCCTGCGTCATGTACCATCAGTGGAAGGCATCTGCCCCTATGCCTCCAATCTGCTATCCCCAGGCACCACCGTCCAGGCCTCTCCCTTGCCTAACACATCCAACATCATTAGCACTTACCCTTATTGCCAGAGACTCACACCTCATCAGAGAATGTTGCAATTCCACCCCCCCAACTGGAGAGCTCCTCACAGTCAAAAACGAACCCTTTCATACACCATTACTATAAATATTAACCTGGTCTTTCGACCTCCAGTCCCACCACTCTCCTATGTAGAGGACATCCTGAAACTTCTCTCGGCCAACTCTAAACCTGCCTCTAAAATCATACTTATGGGGGACTATATTGGCTGATCGAACTGGATTGCAACATCAAGGTCACAACCAATCTGCCCTACTCCTGACTGACCACAGCAAATATTTAATTCAGAATACCAACAACCAACCCGGCACCAACTGCAGACTGTGCTTCTGCTACCCACGCTGCCTAGGCACTCCTGTAACACAATCTCTAACAGAATCTACGTTCGCCTCATCGGTCTACTCTCACATTTCAAACTTTGCTGATAAACTGTTTTTATGTGTAACAGCACCTCAATGCCTCTGGGTTTAGTGTGCTTTATAAATGGAAAAACAAAACAAAATTAAATAAATGCAACACTTCTTGCAGCTATGCCAATACTTCATACTTGGTAGATTGGCCATGTACCAATACCTCCTTCATAGTTTCAAGGGAAATTAAATGGAACATATATGTATACTTCATCCAACAGTTGATGTGGATTTTCTGATTTTGTCCCTCTGAGACATTAAGTGGAATTAGCATGCCGGCAAGATTTGAGCACAGCCTCCAATCCAATCACAAAGCTCAGAATGGGGTCTTTAACATGGGAATTGTGATTCTTTTTTGTTCGGTAATATAAATATAATTAGCCAGTTCTGTCGTCACAAGTACTTTTGATTAAATATATTTATATACTTTTACATTTGCCTCCTTCTCACACTTCTTTGGTTACATATAATTGATTTTGAATTCCTAATGCACACTGTGCTCTTAATGTCAACTATGTTTAATGCATGTTTGTGATCAATCAACTTCAGGGGCACCAGTGGTCCAGGGATGAATATCGGTTTCTAAACCATCAATCGACCCCGCGCCTCTGGTACACCAGAAGGGATCTGAACAGAATGTAATACAAATGAATTATAAGACCTCCTTGTCCAATTTTGGTAACATGGACAGAATGGCAGGCTTATCTCTGCAAGGTCGTGAATCGTTGGTTAGTTGCAATTCAGTGAAAATACAATTATTACCTAATGATAAAAGGGACTGTCCAGTCAAGGTTGTATAAAAATATCTACTTTACTAGCACACTACAAAATATGACCCTCCCTGTAAAGGAACATAGAGGACAGACAGTTTCACGAAGGAAAGGGATGCACTCTGGATACTGAAAAAAGGGTAGTTGGTATCGTAATCAATCTTACAGTTCAAGGTTATTTGGTTCCAGCACCAAGGTGGCAAAGGTTTGTATCTGTCTCTAGGGGCCTTTTGAGAAGGACCAGGGGGGGCAGAACCACAATCTTCATGATGCTGAAGAAGTTCTTGGTGCGTGACAGCATCGAGGTGGTTCCAGGGCACTTTGCATCCCTTGAGACAGAGTTAGTGGTGGGCAACAGCTGTGGGTACCAGACGACAGGCAGTTCGGCAAGCAAGGCTAGTAGGACATCTGCAGGCTGTCCGGCGTGGCGGCTCGGGCCAAGAATTGTTGTCTGTGGTTACCGGATCTGGAATGCTGGTTGAGGTGGCTCAGACGGATGTTGTAACTTTGGCATGGCAACAGTCAGCAGTGCAGCCAGATGCAGTTCGAGGGCTCAACTGTCTTAATAATGTCCTTAAAAGATGGACGCTGCATGATGCTTGTGTGGCACTCCTCCTAGATTCTTGGCAGGGCTCCTGTCCTTTCAAGGCAGGCAGCCCAAAGCTCAGGAGAGTGATTGCAGGCAATTTCCTTGTCCTTTGTCCAGAGACTTTCCGGCACTTCCCACCTAGGAAGCTTGCTGGCAGAACCTAGCAGGGCATGCTGTGTGCTGGCTGGGTACTGGTTCTGGAGCTGCTGCACAGGTCCTCTGAGTCTGGTATCTCCCTCTGTTCCCTGGGAGATGCTTAAAGGAGGGATTTTGCTTTCCTCTTGGAACACCTGGCCTTCCCTCACTGGCAGAAGATGTAATGTAGACTGTAACTTCAGCCCAGGTCGACATTAGTCCTTCTTCTTACTCCTTTCAAAGTCATTGGATGATGTGTCAAGTGAGGGGTTCAGCCCTCTCTAGAAGACAAATGGGCCCGAGTGATTGAACTAATCCTGGGTCCCCACCAACAATCTTCTATTATGCATGAGGTCAGGACCAGAGTGCTCAGCAACAGGACAGACAAGGGGTGACAACACATACCCAAGTCCCACCCCAAGTGTCTCTCTGGTTAACTGAGCCCTCTATGACTTTTGAATAAAGTGCAGGTCTCTGTTGAAGTTTGTGCTAGAAGCAGACTTCCTGTCTCCCCTAAATCTCACCCTTCATCACTCTGAAAAGGGTGCGCTCTACAGGGACAACTGCTGGACCCAGACATGCGATTCACTGCTTTTCATACAGAAAGGTGGGAAATATCTTAAAGTTGGCACAGTGCATATCAAAGGGTTGTTAGTCCTGCCTTCCTATTGTCTGTCCTGCAATCACGCCTCTCCTCTAGGATTGCTTCAAGTATCTCTTTAGTATGCACTGCCACCAGCCAGATTAGACAAAAGGAATGCAGATCCATGGAGCCTTTGATATTTAAATTAGGCTTCCCATGGCCGGAGGGAAGGTGTGCCTTTCCCCCTTGTTGAGATGCTTTGATGTATCAGATGTATTCAGCTGTCACATTGTCACATTTCAGCTGAATATGACTGGGGAGGACGGCGCCTGTACGCTGTCTTCCCGGAGTACACGTGGCTATGCATTTTGTGTGGGAATCAGATGAAATGTGCATGGAATGTCATCACACATTTCTCAGAGGCTGATTTCCCATAATTAATTTTCATTATTAAAACATCAAAAAAAGCATAGGCGAGCGCTCTCTCCCCGTGCGAATGGTCGAATTCCTCACAATGTTGCTTCGAGGTCCTTTCCAATACAGCTATTAAATGCCATCCGCTGATGCAGAAGGGTATCAGAGAAATCTCATAAATAAGTAAAACGCATATATTGTTCTATTGTCATGTTTCTTTAACCTATGTATTGATTGTTATGCCCCACGCGATTTATTGTATGTGTATCTGGTCTACTCCTATTATATTTCCTTTTTGATATATTGCCAAACTATGTTATTTCTGTTCATCACGTGTAATAAAGCTCTGGACGAATCTCAAAAAGCGCATGCGCAAGCACAAAGAACTCTTAATAATACTAGTTGTGAACAGTCAGAAAGAATGATTATCGTTTCGCCCGTACAGTCTGTGACTTTCAGCACTGCAGGTCCGCCCCCCCCACGCCCCCTCCCCCCGCCTTCTTCACTCTTTTGCCACATTCTCCTGGTCTCTAAGAGAGAGAAGGATCCAGACCACAAATGCCGAAATAATTAGCATCACTCATTTTCAATTCCCCCAGAATTAACAGAGCAAGGACCCTGCAAAGTAGAAGTGTACATTAAAATGTCAGAATGGCTAAATTATGGCTCTTTAACATTTACTAATATAACCAAAGGGAATTCATTTGAAATCTGATCTTTACTTTACCAAAGTATAATGAGGCAAGAGAAGTGGCTTTAAATTATTTACAGACGGAATTGCTTCTCTGTTGTCTTCATTGACATCTTCGTTGAAAATATTTATGTAGGGACTTTTGTCAAACTCTCCAGGTGAAGCAGCCAAGAGAAGCACTTAACTTTTTAAGGTTACTGGATGTGATTTCAATCAGTTCCATCAATGTGCTACAACTCTGGTTTAAGCATTTCTTTACACTGTCGATCATTTAAATATATGCCCAATGTCGTCAAGCTTTACGGTTTTTATTCACAAACGATATGTTCTGGCTACAGAGAGCATGTTGCTTGTCAAACGATTTTACGGCTCTATTTCCTGCGGGAACTTGTCATTAATGGATTGGAAAATCATACTATTTTGAAAAACACTGTTTTGTTGAGCCAGTCACTTTATTACGTTTTAAACCCGATGGCACAACAGTTTAAGTAGTATTTACCATGGAGAAATGCTTGCATTCTGTCCTTTCTTCATATGTGTGCTGTGTGATGAGACATGCACAGTGATCTGGGCATTAACCCCCGGCCCACCTCCCTCCTCCCCAAACATACACACTCTGTTATCAGATTGCCCGAAGAGGCCATGGCATTGCACACTACCACCATGTATGGGTGTGGCAACTCCACACTCACCACAGAGGGACATTTCATTTTCATGTGTCCTCCACAAGTGTTTGTTGTGTCTGTGGGATGGGGATGTCTGTGCTGGAACTGATTATACGTCCTGTTTTGCATTGTTTTTTGTTTGTTGTTGTGAGTATGCGTATACATGCCAATCTTTACGTGTAGATGTGTATTTCTATGTATGTGTCAGTGTGTAGTGCTTCTCTCTGTACTTGCGTGTTTGTATGTGTGTGTGCATGTGTATGATGGACAGTGTGATTGTGTTTAGGATCACATTGATGACACAACTCTCTTTAGGGGTGGGGCCAATTAATGTAACAAGGGTATGCAGCGTTACAACAGTATATAATAGAAGTATAGGTTAATAGACGTCTAATCAACCTATGCTTCAAATTGTGCTGTGCATACTGATAACATGAGGACTTATGTATGTTTGCCACTGTACGAGCAGTGTGGTAGCTGGTGAGATTGGTGGTGCTGCTACTTGTTTGTGGAGATGGAAGCATAGAGCATTCATCTGACTCCCTTCCCAGGATGCCATAAGGGCAACAACCCAATTTCCTGCTCACCCAATTTTGCCAAGGATTCATGTCTTGCGTTTTCCAATCGCATGCCCAAAAAACTGTAGCATGGTTTAACATTGTGGCACACATGGACGCTTCAGAGGCAACTATGTCTATGGTGATCCTGACATGTGTCACTAAAAGCATGATTAGGCCATTGACAAGAACCCTTCAAAATACCTTTCATCCCTAATGTCCTTTCCCATTCTCATGATCTAATCTTTTAGGGCTTGAACCAGACTTTAGTCTGCTAATTGGTTTATTTGTGTGCCAGGACTTTCCTTGTCGGAAAGTGGCCATGTAGTTATGGTTAAGTTGGTGTTTCCATAGGAAGAGCACTTTGTGGGCGGCTTATAACTTCGCTCCCCCTGGACGAATCCTCACCAAACTTTGCAAAAAAAAAGTATATGGCCCACTCTGAATTGTTTTGCAAAGTTTGGTGAGGATTCGTCCAGGGGGGGGAAAGTTATAGGGAGGGTCCCAAAATGTCTTTTTTTCCCATAGACTGAATGGGAAAAAATGTTTGCTCGCGCCTACAGCCCAAACCAATGGACGGATTTTCACCAAATTTGGACCAGGAGCAGCAGCTTGGTCCCCAAAGCATGCTTTGGTGAAAATCCGTCAGTAGTTTTTTTTAAAATGACCAAAAAGTAGGTAAAAAAAAATTAGTGATATATGTGTTCGATCCACAGACACACTTCCCTGTTCTCTCCACGGACGGTGTCCTGATTGGTCAATCGGCTTGCGTGATGTCCGCGGACATGCGACATGTTCGCTGATTGGACGGTGTTAAGCGTGAAGCGCGTCAGATTTTCGGTAGCGCCCTGCCATCTTGGATTCGCGGACGTCTGCGGTCAGCGCGGTGAACGTTTGTTCATAAAGTTTATTTAATAGAGTGTGTTGGTGTGTAGTAGTGTTTGGGGAGGATGGAAGGGTATGAGATAGGTTAAATGTTGTGCTTTTTATGTGGTAGTTGTTCATTTGTGTTCAATTTGTCTGCGGACATCACGGGTGTTCTGAAATGTTCTAAATAAACTGAATGGGCGGTGTTCTGAGGACTCAATATGTGTCCGTTTTGTTCGCAAGCAAGCTGAAACTGTTCTAAGAACACTCGCGGTGTCCTGAAATGTTCGCAAATAAACAAAATGGGGGTGTTCTGGGGACGCTGTCCGTATTGTTCTGTGGCAAGTTAAATGTGTTCTAAGAACACTCAGGGTGTCCTGAAATGTTCGCAAATAAACAAAATGAGGGTGTTCTGGGGACGGTGTCTGTATTGTTCTGTGGCAAGTTGAATGTGTTATAAGAACACTCGGGGTGTCCTGAAATGTTTGCAAATAAACAAAATGGGGGTGTTCTGATGACGCTGTCCGTATTGTTCATTGTCAAGTTGAAAGTGCTCTAAGAACTCTTGCGTTGTCCTGAAATGTTCATAGGGGGTGTCCTGAAGACGCTGTCCGTATTGTTCGATGGCAAGTTGAAAGTGTTCTAAGAACTGTCTCGGTGTCCTGAAATGTTCGCAGGGGGTGTCCTGAAGACGCTGTCTGTATTGTTCGATGGCAAGTTGAAAGTGTTCTAAGAGCACTCGGGGTGTCCTGAAATGTTCGCAAATAAACAAAATGGGGGTGTTCTGAGGACGCTGTCCGTATTTTTCGTTGTCAAGTTGAAAGTGTTCTAAGAACTCTCGCGTTGTCGTGAAATGTTCGCACATAAACAAAATGGGGGTGTGTTCTAAGAACACACGCAATGTCCTGAAGTGTTCTAAGAACTCTTGCGGTGTCCTGAAATGTTCGTAGGGGGTGTCCTGAAGACACTCTAAGAACACTCGCGGTGTCCTGAAATGTTCGCAAATAAAGAAAATGGGGGTGTTCTGGGGATGCTGTCCGTATTGTTCTGTGGCTAGTTGAATGTGTTCTAAGAACACTTGCGGTGTCCTGAAATGTTCGCAAATAAACAAAATGGAGGTGTTCTGGGGATGCTGTCCGTATTGTTCAGTGGCAAGTTGAATGTGTTCTAAGAACGCTCAGGGTGTCCTGAAATGTTCGCAAATAAACAAAATGGGGGTGTTCTGATGATGCTGTCCGTATTGTTCGTTGTTAAATTGAAAGTGTTCTAAGAACTCTCGCGTTGACCTGAAATGTTCGTAGGGGGTGTCCTGAAGACGCTGTCCGTATTGTTCGATGGCAAGTTGAAAATGTTCTAAGAACTGTCTCGGTGTCCTGAAATGTTCGCAGGGGGTGTCCTGAATACGCTGTCCGTATTGTTCAATGGCAAGTTGAAAGTGTTCTAAGAACACTCGGGGTGTCCTGAAATGTTTGCAAATAAACAAAATGGGGGTGTTCTGAGGACGCTGTCCTTATTGTTCGTTGTCAAGTTGAAAGTGTTCTAAGAACTCTCCCGTTGTTGTGAAATGTTCGCACATAAACAAAATGGGGGTGTGTTCTAAGAACACACGCGATGTCCTGAAGTGTTCTAAGAACTCTCGCGGTGTCCTGAAATGTTCATAGGGGGTGTCCTGAAGACGCTCTAAGAACACTCGCAGTGTCCTGAAATGTTTGCAAATAAACAAAATGGGGGTATTCTGGGGACGCTGTCCGTATTGTTCTGTGGCATGTTGAATGTATTATAAGAACACTCGGGGTGTCCTGAAATGTTCGCAAATAAACAAAATGGAGGTGTTCTGGGGACACTGTCTGTATTGTTCTGTGGCAAGTTGAATGTGTTCTAAGAACACTGGGGGTGTCCTGAAATGTTCGCAAATAAACACAATCGGGGGGTTCTGATGACGCTGTCCTTATTGTTCGTGGTCAAGTTGGAAGTGTTCTAAGAACTCTCGTGTTGTCCTGAAATGTTCGTAAGGGGTTTCCTGAAGACGCTGTCTGTATTGTTCGATGGCAAGTTGAAAGTGTTCTAAGAACTGTCTCAGTGTCCTGAAATGTTCGCAGGGGGTGTCCTGAAGACGCTGTCCGTATTGTTCGATGGCAAGTTGAAAGTGTTCTAAGAACACTCGGGGTGTCCTGAAATGTTCGCAAATAAACAAAATGAGGGTGTTCTGAGGACGCTGTCCGTATTGTTCGTTGTCAAGTTGAAAGTGTTCTAAGAACTCTCGCAGTTTCCTGAAATGTTCGTAGGGGTTGTCTTGAAGACGCTGTCGGGGGGAAATTCTGCCGGGGTCGGCCGGGCTGTCCGTAGACCTCCGGGCAGGGAGGCCCCAACTCCTCCCGTATATCCCAAAAGAGATAGAGTATGAGACACACGCAAGAAGCAAGGTGACTCTGCTGTTTATTAGACAAAACGGCAGGGATGGGTCAAGGATCATACGCGTCTGTCCTGACACACACACAATCGTGGGGCTCGCAGGCCCTTTTTACCTTAGTATGACGCGCTACTTGCGTCACCTTAGAAAGTTTAGCAAAAAACCTATTTCCACTCTGGATTGGTTACTCGAGTGGTAGGGTTAGTATAGCATACATATAGAGAACGGTGTTAGTGGTTGAGGGTTAGTCAGGTGGTATACTTGGGCTGTCCCTTCAATTTGATACATGAAAATTGTTACATGAAGACCTCTGAGGATTGGTCAATGTTAATGGCGTCAGTGATAAGAGCCCCGTGTTCTGATTGGTCTGCTCGCGAGCCTCCCAGTCTGAGACTATCGCTGTTCCCAGCTCGCGGTGCACCTGTCATTTGCAACAATGTTTTACTATGGGTAGGTGTAAACAATGTGAGGATTTATTCATATGTTGGGAGGTCGACTACTCCCACTGCTGCAGATGTCCAATGAGTCTTTTAATTGTATCTGCCTGTGTCTTGAAACGTGGGATTCAGGCGTCTCCTTCCTCCTGGGCTTGGCATCCTGTCAGGTTTGGCTTTGTCACGTGAGGTGGGACCGTGTTTGAGGCAAAATTCAGCACAATTAATATTGTAGTTCATTATGCGCCTTGCGTTTCTGCATTTTGAGAGCCTATGTGGAAAATAATAAAGATGCACGTCCGTGGGTATGTCTGTCGCCTACGTCATAGCACTGAGTATGTTCTTCGTGTGGATTGGTGTGGGAGTGTCCAGTGTGCATGTTTGCACGGGTGTGCTGACCGTTGGCTAGGTCGTCATGGCATCTCTAACGATGTGTTGATTTAGTGCTGGATGGTTCAGCCGAGTCCATCCATGCCGCAGGTGTCGGCATGTGCAGGGCAGGCTGGTGGGCAGGCGGGTGGGCACGCGAGTGGGCACATCCGTATGTTCCTGTACCAGGGTATTTGGTCATCTGGTAGATGGGCAAACTCCTCTCGTGGCGGGTGTCTGGGCCGTGATCCTCTAGGCCAAGCGCGAGAGGGGAAGGGCGGGAGCCTGTTCTTCCATTCTCCCACTTCAACGCTGTCCGTATTGTTCGTTGTCGAGTTGAAAGTGTTCTAAGAACTCTTGCGTTGTCCTGAAATGTTCGCACATAAACAAAATGGGGGTGTGTTCTAAGAACACAAGTGTTGTCCTGAAATGTTCGTAGGGGGTGTCCTGAGGACGCTGTCCGTATTGTTCGTTGTCGAGTTGAAAGTGTTCTAAGAACTCTCGCAGTGTCCTGAAATGTTCGTAGGGGGTGTCCTGAAGACGCTGTCCATATTGTCCGATGGCAAGTTGAAAGTGTTCTAAGAACTCTCGCGTTGTCCTGAAATGTTCAAGGGGGTGTTCTGAAGACGCTGCCCGTATTGTTCGCTGGCAAATTGAAAGTGTTCTAAGAACACTGGTAATGTCCGCGGACATTAAAAGTTTCCAGAGGCCATAGTTGAAATGTTTTACTCTATGGGTGTGATATGCTGCGGTGGTTGTGGCCAGGGCATAGAGTGTTGGGTGCATGGCCACCACCCAACACTCTATGCCCTGGCCACAACCACCGCAGCATATCACATTTATAGTTCCTTATAACTGTGGGTCAAAAACAAATTTATCAGGAATAAAGTTAGAAGATACTATGGGTGTGATATGCTGTGATGGTTGTGGCCAGGGCATAGAGTGTGTAGTATACTTACTGTTTGGTTTAGTAACTGGAGTACATGTATTTCTTGTTAATTTCTGTGATAAAAGAAAATAGCATGTTAGTATTAGTATTTTGTAATGACTTTTTACATTGTGTAATCAACATTTGTGGACCCTCATATTTAGTAGATTACAAACCAGAGTACTGTGCAATTTGCTCAGTTTCTTTGTTTGTTGCTAAAATCATTGGGTCTGTGGGAGAAAAAAAAAATCCATGTTTTTGGAGCAGTAACATATTATTTATTTGTTTGGATATTGTTAAATTTTGTGACAGTTAGATACCAATTGGCGTATTCTAACTGTCTATTTTTTGATATATTTTAGTGGTATTGATTTATCTGTTTGTAGATTGTTAAATTTTGGGACAGTTAGATACCAATTGGTGTATTCTAACTGTCTTTTTTTTGCTATAATTTGTGGGTATTCATTTATCTGATTAGTTGTTGTAGAATCTTTGGGCAGTTAGATAGCTTTTGGAATATTCTAACAGTTTACATTTTTTTACAACGAGTTTACTTAGGGTTTAAGTACAGTTTAGTTATCAAATTTTGATTTTAAGAACATTAAATAAGCGTTTGTAAGATTTGCTGGTAATCTCTGCTTTAGAGTAATGGTACTATCATTACATTGAAACCATCCACATTTCTTTTTTATATATGCAGTGCAGTGCCCTGAATTGGTTGTGGCTCCTGCGTGGTAGATTATACCTATTGTTGTGAAGGTTTTCTTACCAAGTGATATTTGACCATGTGTGAATCTAGTCAGCTTGCAGTTGTTTTTGGTACCATCTGCATTGTAACATAGAAGCATTAGTATTACGTATTTACTATGTGTTTGTATTAGTAACGTGGAGCGATTATCTGAATTGCAGGTAGAACATAATCTACCATGGTTTGCATTTTGTACAAGTTGCTGAAATGGAATGGATTCACAATTAGGTATTGATATATATATACAAAGCGTTCATTGGGGATGTGTTCTTCTGTCACATTGTTGCAGAGAGTGCATGTATGTTTCCACATGTATGAAATCTGGAAGATTTAATTTATAAGTATGTTTTTGTTTTCCAGTACTTGTAGTAAGTACATTAGAAATTCTTGTGGATCTTCCTGTGAGTTTATAGTGAATTTCACCATTCCAGCACAGTAGTCCAATTGTTGTCTTATTCCATAAACACTATATGTGTTATCAGGATTGTTTGCTGCATTTCTGTGAAGTACTAACATTTGCATACACAATGGGTCTGTACTGTGAAAGTACTGTGAAAGTAAATGTCAACAATTGGTGGTAATTGAAATAGAACATTCATTGCTACATTTGCGTAGCAACTTAAACCAACTATATTTGAGAGTTTAAATGGACCAGGTAGTTCTGTATCTGACTGCTTTTTTTGGAGTTTATCTTCCTTCTTTGAAGATGTACTTGGTTTACTTTCCCTAATTGATTCTTTTTTGCTTGTGGTACTTGATGAAGTATTACTTTCTTTTACTCTCTTTGGAGGATTTGCAGTGACATCCTGTTGCATTTCTGTTTGATTTATTTTTCTTTTATAACGTTTTACTTTTTGTGGAACAGAATATGTGTTTAAATGGGGGGTGTATAGTGAGCAAAGTCTATTGTATTTTAAAATGCAAGGAATATCAGCATTTACTTTACTTGCATCAAAGTTGATTAGAAATAGACCGTCAAGTGTACATAAGCGTGATAGTGCTACATAGCTCATGCCTTCTTTAAAGACTGTGTTACCAATATCTATCATTGCTTTGTCTAGGGTAAGACCTTGTGATTTATGAATTGTGACTGCGTATGCAAGAGTTAGAGAAAATTGTCCTCTGCGTACATACATGTCTTTGAAGAGAAGGAATCGAGCTGTTGAGCGTCCTATCCTTTTTACTTCTGAAAGTTTGTCAAAGAGAATATTGACAAACTGAATTTTGTTGTCACGTGGGTATGTTTGAAAGCCAAAAACAGTACCCAGTGCTCCATTAACTAGTCCTTGGTCCACGTCAAGGTTACGTTTAAGCATTACTCTGCAATTTAAGGATAATTTCAATATCTTTTCTAAGCCTGCTGTGTTTGAGATTGATTTTTCTAAACTATTTAGTCTTGTTGTGGCTTGGTCAGACATAGGTAGTGTCATACCACGTACATCTAGTTTGTCTTTGGCCCTAATTTCCATTATTGGTTGCATTTCTTTACTTAACATTATTTAATTGAATTTGAAACAGCTTGCAAGAGTTGACATTAAGGACATACAATTGACATTGTTGTGGACTAATTGTTCCATAACATCTGTAGCACATGCTTTATCGCAATAAAGTGCATTAGTGTGCCGGGTTTTCAATATTGCTTTTTCTTCTTTAGAAAGTATACCAACTTTGATACTTTTTAAGATGTTGGCATAATTGAGATCTGCAGATTGCGCATGTTTTCTGTTAATTCTCTGTATTGGAAATGTTGCCAAATGTTGACATTTCCAATGCTGCCAACAGTTTTACGGCAGAGTTTGTGTCCTAATGTTTTAAAAATAGGCTCACCTTTTAATGGTGTCAATTGAAGAAAATCTCTGAAAACAATAATGTGTTTTCCTGCAAAGAGCTCTTCATAGTTTGTTTTGAGTACTTCTTGTAATCTGAGATGAATCAAAGCCAACAGTAGGTTGGAGACCACGCTCACTTCATCTATTAGTAGCATTTTCATTTGTTTCAATACTCTGCGTAGTTCCATTGCAGCTTCTGCAGAAAGTTTGTAATTGTCTGATTTGTTCTGGTGTTCTACTGGCAATAGTAGTAATCGGTGTAACGGGACACCACCTATGTTGTAGGCAGCTAAACCTGTAGGGGCAGTGACAACAGCTGACAGTTTGTTGTTTGTCAATTGTTGAAGGAACTTACTGATGATTTTGATTAGGAATGTTTTGCCAGAACCAGCTTCACCACTGATGTACAGTAGTATAGGTTTATAATTATGGCAGGAACATTCTTTATTTTCATGTTGTACACCATGTGCAATTTCTTTTGTTACTTCTTCAAAAATGCTACGTTGTTCATTGTTTAGTTTTGATTGTAGTATAGTTAAGTCTTCTTTATCTTCATACTGACACATGGTGTTTTCTACTAATTCATAGCTAATTCTGCCTCATTTATTATTAGTGGTTCTCCCAGTGGTTCTTGGCTTCCTGCAACAGAAGGTTGACTACTCTCAGGAGTGTCTTTATCTAGTTGGGCCTGGAGTTCTTTTTTGTGTTGCTATTCATTGTGCAATATTGTTTTGTATTGTGTAAAATTTACATCAGTTATAGTGCTTTCATTTGCTTCGAAAGCATCTTCATATGAGTCATAGTTTTCTAGTATTTCTTCTTCTTTTCTCCATGGTTTAAAGAGTTGTAGCAGGGACATGTAATATACTTCTTTATGTTGAGGAGTCTTCAATGACAATTTGATATGATTCATTAAATAAGGTTTAGAGAGTTTAACTAAGCTGCCTTCACAGTTCGTCACTCTGTATTTACCTTTTTTTTTCATCAGGTTTTATATTATTTTTGTATGTGTAGTTTTGGGCTATGTGGTATAGACACATGGTTTCCAAAGTATTACTTCTGTTTGGGTAGTATGTGTCCAATAAATTGTTTTTTAAAATGTCTTGGCTGTTGGGATCACGTTTAGCTATTGTTTCTATATCTTCGTAGGATTTTAGAACTCTTTTTCTAGATTTAACTGGACCAAGACTTAGCCATACTATATTTTCAGATTTACCATACAATGCAGTACCAGTTAAGCGATCAGCTGCTTCATATGATCCACATTCTCTATGGGAGAGCATTTTTATGCCCACGCTGTGTAATTTCTGAGACACTGTTTTATCTGATGACAGGTCATTCCATAGGTCTTGGAGCTCTGTTTTTTCTGCTTTGGTCAAGTATGCTTTGACATATCGTGCAACTACAGTAGAATTGTCTGCACTGTACTGCACATCTATGTTTGAATTCCATAAGTGGGCAATGATTGCATTGTAATCATTGATATATTTTTCTTCTTCTTTTCTTTTTATGTAATATGTATTTTTAGGTGACTTACCTTTAACACTATGTCTAACTGAAGACATGAGGTTGTTCACTTGACCTGTATTTGTAACTGGTCTGGGGAAACCAAATCGGCATTTGGTGTAGTATTTCCCTTTGTTTTTGTATTTGTGACGACAATATTTGCCACATTTATGTCTTTGAAATTGTAAAATTTGTGCACGAAGATCACTATTTGTGGATTCTGATGGAATTTTACAAGTGACATGTCTTTCAATAAACTGTAAAACAGTGGCATCACAGTCTTGACCAAATTTAGGAGCATCTTTAATCCATAAAAGCATGTGGATATGTGGTGCTCCTCTGGCTTGGTATTCTTTTCTCCAAAAGAAGTGTTGCACTTCTCCAAGGGGAGGAACAGTTTTATTACAAATAAAATGTAGCATAGCAATGAAGCGATGGTGAAAATATCTTGAAACATTAACAGGATCCAAAGAACAAAGTTCTCCTGGTGTTAGTATATCTATGTTTGTTTTGTTTTTATTTGATATGCGTATGAAATCATGTAAATATTCCCATGCATATTCTGCACAACTTAATGTAACAAACCAAGTGGGTGGGCCAAGGTTTCTGATCATACAACGTACATCTCCATGACGTCGAAACCAGTACTCTTTAGTACCACGCATATTTGCTAATAGATTTGTAATATTTGATTGTAAAACCTCATCCTTTTGTTGCACTTTTTGTAATAATTGTGTAGTTGTCATAGTTTGAAAGTGTGATCCTGATTTGTGCAACATAACATAAAGTTGCCAGTTCACTTTCAAAGAGTAGGTGGAATATGTATTCCACATTTTGTCTAAATCTGGGATCTTCAGAATACATCCATAATGAGCGGTATTCTGAAGCTGATATTTGAATAGGTCTATCATCGTACCTTCCTCCCATCCAGTAGGAAAGAGTAGAGGAAAAGCATATGCTTCTATACTTTTTTCCCATATGCTGATTGGTGATCCTTTTGTTTGACGCATTTGGTATGTTTCCAGTGCATCTTCTATGGTGTCATTAGAGTGCAAAGGATGAATTGTATAATGGTCTAAAGTATTTGATATTGTAGCAGGATCTAGGAGCTCAAATTGACCAGCTTCTTGTGTTTCTTGAATTATTTCAGTTGTATCCTTCAAATTTTCTTCAATATTAATTTCTTTGTAATATTCATTATTCTCTTTAAGATATTGCAAGTCATGTCTAACTTCATGTAAATCTACCAGCTGTTGCCATATTTTTTTGTCTTTTGTAGGTACTCCATTTACTAAAATAATTAAAGTTTTCTGCATAGGACGTTGCACTCCCAGAGTATGCACATTTTCTTTTAAATCTAATGGTAAATAAACTACTTTTCCACGAATGCCTTTTACCAATTCAGAGGGAGGTAATTTTGCTGTTTTTGGTTGAAGGCTTATTATTGCTTGAAATGGGTGCACTGTTTGAATTATGATGCTCTCATATAAATTAAGTTGTTGTAGGGGTTTTGGTAGTGGGTATAATTCCAAATTATTTGTGATAGCACGTGATGGAGTTTGGTTGTTGTCAAGTTTTGTATATGCAGTAACTGCAAAGTATAAAGGGGTCAGTCATTTCGTATTTGTTTTCTGCTACAAGGTAGAGAGCTAATTCAAACTATTTAGAATCTTCATTGTCTTCTATTTTGTATGATAGGTCTACAGTTTTTGTGTTACTTTTATAAATAGTTCTGCGGCAACATACACACACATCGTTTGGTACTTCAGCTGATGTACTTTTAAATTTTAGTATTTCTTTTTTTGTATGTGTGTATAAGGTTGCCATGTGTAGAATTGTTGCTAATTTGGTTTAAAGCCATTTCATTCTGTAAGTGGCTTTCACTTCCAAAATATTTTTTCTGGATACAGTCAATTTCTTCAAGTAGGTCTTTTGCTGTACCATGTAGAAGAATGTTAATTAAATTGGCTAGTGCTAAAGCAGGACTTTTAGCATAGCACAGTTTATAAACTAGATTTCTTATAGTTGAATGATGTGTTGATATCCTTTTGATATCATGGAAGGTGGTTTTACAAGTAGGTCCTGTAATGCAGGCCAATGAATGTCCTTGTAGTCCTGTGTACTTGCGCATTGGACAGGTATCCATATTTTGCAGTAGTTTAATTTTGATGTTGTCTTTGCTTTTTACATATTGATTGAGGAATTGGCGTAAAGACTTGAAAAATTGTTTGGGAATGTTACAAATTGACGTGCATGGCCATTTGTACACTAGATGTTCTGATTCAGTTGAATGGAGGGGTAATTCTAAGTTTTCAGGGCTTATTTTTGTAAGGAGTACTTCTTGTTCCATTATGGTATTATTCACTTTTTCATAACCTCGAACCATTGCTATGTATGGCAATTGTATTTGTTTGCTTTTGTTTGTACGCTTCTTCATTAAAGTATGGTTCTGTGCTTGTAGTGTGATTCCATTCACCTCTGCAGATACTTAAGAAGTTCTTTCTGTTGACATTTTGTTTATTGAGAAGTCTTTTTTGTAATTTAGTTATTAGTTTTGTTAGTGGTTTCATTTTTTTTAACACTAAAATAAATAACTTTCTTTTGAGAAGAATTGCACTATCTATCAATGCTTCTAAGATTAATTTCCTAGAATAGGTTGTAAGGGTTGAACCTGGTTTCTCTCCTGTTTTTATAAGATTTTGAAGGACTCTTTGATGGAACATTTCGGCTAAAATACTTTTCTTGATATGCTTACTTTGAACTTTATCAAGATTTATAGAAACAGTTTTATCTGTAGTGATAGCTGATTTTTTGTTAATTGTTTTCTGTTTTTTTTACATTTTGATAGAGGAGGCAAAGTTTTTCCACTTGACACTTCTTTTGTTTCACTAAATGACTGTATTAGCTGTTTGTTTTCAACTTCTTTTACAAATTGCGCTAGATATGGATGCTTTTGTTGGACACTTCTATTTTCATTTGCTCTACTTCTGCGTTGCTTTCTACGGACTTGACTTTTGGTAGGCATTCTTTAGGGTCTGTTGAAAAAAATAAAGAAGGTATGGGTTGGGGTGTTCTGCAATGTATGTGTGCTGTGTGCATGAGTGTTTGAGTAAGATGATAAAGATGTATGTAATGGTGTGTGATTGTGCATTGGGAACTACAACTAGTAGGGATGGGTATTCTTGAATTTATATTATACTAAACTGGGGTTCAGATGACAGAAAAAAGTAAGCTAGTGGTGTGGAGAAGTACAAATAGTAAATCTAATGTATACAATTAAAACAGTTGTTTGTTCTATAATATCTAAATTGTAGCGGTTGAGTTGGGTAATTAGTGTGTCCAAAAATAGGAATTTGTTTGCCATTCTGTCTGTAAGTCGTTGTTTAAGACATGGGGATTTTTGGACAGAATGGTGCACAATCTCTATTTTTAGGCACAGAAATAGCATGAATTAACTTAAAGTGTGTTTCAGTAATAATAGAAATATTATTGCAATATTCTACTTACCTTTTTCTAAAATGAACAGGTTCATTCTTAGTTCTTCTTTGTTCTTCAAATTCGGTTGCTTCTTCTCAGGAGAATGGTCTTCACTGTAATTGTAAAAGAAACAAATTAGTAATTTTGTTGATATATAGCACTGTTTTTAATTTAGACATTGATTTTTTTAAATTGAAATCCTCAGCGCTTACCTCAAAACCATTAAAACTATCTTATTTACATAAGATACGTCGCACAAGTTCAATACATATGATATGTTCTTAATGAACAAATTGTATTGTAATGACTAACTTTAGCAAACAAAATATCTTAACTATGTTTGTGAAATTCATAATGTACCACTGAATACCACTAATTCTGTAAGTAAGCTCTTCCAGGTAATAGTGCCTCCATGTTATGCTTAAAATAAAGTAACTGAATAAATAAAGAAATAAAACAAAAATATTAAGTCAATTTGAAAATGTGTTCATGTATTGTACAGAAAATATGCATACCTGTAGTTTGTGTTCATGCATTTGGATATGCATGGAGCTGCAAGTAGAAATCTTGGAGACTTGTACAGTATTTGTTGTAGATGGTGCTTGCCAATGATATGGCACTTGTACTCAGAGAGATTCACAGTATATTTGCAGTGCTGATCTATGATGATGCAGTTAGATGTAGCGGTCTTGAATGTGACTGGTGGATGGTCATGTGACTTCTTAGCTACATTCAATGAGGGAATGGCACAGAAAGTGAAGTGGAAATGGTAGAAGGACTGTTCATATTATGATATGTCCGCGGACATGGCTGTAGTTTGCGGACATCGGGTGTTACATCCGGGGATTTTTGGGTTCAGAAGTCATGCACATGAGAATGAACACTGAAAGGGATTGGTCAGGAAAGTTTAGTGGGTTTGTTGTGCCAGGAGAGAGTTTCTCAGATACTCTTTTTGCTGAGAGAACAACAGATAGCTATAGCTGTGTGTTTCAGAAAACAGATTGTTTGGATTTTGGGAGATTCATGGATACATTGGTTGAAGGTGTTTGCAGAAAGCTGTGGAGTAGTTGTAGATCTTGGATTTCCACATGTGGAAGTACACTGGCATGGAGTACGTGGAATGAAGTGGTTGGACTTGCTACCTCTTTGTGCTACTTTGGAGACAGAGCAACATCCAGACATAATTGTAATTCAATGTGGAGGGAACAGTTTAGGACATGTGTCTGGAATTTCTTTGCAATTTTCTATGAAGGAAGGACTTGGGAAGGTCATGGACATGTTTCCTAATTCTCAAGTAATATTTTCACGGATTGCACGGAGACAAATGTGGCTTTGTTCTTCTTCATTTGGTCCACAAATGGAAAAAGCAAGGCGTAATGTTAATAAGGCTGTTTGTGCCTTTCTAAGAGATTTTGGCATGTCCTCATTTCATAATGAAAATATTATGTTTCGTAGTACATACATTTTTCACAGAGTTGGAGTCCATCTTACTTATGCTGGCAAATCAGATTTTTTTGACAAATATACAAAATGCATTACGACCTTTTTTAGATTTACAGCATCCATTTTGAAGTAGGTGTTAAGTATTTATAATTTTTGACATACAAACACTTCCCAACGGCTCTTTTAAGAGCCACCACTTCCTACCAGAGAAAATTGAAATGGTTATGATAGGGTATCAACCCAATTTTTTTGATGTCCGCAAACTGTCCGCAGACTTCTCAAAAAAAGGCCCTGCTTAATTTATTTTCACTTCTATTTTTTAACTGTGAAAGGCGGCTCTGAAAAGAGCCTTATTTCTTTTGATTTTTTTAATTTTGTATTTTTGGTTTTTTTTTGGACACACTAGGAGAGGAGGGGAAAGAAGGGTAAAGGGGGGGACACCAACCACAGGGATAAGAAAGGGCGAGCTGAGAGAGGAAGATGCAGAGTGGGTTTTATTTGGGTAGTGAGCAGGTCTTCTCATGCTCTGAGACGATAGTCTTAAAAGCACTGCGAAGTCGCTCCCTCCTGCAGAGTACTGTGTCACAGTACATACATACAACTGTGACCCTGGAAAGGTAAGGGTCGTCAGAATTCTGTATGGCCTGTGAGGCAGCTTGAGGAAGCCGCTGTCCCACAGAGGTGGTCCTTGTGGTGACAGGATCAGAAACAGAGGATGAAGTAGAGGAAATCTACCTACTATGTTCTTCGCGAATTGCCCCAGAATGAAATGACCTCAGGTGTTGCTTCATGGTCGTGGTCCCAAAGCTGTACGAACCATGCCTCCCGCAACTGAGTATCATTTTGCACTCAATGCAGGTGACACGGTTCGCACGAGCCTTAGGACCATTCCCATGAATGGTTAACAACCGCCACACCCAAGACTCACGCCTAGTGCGGGTAGTAGGGATTTCCTCTACCTCATTCTCATCACCCTCTTCTTCCTCCTCTGCATCCTCACTCCTGTTCCCATCTTCAGGCCCTTGGGAAGGTGGTGGTGGTGGAGGGGTTGGGGGTGGTGCTGAAGCAGGTGCAGCACCAGGTGGCAGTACTGCAGCCAGGGATGCCATCTCGATGGTGTAATCTGCAAGTTGCAGGAGAAATAGCTGTGCTCTGAAGAATAGCCATAAACACAATGAGAATAAGCTCTAGGGCGTGGTCTTTTATAGGGGTGCTTGTACGCGGTTCGCGGACATGCACGCTGTCCGTGGACAGATCGAACACAAAAAAGGGCTCAAAAAGTTTCAAAAGGTATGTAGAAACTCAGGATTACTTTGTGGGACTTGTGCCATGATGAGCTTTTATGGAAAACTATTGTGGATTACTCGAAAATGTACTTTTAATTTGTTCGGGGACATGAACAGTGTCCGCATTCAGAACACGCGATTAGCGTTGGTGCGATCACATGATCACTTTGCGAACATGTCCGCGAAGGAAGCTACTGTCCGCAGGACACCAAATGCACGGACATTGGTTTGCGCATGCACGTTAATGTTCTACAGACACTGTTCGGGTCCTGAATTAATTAAAAGTGCGTCACACATCAAACGAACATTTCTGGACATCGCGTGTGTTCTAGATCAGTTTCAACTTGCTAGCGAACAGTACGGACAGGTATAGTGTTCTTCATGACACCTCCATTTTCATTTAATTACGAACATTTCAGGACACCGCTTGTGTTCTTAGAGCAGTTTCAACTTGCAAGCGAACAGTACCGACAGAAATAGTGTTCTTTAGGACACCTCCATTTTCTTTTAATTACGAACATTTCAGGACACCGCATGTTTTCTTAGAACAGTTTTAACTTGCTAGCGAACACCATGGACAGGTATAGTGTTCTTCAGGACACCTCCATTTTCGTTTATTTACGAACATTTCAGAACACCCGCGCTGTCCGCGGACACCTACATTGTTTTAAAAAAAAATAAAAAACGGGAACTAATTACAACACAATATAAAAATGTAACTTTATTTAACATATATTAATAATTTATGACAGAGAAGTTGAGGCAGAAACAGAAACAAAAACAGGAGAATTAGGGGTTTAAACATGATTGGTATCAGGTGAAGAAGGGATGGAAGTCTCATCAAAACGTTTTGGGTTATGGAGAGGGTTTGGGGATAATTGACTGGGATATGGTGAGGGGGGACAAGTACATGTGGGACAATGGTATGAGGTTAATGATCCTCAACACAAGTGTTCAAATTATTAAAATTGGTCAATAATAAATCCATTTTTTCTTTTATGCTGTCAAGTGTGTTTTCCATAACAGTTTCTTCAGAGATATTTTCTATTTTGGTATGCTCTGTACAAAAATAAATATATATGTTAAATATATATAAAATAATAACAATTAAATGGTTTATATTGTAAAGTGTGTACCATTAGCTTCACTATCTTCTGACATTTCGTCATGTGGAAACGCTCCGCTAGCCATTCCCAGAGTACTATTTGTGATGTCATCTTTGATGTCCTGGGTGTTAGTCTTAGCAGTGCAGGGTGGTGGCGCGAGTTATGGTTGCTTAGCTTACCATAACTGGTGAATTTCAAGGGTTTTTCGGTTTTACCTGGAACCATAACGTCCCTTTAACAAAGTTTTTTCACTGAATTTTATAGGCTTTCAGTATCGCAACTTAACCATAACGTCCCATTAACAACGTTTTTTCACTG
The DNA here is from genome assembly GCF_040938575.1 of Ambystoma mexicanum. Lineage (NCBI taxonomy): Eukaryota > Metazoa > Chordata > Amphibia > Caudata > Ambystomatidae > Ambystoma > Ambystoma mexicanum. Next base: position 527,291,878 of record NC_090934.1, read on the forward strand.
AATTTCATAGGTTTTTAGTAGCACAACTTAACCATAATGTCCCTTTAACAAAGTTTTTTCACTGAATATATATATATATATATATATATATATGTATATATATATATATATATATATATATATTGTTCAATTCATTTTACAGACAATCTTTTTGCACTTATAAATCCACCCTGCATTATTGTAGGATGACTGAGGCCTGCTGACACTTCCGTTTTTTTCTCTTAATATGTGCCACGTCCCAAGTGCAAGGGATGAGCACAGCAAGACTGTTGATATCATTCTGGAGGCTCACCAACGACAACCATCTGTTCTTGTCCATGTGCGGAAATGAACTAACAAAAACCTTCACGCTCCATCTCCTAAGGCTAGACTTCTCTATTCCACCCCAACTGTCCCCACTTTCTCTGCTTACCCCCCCACCCCTCTTGCCCTTGATCAGAGGCGTTGCCAGGATTGTCTAACAAGTGGAGCCTGAAGCTAATGTAATTGGGCCCAGTGCAGTCACAATAACATCTGTAAATGCCCATGCAGAGCTGCTGAGTGGGCATTTAAAGATTTTGGGTGGGCCTCGCCAGTTGAGGCCTAACCCTGTCTATGCCTCTGCCCTTTATCCCTTTCAGTACACACGCCTTCATTTAACTAAAATCAGTCTTATTGCAGTCTCAGCTTCAAAGAAGCTTGGTCCTCCATCCCTTCACCCATAGCTGTCTTCTCTAACCCCCCTCAGACAGCTCCTAATAGCACAGCAGGAAATATATTCTTCCTACCAGTGCTCAGATTCGGCCTCGCTCTGGCTCTGTGAAGAGGGTGTGGCTTGAGGTCCCTCTGCGCTGAGAGTGATGAACACAGTATGTCCTCATGCATTCTGTTCCCGCGTTATCCATGTCAACGTCAGTTTCAGCTGAGGTCCATTGTGGGAGTCTCGCAGTGCTGTTGGCCGGAAGCTGTAAATTTCACAACCCGCAACTATCAAATGAGCAATACGAGTCGACCCGTGTGAAGCAGGATTGTGATTTTGCTAAGCCCGGCATGGGATGTTGCAATCCAGGTATGATCCTTGGGGGTGATCTGGGTACGTTTTGCTCGAGCTGCTTTTAGCTAATAGGACAAGCCAGGAGGTAGTTAACATTTGTTTTTGTGGCCGTGAGCATTAACGTCCTGCTACTCACCTGGTTTATTTGTTCTTGTTATGTTATCTTGCATCTGTATAGTGCCTACTACCATAGTTAATTGTCCTTGCCTTCCTCCACCTCATATACCCTCCTTGCAGGGGGGATATTTTATATTGCTGTGCATGGCATTAGCTAGGTGTTGTCATAGCCTGGCAACCTGGCTTTTTCATGCCTCGCTGGTCTCATACCTGGTACATTATTCACAAACACCAATTAGATATGATGCTGTAGGCACTTGAGCTATGTTATGATATGGCTTTAGTGAAAGCACTAATGTTTGATCTGGTCCTAGAAGCAGTGTATACAGTCTATATGATGAGTTCTCTTATTTTGGTTTTATGGGTCTATATATCTGTTCATACTTGTGAGGTCAGTTTAAAGAACCGCTTTATGTGTTTATGCATTTAAGTGATTACCAGCATATCTCAATCCACCCATAGTGGATCAGTACCTGCTTCCATCAAATGACTGTGTAAATTGTAGTGGAAAGGGCAATGGGGCCTACTGTGGTAAGAGGGTTGGGAGCTTCAATGACATTTACCTACCCTGATAGACTAGATTGGAAGGATTAGCAAGATGTTAGAAAATACATGTTAAAGAAATCAGAGCGTTAGGTGAGTGGTCCAAGTGCTGCATGTCCCTCCTTCAACCTTCTAAGTGCTACCAGAGAGGATGTATTGCACCAATTGGAGGCTGCTTTTGCGCACATCACTGTTTCAGCAGAACATGGATATAAAACTGATAGAAATTCCAATGGCTCTCCCACATTTCCAAGGCTGTCAGGGTTTAGATCAGCCCAATACTCTAGCACGGGCAGGCAGTTGCAGGACCATGTATTTTCCCGAGCATGCATACATTCTAAGAGAACTGTGGGGAAGGTGATCTAAGCTAGTCCCTCATGTCAAGGTAATGCTAATACCATAAGTGTTAATCAACCCACAAATGTATTTCATGAGCAACGATTACTCAATGACTACCCTCTCACATGATAGCAGAAATGCCCCTGATATTGAGACTGAATTTCGTGAGGACGATTCTGAGACCGACAGCCCAGCGACATTACGTTTTGGGCATATATGTCAGTTTACCAATGAAACCTCCTTTGTTTCGCCCAAGGTTTTTGATCTGCGCAACAAGCTGAGCATAGAAATCTTTTCTGATGTGAAAGGACCGAAAAAATTAGAATTCCATTCAACCCCTTTGACAACCAAGAAAGGGGACACGTTTCATGATCTCAGCTTTGTACCATGGATATCAGAGCCTCTGGAGGCAGCAATTGCAAGAAGTGAGACGTGGATCCAGCAAATAAGGGTAAGGTTAACTCGTGTGAGAACTGTGGCAATGTAATACAAAGGAAAAAAAAGATTGTAGAAACTCATCAACGACCCACACGCTTCAAAGATATAACCAATGAGAATTATCTCAATTGTCAGCAATCCAATATCAGTTTTCCTAGTAAGCCTGGACAAATATGGCAAGTTACATCAAAATGTTGCACCAATAAGACAACAGCAAATGATCCAATTCAGAAGGACCTTCTTGCACTGCAGATAAATGTTAACAGAATTCTGAATGTAGCTGAAACAACGTGTGACCCTATCTGCTGTGGAAGAACGTGATAGAAGAGGCAGAAACTCGACCCATGGGCAACTATTAACACCAAAATAACAATCATTTTCACTATTTAAAGTCATCCCACTTCTGTTCAACTCAAACCCTTCTCTCCAAGTGGGCACAATGCAATCTATTCAAGATTTACAATAGTCCAACTATGAAAATAAGGAAGTAAAATCCCAATAATTACCAGACCAGGTCTCTGAAGTATTGCCTTCCCTGTCGGGGAACAAGGTAAGTGCCCCTTGCACATCCTCCACCCCCCCCTTGTCACAGATTTCACTCCCACCCCTTGCTGCCCAATTTACCTTCTCCTTTCTGCTTCTGCAACGGGAATAGCAGTGTTACTGTTGTGACCGCTCCCGATCTGCAACACACTGCCATGGAAAGGGAGAAGGGACTACATAATCCCTTCTCACAGTTCCATTGCGGGCATATTTTTTTTTTCTTCAGTTGTGAAACACTGACACCGAAAAGATTCTGTTTGTACCCCAGTCCAATGGGCCAGAGTACCATAGCAATAAGCCACGGGTTGTGGGGTGGGGGCATTAGTGCTTGTGGTAATGCCCTGGGTCCTGCGTTATGACCCTTGCTTAGCTTGGTCCTGTAACTATGGGCCCTGGGGCATTACCTGAAGTAGTAATGTGTCCCCAGCTTGGGACGTATTGCTTAAGTAAACAGGCATCTGCCAACATAAAAGGAAGTAATCTGGGGGGGGAGCTACAAATCTCATGTAGAGTAGACTTTTGCAAAAGGATGCATGATGGGCCACTTTAAGAAACCTATTGGGGAAACATGTACATTGGACACAGTCAAAGATTTAAGGAAACAAGGTCAGACTACAATGTATTGTGTAATCATGAAATATATACATACTAGTGCACAGGACCGTGTAGACGGGCCAAAGTACTGATTTTCATCAACACAGTAGAACCATTATAGATCCTGAGCCTACAGCTCCCTCTAGTGGTGATAACAGGCAAAGCTCTGCAAATTTAACCACTGTATATCCTAAGGTAACAGCTTCCTCTAGCAGAGATTCTGCAAACTCGGGCAGCCTCTATTGCACATGACAGCATCGGACAAACATACATCTGGCATTTTATTATATAGTAAGATGTGGTATGTAAGAAAACAGTTGTCATATTTCAAAACACAATCAATTAAATCAGTGATATACAGTGAACTCACGTATGGTGTCATTAGTGGTGACTTCAGTGATCTCATCAGTGATGTCATGTATGATGTAATTATGTATGTCACAATTGATGCCATCCGTGATGTCTTCCGTGATGTCATCATTGTTTTCATATGCTGCACAACAAGTGAGAGCATAATTAAAGTGGACTTGCGCGAAATGCAGTTGATGAATTTCATGGTTTTGTGGCCTGAAAAAGACACTGATGGCCCAAACGGAGTCAGAGACAGACACAGGAGACCAGACTGGAAGAAGTGACACATGAGCCAAGCTGATGGATAAACAAGTTTGCCATTAGGCACAAGATAACACAGAATAGAAAAGAGCCAGCTGAGACTTGGAAAGCACGTAATGACAACTACAATGATTGCCAGTAGGAGCTCTGTTGTTGTGGCTGTCTCTTTTATAGCCATATATTGGCACTGGCCCAAGTGACATTTTGTAGAAGCGGAACTAACTATTTTCCTTACTGGAATCTAAGTCAATAACAAGTCTGGCGGTTACATTGTCAGCATATATTTGGCAAAAACAAGTTAGCAATCATTATATTCTATAAATGGTATAGGCATAGCATTTGGAAACTAGTGCAGTGGGCAGTGGCATGCATTGGTGTGGCACTAGGAGTCAGTCAGGCTGTCCTGGGGTGGGTGTCCTCAACATTCCTCTTTCCTCCCTTCATCTCCTCCAACTAACCCAGAATATGACTCCAAGACTTATCCTTGGCCTCAAGCCAAAGGACCATATCTCGCCAGCCATAAAATATCTCCACTACCTCCCGGCGACTGCAAGGATCAAATTTAATATCCTCTGCACCACCCACAAGGCTATCTGTGTCACGATCCATGCCCCGGAACCCCTCAGGTATAACTGGCAGCAGTGGGGCTAAAGCCTTTCACACCGGCCCCAAGGGCCTTACAACTCCATCAGAAACATACATGGAGTCAGTCTTGGTGCCTTTGGAATAAAGCAATACCAGTTTTGGACCTTAATCCAACATGGAGGCCTATTACACAGCTCAGTTATTTAGAACCAAGCCATGTGGTCTAGTGTTTTGGGTGTGGCTGGGCCTGGAACTACTTGGCCTGGAACTACTTTATCTAGGCTATTTAAACCACACCCAAACAGCACTCCTGCAGTGTAACGCTCACCGTGTCCAGCTCCTGCTCATCTGCTTCTTTGGTGGCCCAATCCTGAAGCCCTAGATCTGGATTCCATTAATAACCTGGAAGAACAAGAACAGCATTAGCGAGCAAGAACACTTACTGTGAAGTACCGGCCTTGAATCCATCCTGCGCTTCGCTTACCTGGCCCATCTCTGGAGTTCGCTGCAACCTGCAAAGGTAAAGAAACAAGGACAGCATTAATAACAATTCTTACCTGGGCAAGCAGCGAGTCCTGGCAGCACCCTGCGCTTCTCTTACCTCGCCCATCTCCGGGTTTCACCACAACCTGCAAGGGAGAAGGAACAAGGTCAGCATTAACAAAGCACTTACCTGGGCAATCAGTGCTTCGAACACTCATCAATCCGGAACATCACCGTAACCTGTACAAAGAAGAGAAGAGAATAAAGGTTAGCAATTAACACCAATAAACAGCGGAGCGCTCCGCGCATCAATAACCCACTGTGGTCTTCGCCATCTGCGCAGCAACTCCGAGATTGCAACCATCCCTGTGAAAACAAAAAGAGACATTGTTAGGGGACAGCGTTTTGGAGAAAGACGCCTAGAAGACAGAGAAAATGGAGGGAAAGAAAGAGACAGATTAAAGACGTAAAAGACATTATAACTCACCTGGAAGTCAGCAAGCAGATTCAGAGTCACAGCCGGTCTGGACCTGACATAAGGGCACACGGACCAGTGAAGCAACTAGGTCCACGGAACACCCGCACCAACCACGAGCCCCCGCACAGAGACGCAGGACAGAGAGTTCAATGCACAAAAATCTAAGGTGAGCAATATCCCCATGGGAGGGGATTTGCACCAGAGGGAGGTGGGAGTACACCCATCACAGTACCAGTATCTTAACCCTCCATTCTCCTGTTATAGGCGGTACCCAATGTCTGGCACATGACCAAGCAGAGAGGGGTCTGGAATAGCGCTTAGACTTCCATCCAGCATCGTGTGGCGCCCCCGTGGATACCAGGTGAGTGTAACATCTGGGGCCTGGCACCCCTCAACATCCAGCTTTTTCTCCCGAAATACCTCCCTGCCAGAGTCCTGCGGTCTTCCGGCACCAACTCTCTGCAGGTCAAATGTTTCTCCAAGCAGAGAGTGGGAGGTAGATCCCTCTCCTCGGCTGCCACATCCCTCTGGAAAAGCTTCCCTCCTACACTCAAACTTGAACCAGATCTTCTTAAGTACTGGAAACTTCTCACAACTTTCCTTTTCTGCTCTTCCATCCCTATACCCCTCCCTTGCTAACTCTCCATCTGCCGCTGGACTGGGACCTGTTTCCTTCAGAGTCATACAAGGGCCAGACCAACCCCGGCATCCTCTGCCTGCACTTGCCCTTGGGCTCCCCTTCCAAGACTATTGCAACTTAGTCCAACTGCCCACTGCACTCCCCCTCCCCTCCTCACTCTCTCCTTCCCCTTTCACTTGCCACCTAGGCCCAACCTGCACTTGCCCTGCCCCCTTTTTGTCATGTGGTGTCTGGAAACACCTGTGTATAGGCACACTACAAATGTCCAATAAATAAAAATAGATAAGGGTAAGTATACAGCCACATCAAGGGGATTTGTTGTGCTGAATCTGATCACCTTAACTCTGTCTTAACGAACAATGTTTTCAACTAATTTCAAAGGTTTTGTTGCTGTGTATTTTTCACATTCAATCTGAGCACCTTAACATTCTCCTAACTAAAGTTCTTTCACTGAATTTCAAGGGTTTTGTTATATTATAGTATATTCAAGGCATACTAGCCATGGCCTTCGGCCGTGGCCACTGCACATGTTGAACCATTAGATTTCTCTTGGTCACACTAGCCATGGCCTTCAGCCGTGGCCACTCACATGTTGCACCAATAGGTTTCTTAAAGGGCCCCACTTGCCATGGCCTTCGGACATGGACATGGTACATATTACACAGATAGGTTTTCTTTGTGGCCAATTAGCCATGAACTTTGGTGTTGGCCATGGCCTCATGTTTGTGCTGTGGCCTCTGTATATGTTACACCAATAGGTTTCTTTGCAGCCCACTAGCCATAGCCTTTGGGCTATTATGAGCCAGATGAACCTTCAGAAAGACTTCCTTGAGAGCATGGAGGAGGGAATATTAGGGGCAATGAGGCAAATCACAGTCGTTACTGCAGAACATATTACAGGTTATGAAAGGTTTGCAAATTATGTTGAAAGCAGGAAGTATTAATATGAATATGTGTGCAACATCTATGTGTATTACACTGTTGAGTTAGCCTATTGGTTCATGGCAAATATGAGGTAAAGTAGAAAAACATATTTTACTGTTAGTATCTTTTTTGATACTGATGGCGATATGTTGTGTAGTACATTTAAAGTATTAGATACATGATGGCTTATTCTATTTGTAATTTATTTAGCAAATATATGTTGTAAGTATAAGTTAACCTGTATTCTTCAATCCACAATTGTGTTACTTTGTTTTGTTTATTCCTTTATGTTTTAACTAGATGCCCAATGGCATAATTATTCAGTCACAAATGTTTTTGTGGACCATGTCCGAAAACATGTAAAAACAAGATAATAACAGTTTACAGTAGAATATATATTTTTTTTAATTATTTGCATTTAGTTCATTTACAAGAATAATTTCGAGTAGAACCTTTGCAAAAGAACAAGTTAAAAACCATGTAAAGAAAAAAATTTAAACATTTAGAATTACATTATTTTACATTAGCATTAGCACACAATACTTTAAAATACAATTTAAAATACAGGTGCAAGAGATAATATACCAAATCAATTTACCATCTAAGCATTTCATTCTCCACTCAAAATACAGTAGAATATAAAAAGTGAAAAGAATAATATTGCATCAATAAACACTGAATTGCAATAGTTAAATCTTACTCCTGAGTATTTCATAGTGAATTTAACAATTGTTGCGCAGTGGTGCAATTCCTTACTTACCCCTGACACACGATCAATTGTACCAGGATTGTTAGGGCCATTTCTATGCAAGATGAGGAGTTGTAAACATATCTGTTCTGAACTATGTAAGCAAATATTGTCAACTATTGCTGGCAATTGGAATAATAGATTGATTGGTTCGTTTGTGCAGCAATTAATTTCAGTTTTACTCTCAAATTTAAAAGGACCAGTGGATTTAAAAGTTGGAGTGATCGTTTTTTTCCCTTTTTTAACTAGTGATTGTGGTTAGGCCTGATGCAGTTTCATGTTCTACTGGTGGCTTTTTAAAACATTTTCTTTTTTTTAGGTAAATGGTACATATCCAAGTGTGACATGTACAATGTACATAGTCTGTTGAATTCCAGCATGCAAGAAATGTCAGCTTTGCGTTTGCATCAAAGTTTAGTAAAAATAGACCAATGAGTTTAGGAAGACATGAGAGTGCTACGTAAGTCATACCTTCTTTGAAGACTGTGCTGCCAATGTCTGCAAAAGCATGGTATAGGGTTAGACATTTTGATATGTGAATTGTAACTGCAAATGCAAGAGACAGATTGAATTGTTCTCTGCATACATTCATATCATTAAAAAGAAGGAAAAGAGCTGTAACTATTTTTTAATTTCTTCAATTTTGTCAAACTTGTGGAGGGCAATGAATATTATTTTCATTGGGGTATGTTTCAAAGATGATCACTGTTGCAATTGTTCCTTTAACTAAACCTTGCACTACGTCAAGGTAGCATCTTAGTATCAGTCTACATTTTAGGCAGAGCTGATACTGTTTCCAATCCAGCTGGGTTTGATACAGATTTGTAGGTAATTTAGTAGTTCTGTTGCTTGTTGACAAATAAGGAGTAGTGTCATGCCATGCACTTCTAATCCTTGCAGGTGATGTGGACTATGGGTTGCATCTCTTTTTGCAGCATTGTTTTGTTAAGTTGGTCACAGTTTGTAAGGGTTAGAATTAATCACATGCATTTTTATTTTGTTGAGTTAATTGTTCCATTTCATTAGTGGCTGATGTGTTTTGTCCATTCAGCTCATATATTAATCTAATTTACAAGGATGCCTTTGCATCTTCAGTAAGTCCACCAATTCCAAAGCTTTTTAAAATGTGAGCATATGTTAGATCTGCAGACTGATTCATTTTTGGTGCAAGATCTCTGTACTGCAAATAATGCCACAGATTGGCATTGCCTATGCTGAGGAGTGTATTACAGCATTCTTTGTAGCATACGTTTTTAAATACAAGTTGCCCTTTCAATGATGTTAACGTAGGAGGTGTCCAAAGACAATGGGCCTCATTACGACCCAGGCGGTAAGGGGTTTACGGCAGCGTAAAGAGCGCCGACCCTTACCGCCTGATTACGAGGTCCCTTAGCGCCATGGAGGTTTTAACACCTGCTTTTAGCAGGTGTTAAAATCCATGGCGCTAAGGGACCATGGAGTTAATTACGCCACCGTAATTTACGGTGGCGTAATTAACGCCTTCCCCACTCCCATTATGCCCTATGGGGCAAAAATGGGAATGGGGAAGGGTAAATGGGGATTGGGGACTTACCGCCCCGCCAAGGTCGGAATGGGGCGGTAAGTCCGCCAACCACCATGGCGTAAACATAGTTTACGCCATGGTGGTAAAGTCACGGCCCAGGCGGTAACTTACCGCCTGGGTCGTAATGAGGCCCAATGACATGTTTTCCTCCAAACAGTATATAGTTTGTAGGAATTCCTACTTCCTTGATTAATTAAAGCAAACATTAGGTTGGAAACCATGCTTAGTTCATCTACAAGGAGGACTTTCATTTGTCATAGAATTCTGCACAATCCAGTTGCAGTTTCTGCAGACAATTTGTAATATTCAAATTTGTTTTGGTGCTCCATTGGGAGGAGGAGTGTTAGGCAGAATCATATGCAGTACCCTTTGGGAACACCACACACAATTAAGACTACAAGTGACAGTACATATTCACCTTTGGTACAAGCCCGTACCACACAGTAAAGTGGTAGCGATGGCTGAGCAGCCAGACTTATCCTAAGAGTAAAGTGAGCAGTATCAGAAGTTACACAAAGGACAGTAATTACTATGGTTCAAACAAATGCATGGTTTGATGGAATCGCTGTACTAAACGGGGGGCATTCAAATTGGAGACTGGTTCCCAAGTACGTTTGCTGGGGTGGTATCCTTTCCATTCCACTAAGTACTGGAGTCAACCCCATCTGTATCTAGAATCACATATCCTGGAGACTTCAAATTCAACATGATCATTGACGATCACGGGGTTAGGTCGATGAGTCGATCTTGTGAATTGTACATAAGGTTTCAATAAGGAAGCATGGAAAACGGGATGTATTTTCTTCCAAGATTCTGGCAACTGAAATCGAAAGGCCACTGGATTGATGACCTCCTTATCGGAGAAGGGCCTGTAATATTTGGGAGCCAGTTTATTTGGTCGCAGGTGTCGTGGTAAGAGTTTTGAGGACAACCAGACCTTGTCTCCTATTTTATATGGAGGACTGGGTCTCAGTTTGACATCAGCATATCTTTTGATATCCGTCCTGGTCTTTTCTACGTGCTCGTTAACATCTTTATGTACGTTTACCAGATGTTCAATCCAGGAATCGACCGAAGGAACCGGGGTAGGCTGAAGTAGAACAGTTGGCAGAACTGATGGATGGAACCCTTGATTACAAAAAAGGGACTAGTCTTGATAGCCGAGTGATCCGAGCTGTTATAGGCGAATTCAGTGACCAATCATCCTGGACCTTGGATGCAAAACAGCATAGATATTGTTCTATGGTCTGGTTTACTCGTTCAGTTATTCCATTAGTCTGAGGATGGTATCCCGAAGGCAATGCATGCTGTATACCTAACATTTGGTATTTGTGTTTCCAGAATTGGATATATACTGGGGTCCACGTTCGGAGATGATTTTAGACGGAAGTCCATGAAGTCTGAACATGTGCTTTAGGAATATTCCTGCCAATTCAAGTGATGAAGGTAATTTGTACAAAGGGGTGAAGTGAGCCATATGGGTGAACAGATCAATGGTAACCATTATGGTTGTATACCCCCTGGACAGGGGCAATTCCATGATGAAATATGTTGTTATAGTCTCCCAAGGATGTGCCGGCATTGTGGGCTGGTGGAGAAGACCTGCAGGTTTTCTGTTATCAGATTTATTCTGACTGCAAACAGTGCAGGATCGGATGTAAGCCTTTACTCCATTGATCATCTTTGGCCACCAGAATTGTTTCTGGATGAAGCGGATAGTGGCAGTAACGCTTCGATGCCCGGAATAGAAGGTACCATGCCAATGATGTTTGTGTGTTTGTTTATTTATTTGATATGGCGCAGCCGAGACCCGAGGGTAGTTGGGCGCAAGCAATACAGGGATACTTATCAGCTTAGTTACGCATTGTTATAAATATACAAGATATACATACACAGTGTTTATATACAGTACAGGATTACATACATGTTATAATACAGGCATAGTCAATAGTTCACTTGATAAGGGTCGGTGAATAGGTTACTGAGAGACGTAGGTAGAGTACCTACTGGTGGTAGGATGGCATATGTGTGGTTGGCGGGAGGTATGGTGTGCTGTCTCGGAAAGGGCGATACCTATGGCTTTGGGTTTAGGCATCATTGGACCATAGCCATGCTAGAAATTTTCGCCTGAATGAGGGGTAGGGTTGGTCGGTTCTGAGCTCAAGTGGGAGTTTGTTCCAGGATTGGGCAGCAGTAACTGGGAAGCTGGAGCCACCGGCTGTGCACAGTTTATACCTAGGAATTACTAGGGTGAAGGCGATAGCTGATCTCATGGGTCAGTTAGAGGTTTTCCTGTTAATTCTCTCTGTGAGATACAGGGGCGCAATGTTGTTTAGACATTTAGAGGTCAGTGATAGTGTTTTGAGGAGTACTCTGTCATTTATGTTGAGCCAGTGAACATTTCTTCTGAATGCAGAAATGTGATCTCTGTTAGGAATATTGAGAGCTTCTCTTCGGGCATTATTTTGGAGTCTTTGTAGTTTATCTATGATGTACTTATTGGAGCCCGCATAAAGTGCGTTACAATAGTCTAATCTCGATAGTATGAGTGCATTGGCTAGGGTGATGTGGTTGGTTTCAGAGAGGAATGGTCTGAAAGCTCGGATCACTTTGCAGGTGTAAGCTGTGGCGGATGCTACTGAGTTGACTTGCTTCTTGAGGGAGAGCGCAGAGTCGAGATAGAAGCCAAGTGTTTTGACAGCCGGTACCACTTTAATGTCGTTGTTGTCGATATTGAAAGTGGCATAGTTGGGGTCGAGTTTTATTATGGCCGCCTCTCTGAGGTACCCCGCAGGGGACTTGAATGGGGTCTGCTGCTGCGAGAGGGGAGAAGACTCTCATAGTGCGATTTGCTAGGAAGGATTGAATCCAGGTTATGGCATCACTTGAGAAATGGGCGGCTGACCTGAGGTGGTCACATAAGACTGTGTGATCCACTAGGTCGAAAACCGCTGATAGGTCAAGGAGGAGTAGCATAGCTGAGTTCCCTTTGTCTTTTAGCTCATCAATTTGAGTCTTGAGGCCAATCAGGGCTGTTTCTGTGGAGGGGGCGGAAGCCGGATTGGCGAGTGCCTAGCAGGTTGTTGGCTTCTAGCTGGTCCTGTATTTGTAGATATTCTACTCTGTCGAGGGTTTTGAGTAGGAAAGGTACTGTCATGATGGGTCTGTAATTTTTTGGGATGGATGGGTCTAGAGTTTGTTTTTTGAGCAATGGGAGTACCCAGGAGTGTTTGAGATTCTTTGGCACTAGGTTAGTTGTGAATGAGGCATTAATGAGCTTAGTGATGAAGGGAGCTAGGTTTCTGGCTGCATCCGTTATGATTTGGGGTGGGCAGCTATCACCTTTGTAGTTAGAGGGTTTGAGCAAGAGAATGATTTTTTCTGTTTCAATAATAGAGACTTTCCTGAATCTGAATAGAGGGGTGGTGCAGTCATGGGTGAGAGGGGGTGGTTGCTGTTGGAGTATGGTCTCTATTGGGAGGAGCAGGGAGTCTTTCTTTTTGGCAATTTTGACCTGGAGGGAGGTAATTTTATTCGATAGGGCATTTTGAATTTGAAAAGCCAAGAATATATAATATTGGCTCTCAGTCCTTGTGTGGGTATCACTAATCTCTTATCCTTAAAGAGGTAGCCATCCTTTGTGACCAGGTTCCATGGGTTGGCCTTGGTGTAATCCTCCTAGAGCTCAGAAGACAGTGTTTTGGTACGAATTTCTTCCAGTAGGGAATTGGCCTGGGCCACAAAAATGGTATCAAGAAACATCTCCGGAAAGACACATGCCCCAACAGGTTCATAATCGGGGCGCCTGGATAAGGCATCTGCTATGATGTTGTTGGTTCCAGGGAAGTGATGTATACGGAACTGATACTGGGCAAAAAAAAAGGCCCAATGAGCTTGATGACTGTTTCTGTACTCCAAGGACTGTAGGACTTGCAAGTTTCTGTGATCGGTCCGCACCTGAACAGGATATTTGGCACCCAGGAGTAAATGATGCCAGTCAGTAAAGGCTTGCCGGATGGCTAGTAGTTCTTTCTCCAGGACTGAATAATGGGTCTCAGCGGTAGTCAATGTTCGGGACAGGTAATCAATAGAGTGTTCCACATTGTCTTCGCATTCTTGTTTTAGGACTGCCCCGATGGCGTAGTCGGAGGCATCCGTTTCTACCACGAAGGGTTTATTTATGTCAGGTTGAGCCAGGATGGGACCTCGAGTAAATCTTTGTTTTAACTCCTGAAAGGCTGTTTCTTGAACGACAGACCACTTGAACGCTGTGTCTTTCTTTAGCAGAGCGACTATGGGATGGACAATGTCAGAAAATGTGGGGATGATTTCCTGTAAAAATGTGCAAGCCCCAGGAAGGATTTTATTTGTTTTACTGTGGTTGGACTTGGGAATCGTTGGAATAAATAAGAATGTCAAAAAAGGAACAGCATGTCTGAGAAGACTCTGTCCTGAAGCGCTGAAAGACCGCATGGGTGTTGGCGAGGCCGAAGTGCATAACCAGATACTCGAAATGGCCGAAGGGTATCCTGAAGGCGGTCTTCCACTCATCACCTTCCTTAATCTGAATAAGGTGATGGGCACCCCGTAGATCGAGCTTGGTAAAGATGACAGCACCTCAAACCGCCTCCAATATGTCGGAAGTAAGAGGTGAATTGGTTAAGACCTTGGTAGTCCAGGCAGGGCCGGAGTTCCTGGGTAGGAAGAATAAGGAGGCACTGGCTGGAGATTTTGATGGACGAATGGTTCCATTGGTGAGATTGGTATCCACATATTCTCGTAGGGCTCTCTTCTCAAGTTTGGATAGTATAAACATCCTGCCAAAAGGAATTACAGCTGAGTCTTCGGTGTCGATAGCACAGTCCTTAGGTCAGTGGGGTGGTAGAGATTGAACAATAGCTGTTGATAACAAGTCTAAGTAGGGTTGATAGATCTCAGGTGCTTGGGTTATATTGGAAACACACATGGGTGGTTGTCGGGGAACCTGTGAGTCCACTGAAAGGTTTTGAAGCAAGGTTTGAGACAAGCAGTGGGACAAGCAGAATTCTGAATCTAGAAATAGAGATACAGCTGCCCAATTGATGTACGGATTGTGTTTATGGAGCCAGGGCATACCTAGAACCATAGGATAATGTGTTGCCTTTATGATATCAAAACAAAGCCTTTCTTGGTGGTTGTTTATTGCAAGTAACAATTCCTTGGTTTGGTGAGTAATGGGGCTGGAAGATAATGGTTTCCCGTCAATCCCTTCGACAGCTTGAATTATTTCTTTGGATTCACGGGGTATATTATACCTTACAGCCCATTCATGGTCTATGAATACTCCCATGGCATCGCAATCCACTAGAGTCAGGATGGGGTATGTGTATCCTTATCAGTGGGTGACAAGAACGTTTGCAGAACCACCAGAGTGTTTTGGCAAGGATAATTCAAGGAAGGAACAGAATCGGAGCAGACATCTTTCTCCCAAAGCTCTGCTCCCTCAAGATCGGGAGCTGGCATTTCCCGACCGGCGGGGTGGTGCTATGAGCAATTTCTTACTAGATGTTTATCAGAAGCACAATACATGCATAGTCCAGCATTGATACTACGGAGCCTTTCTGTGGAGAGATCGGACCCCACAAGGTGGCCAATTGCATGGGTTTGCGTTCTGAAGAGTGTTGGTCCCACCAGCACAAGGGAAGAAGATTCCTTGCAGATCTTCTCTGTCATCGAAGTTTGCAGGGATTCACTGGGAGGTTCAGTCGTGGTAGTGCTCCTCTTCCTTCAGCTTCACTTTGGTTCTCTCGATCCAGTGGCGACTCTGCCTTCCAAGTCCCAGAGACCTGCTTTTTATGCAGTTTTCCCCCATTCGCACAGCCTAGCTGTAAATCACACAGCAGGGTGGCGTCCTGGCAGGACAGTCACCTAGCCAATCAAACAAGAGTGTGACTTGGGTCAGAAGCCCACAAAAGGATGGCAAACAAACGAACCAAACCTGGTTTGCCGTGCAGAGTAAAACACGAGAAAGACCTTTACAAAAATAAATGGCTAATAAACCCAGACGGAACCAAATATAAGTAAATGGGGTCGAGCGGATTAAAGTTTGGGGCTACTAACATAGCCTAAAACAGTACCAAGGCTATTTTCATAGACCGTGGTAGGAAAAATATGGTAGGTACCACTGCCACCAGCCAAATCTTAAAGAAAGGGAAACAAAATAATGCTCCATGAGAGACAGACAAAAAGGGATAACTATTAACCCTTTCCAGTACTCTATGGAAGATAGTTTTTACTGGGTCTGTGATTTTAAAAAGACTAATAACGTCAATGGCAATTTTACATGTTCTGGGAGACAGTCAGTCACAGAAAATGGAGTTCAAAGTGGGAAGTCTGAAAAAGACAACCCTGTGTCACTGCACTAAAGGTGCTGTGTGACACAGTACAAAGATAATGCCTATGGAGTAGGTGAGGCTCCACAGTCTATAAACACAAAAAAATTAACACACACAGCAAAACACATGTAAGAGTGGGAATAAAGGCTAAAAAAAATCCTAGAAATCCAGCAAAGTAAGTGAGGGACTCAGTAGGTAAGGGAAATTAGCCATTCTGGAGAATTCTCCCTAACAAGAAGTAATCAGTGTTAAGGTACAACTCCCACCTCTTAAACAACTAGACCTGTGGGGGTTGTTACAACAGCTGAAAGGTTGTTATTTGTTTTGCCTTCTAAACATTTCCTAAACATTTCCTGATTGTTTTAATTAAGCCAGTTTTGCCGGAACCAGCATCAACATTTACACACAAGGGCAGGGGTTTGTATTTTTACAACTGCAACTCTTATTTTCATATTTTAGTCCATGATCACTTTGTTTCAGTGGCATCTAGGTAAATGGTGAGGTGTTCATTTATCTGGGATCTGAGCACTGATAAATCTTGCTTAGATTGTTTGGATTGATAGATGGTGTTTTCTGCATCTTTCATCACTAATTCTGCATCATTTTGGGAGTGTCTTTCTCTAGTTGTCTTTCTTTTTCTTCTTCTCGTTGGTGTTCATTGTCTAACATTTCTCGGTACTTTTTAAAATTGTAATTTGTTGTACTGATATTATTTGCCTTGAATGCAGCTTCAAATGTTTCATGGTCACCTACCAATTCTTCCTCGTTTCTCCAAGGTTTGAATAGTTGCAGTAGGGCCATGTAATACAGTTAGCTATGCATGGCAGATTTAAATGATAATTTGACATAGTTAATTAGACTGGGTTTTGAAAATCTTACTAGATTTCCTTCACAATTTAATATTGAGAGATCAGTTATTTTGTAATATGTTTCTGCTGTTAGACACAAGTTCATTTGGAACCATTGAGATTACTCATTGTCTTCTATCTTGTAGGACATATCTACCATTTTTGTACTTTTCTTACAGAAAGTTCTGCGGCAACAGACACACTTTGGGCCTCATTACACAGTAGGCACCGCCTTGGTGGAAAGGGGATTTACCGCCCCATTCCAAGGTTGGAGGGGCGGTAAATCCCCCTTCCACCATTGCCCTTCCCCATTCCCATTTCTGCCTCATAGGGCTCTATGGGAATGGGGAAGGCGCTAATTACGGCACCGCAATTTTGCGGTGCCGTAATTAGCTCTGAGGTCCCTTTTTCGGGTTGGATTTTAACGCCTGCAAAAAGCAGGCGTTAAATCCCCCAACCCGCAAAGGGACCTCGCAGTAAGGCGGTAAGGATTTACCGGTACCGGTATTTTACCGGTACCGGTAAATCCTTACCACCATCCATGTAATGAGGCCCTTTGTCTGGAATTTCAGCTGGCATATTTTAAACTTTGCTATTTTTTTTTTCATGTGTTTTTAAGAGGGTCAGTGTTTGAACATGTCTGGTTAATATTTTGTAAGTTAACTGTTTTTATCAATTCTTATGTGTTCTATTTTTCTCGGGACCTCTTGGGTTGTTCCAATTAAGAGATTGTCATTGGCCCTCATTCCGAGTTTGGAGGTAAGTACCATCCCTTACCTGCATGGTGCAAATAGCGTGTCCGAGCTGGCAGCAGCCCGGTAAAAGCAGACTATTACGAGTTTGCGGGCAGGAGCTTTGCGCCATGCCGGTAAGGGACCTAGCGCCATGCCGCAAAAGTGCCTGAAAAACCCCCTACCGGCATGAATCGCACCGTAGACAACACTACCGCCATAGTCCAACGCGGCATTAGCAGTGACTGTAAATAGCGGTCACCGTAATTAGCGGTCACCGCTATTTACGGTCACCATTAAATTGCGGAACCGGAAATAGCATCATCACACAGGAATGGAAAGGAACACGGCGGCCATCTTTAAAAACACAATCCATTGCCATCCTCACCACACAGGAGCCCTGGCACACTGGTGATCGACCGGAAAGTTCCTACAAGCACCCGGGAATGCCTAAAGCACCAAAAAAGGGATCTGCCCGCCTCCGAAAGGAGCGGTTCAGCCAAGATGAGCTACAAATGCTCCTGGACATCCTACACGAGCATGCTGGGACTGTGTTTAGCAGCAACATGAGGAGGAAGGCTGTGCTGCGAAAGAAAGACTAGTACACCTTCTGGCACTAGTATGCCAGAAGGTGAGCGCAGTGGTCAACACTCCCTGCACCGTCAAGGATTGCCGCAAAAGTTGGGATGACCTGCAAATGAGGGTGCAGAGCATCCTTTCTGCAAAACGTGCCCAGGCCTTGGAGACCGGAGGTGGACCAGGTTCTCCAATCAAGCTCACGCCTTGGGAGGAGACATGTGCGAGCATAATTGGGGCCAAATCCATAGAAGGGGTCAGAGAAATGGAGTGTGTCACCATGTCATCCGCTGATGGAGGTGAGTGTCCAAAGTAAAAACTGAAAAGCCAAATGTGATGAAAGTCACTGCTAATGTCTGGCCAAAGAGTGACACCATGGTCGGCCACACATACACCCCCCTGTAATTTATGCCGAAGCAAGTGAGACCCAAGCCAGTGCCTGGTGTAAGGCTGTAACCTACATGACACATACAACACAAAACTGCAAATTCCATGAGGCACACAGAGTCCTTGATGTAAACACTGTGCATGTTAGACAGCACAGTACCTGGCCAACATGAGTGACTCCGACATATGCCTGCATTTACCACCCATGTATGGAATGATGTGCCGTTCCCTACACAAATGCCAATTACCCACAATTGTGTGGATGTGCAATTGTACCAATGTATGTATGCTGGCTATCCAAACATCACTATACCGTCCCTCTCTGTCACCCCCACAGGCAGTGAGCATGACAGTGAGGACCAACCGTGTCACAGTGAGGAAGCCACCACTGGTACATATACCACCAGCACCAGCAAGGCCCGTGGCGGGCGCACCAACCCCACCCCCACCCCTCTCTGCATTGCCTGCAGACACCTGCCCAACGCGACGGTCGGAGGATTCCAGTGTGGCTGGGGAGGTGGCAGCCACGGCCCCCCTCGCAGTTGAGGACAGCCCCAATGACAACTGGGGCACTATTGAGGACGAACCTGTGGAAGAGGAACCTGTGGAAGTAGTCCACACCCCTGCAGATTTTTCTACCCCCCCAGGTTTCCTTCAGTGACTCTGGTGATAACAACACACAAGAGCAGCCTGGGCAAGAACAGACTCAGGGATATGGCATTCCCGTATACAGTCACGTGGAGGATGCGCCTGCAGGACATGGCAGCCCGATCCCCAGCAGGGCCACTGGTTCTGCTGCAGCAGCACAGTGGGCTGACGAGCTCTGAACCCTAATATTGGAATTTGTACAGGACAATCGGCAGGCCAGGGAGGATTAGCGTGCGGATTTGAGGGCAATGGGCCAGACCATAACTGAAAACACAAACCGCCTCTGCGAGGTGCTTGGCCACATAGCGGATGCATTGGAGGGTGCTCCTACCCGCCAACCGCCTCAGCATGAGGACACACCGTCCAAGAGCAACTCCACTCAGACCAGCCCGCTCCGTCAGTCGCTTCGTGCACAGCGCCGACGGGACATGCCTCCCCCTATGGGACTAGTGTGTGGTTGTTGTGGTGGGAGGGAGGTGCGGATGTGTGGGGGAGTTGTGGGGGGAGGGGGTGAGGGTATGTGGGGGAGTTGTGGAGGGAGGGGTAGGGGGGTGAGGGTGGTGGAGGGTTTGTTAATCACATTCATATTTTCACTTTCAATACACCGGTTGTGTTACAAAAAAATAACCAAAGTGGACATTCATCATTGCACATGTGTCATTTATTCTAGCACAGTGCATAGTGTACATGTATCCCGACACCTAGTGCCCTATGTCCTAACATAATGTC
Source organism: Ambystoma mexicanum (assembly GCF_040938575.1). Lineage (NCBI taxonomy): Eukaryota > Metazoa > Chordata > Amphibia > Caudata > Ambystomatidae > Ambystoma > Ambystoma mexicanum. The sequence goes on from NC_090934.1 coordinate 527,311,812, forward strand.
ACCCTCTGCTGACTTGTGTGTCAGAAATATTTGCGATCACTGGCTGCCGCACAGCACGTCCCTCCTGTGCATCGGCACCGTGATGAGGTCCTGCCACATCTTCCTCCTCCCCTTCATCATCATCAGGTGGTTGCAGTTCCATGTCAGGGGGCAGGGGCACGTTCCTGCGGATGCACTTATTGTCTAGCATTACACATGCCATGATGATCTTGGCCACCTTCTCATAGCTGTAGTGGAGTGCCCCACCCGACCGACGGAGGCAGCGAAATCGTGCCTTCAACAGGCCAAAGGTCTGCTCAATTACCACACGTGTACGGGTATGGGAACGATTGTAGTCCTCCTCGTGCCTGTTCTGTGGGTTTCGGACAGGGGTCAGGAGCCACGGCTTCAAAGGATAGCCACCATCACCTGCATGAGAGGGGAATGAAGGTAAATGTTTGCACATTCATATTGGACAACTGTACTAGTCTCACATGGCTGCAGGTAATTTATGCCCACATGCACATGTCCCTGGATGCATTGACCCCATTTCAGGTCCCGCTATGTGTCCTGTGCAATGGACATATGTTGTGGGTTGTATCTTCAAGATTGTTCATGGTGTGCACTGACATCTTGTTGCACGTGCATCGTATATGCATACAGCAGTGTTGGAGTAAATTCACTGATGAGTGGTGCATGTGTTGTGGGATGTGGGCTGGTTACCTGTTAGTCATGTAGTGATAGGTGTCGGCCTTACTTCATCACTATGGAATTTGGTTGTCATGTACCGTTTCAGTTGCTTTGGGGCACAGTGTTTGGTGATGTGCACATCTTCACTGACGTCAACATTCCCACCCAGGTGGAATATGCATCCCCCCAATTCCCACCCTGGTGGAGTATGCAGCCACCCACCTCACAACCCCGATGCACTGCCATGGACCAGTCAGGCAACTTACCAAGCAGCCAGGCATGTCGTCTAGCATGTCGCTCCATGTAGCGTGGTAGCATTGAGTTCCGCAGGACCAAAGAGTCATGAGTTGATCTGGGATATCTGGCACAGCAATGTGTGATGATCTTGCTGGTGTTGCATACCATCTGCACATTGATGGAGTGGTATTGCTTGCGGTTGCGATACACCACCTCCATGGCATGCGGGACCACCAACTCCATGTGGGTGCAGTCGAGAGCACCTACACAATTTGGCATGCCTGCCAGTGCAGGGAAGGCAACTTTTGTATCGAATATCTCCTGGGGAGTCTGTGGTAGGGATATGTAGTCCCTTGGTGCTTGAGGAGGGCATCCAGCACTTGGTTCAGTATCCGGGAAAATAAGGCTTGTGATATGCCATGCATGTGCCCCACTTTGTGCTGGTAGGTGCCTGTGGCAAGGAAGTGGAGCACAGACACTACCTTCAGTAGAGGGGTGATGGCAGTGCGTATTTCTATGAGGCTCACTATGTCGTTGTGTATCAGGTCCACTATGGTGGTGATGGTGTCCCGGTCAAGCCGGTACAGGGTGTGGATCTGCTCAGGGGTTAGGTTGAATGGACTGGCTCTGATGTGAGGGATTGGGGGCTGCCAGTGTGGTAAGGGTGGCTGCACTGGTGGGGCATGCTGACCTGTCTCACCCTCCTCCTGCGTCTCCTCTGTGGTGGCGGCTGTTGTTGTTGTTGTTGTTGTTGTTGAGGCATTGCAAGCAGGACCTCCAGCTCCAGTAATGCTACTACTATTGGTATCATCTTGGTGTGGGAGGGGGTGTGGTGTGTGGGTGTGCTCCTTTTGTACTGGCCCTGACTCCATTGCCTCCACCTGTGTTGATTTTGTGCACCTGTGGCACTTGGAAACACTGGTCAGGATCTTTATGCCTGGTCGGCGATGCCGGTATTTACACCATGCCGGTATGCACTTTTTCGGCCTTCAGGTGGACATTATTTGCATGTCCGCCTCACTTATGATCATCTCTGGTTTACGGCATGCCGCTAATGCCAGCATGGTGTGTCGCGTGCACGCCTCCAGACCGCTATTTACGGCATCGTACTTTACGATGCCGTAATAGCGGTCTGGTTGGTTGGAATAGCCCATAGCGGTAAGCGATGCCGGTAATCCTTTACCGGCATCGTTTTTCCCTTACCTCCAAACTCGGAATTACCCTGATTGAGTTTCCAAAATTCTACAGCGGTACCTTTAGCATTGTAACCCCAATATTGCTTCTTCGAAAAAGGAAGAGGGGCTACGTAAAGGGAAGGAGCAGAGGTTGTTCTGCCACTGAAATAAGGTAAGGGGATCGAAGAAAAAAGTGGACAGAGGGTGGGGGAGATGGCAGCGGGGGAGCCGACCGTCAGGCCGCATGAAATGCATGCTTTCACTGTCAGCTCAAGCCTTTCTTCCTAGCCACGTGATTGGCTGGCACCCCCAACCAGGGTGCTAATATGGATTATAAATGTACCATAGGATGCAGAAGATGAATATATAGATAATGGGAGCTGTAGGCTAAAATATTTTTAGAGGTAGAAGTTCTTAACCTCTGGTATAGTGGTGTGAGGAAGAGGGATGTGGGGATAATGCAGAATATAGTGATTTTAGTAACGGTATAAGGAAGTGGAAATACAGCAATGAACACATTTGTGTTAGTGAAGTTACATGAGGGAGCACGGCATAAGCATACATATATAGATTAATGTTGAATACTGGGATGAGGAAGATGGGTCTTGGAGTAGTAATGTAGATTGCAATTGTGCAGTTGCCTATGGAAGAGGAATACATAGATATGTGAGCTGTGGATTAAAATATTTTAATAAGGAAGAGGTTGTAGACCCCTGGTGTAGAGTTATGAGGAAGAGGGATGTGGGGATAATGTAACATAAAATGTCAGTAACGGTATGAGGAAAGGGGAAATACAGCAATCAGCGTATTGTTAGTGAAGTCACATGAGGGAGGGTGGTGTAAGCATAAATATACAGATTAATATTGGGTACTGGAATGAGGAGAACATTGCTGTGGAAATTATATACATTTATTTTTGGAAGTAGCATGAGGCAGAGAGATGTATAGGTGATAGGAGGTTTGGTAGACATGATTGGTAGAGTGAGAGGTTGTAGAACTGTGGGCTGCTGGGTAAATGTTATAGATTTTAATTGGAAAACAGTTTGTGTAAGAAGTACATATAGGTGATGGGGGCTGTGTGATAACATGTGTGTAGTGATATATGTTGCAGTGGTGGTTTTATAGGATACGTAGGAATGGTGTGCTGTAATGGAAAGAAGTGTGATTGCAGCAATGGAATGAGACGGAGTGGGGAATAACATACAGTATAGTTTGAGTGGATAGTTTAGGATAATACACAGTATAGTTATGTTATTCCAAGTTTTATGACATATATGCCACGTATATATGCTTAGTTTGTAGAAATGGATGAGTTTGCTTTCTTGAGTAGGTTTCTTTGGTAATCTTTTTTCTGCAAATATAAAAGAAAGATTGTTGGCAAGTCTGAAAACTGTGCAATGCTATAAGTAGTAGGGCATGGCATTCAATAATCAGACCACCCAGCTTATGGCGATTTGGCGATTTGCAAAAAAACCGCAAAATTTGCCTTTTCCCGCTATGGCCGCTATAAATCATTAAATGAGCGCAAAAAAGACACATTAGCTTTATGTATCTTTTTCACGCTCATTTAATGATTTATAGCATCCACAGAGGGGTTGCCAATTGCAGCAGCTCAAAGGTTAACAACTCCACTGAGCAAAAAGCAAATAAACCGAGGGTCTTCAGTTCAAAGGTGTGAACCAGGGTTGACACCTTTGAATTCAAGCCCCTCCATGGAGCTGATCGAGCTGTAGCCCTCTCCCCCCTCCACACCCCAAAATGTTAGGCTGTGGTGACTCAGCCTGGCTGTCCTAAAGAGCGTGGCCAGACAGAACGGGACACAAATAACAAAGGCCTTGCAATTAATTACCATAGCAGCAGCTGGCAATTCCTATACGCAGTTATGTTAAAATCAAGTCAATACTGTTGGATTTGCAAATGCTTGTTTTTAGCAGGACTTCAGTGAAGGACACTCATAGAAACTATCTTGGGGAAGGAACCCACGTTTTGTGTTTTGCAGAGGTACTGGACCTGATTAAGTGTAACAGAGTTATTCTAGGGAGGGTCTGCACTGACACCAAGCTTGCCGAGACCAAGCTTCGGCAACAGCAGTATCCCATATCCTCTTCACATGGCAGCAAGCTCCTGTAAAGCGCATTGCTGCCACAGCTGTGCTGTGACCCTCACCAGTGATGTGGCCTGTCCACCGCACTAAATGACTTAAAGGATTTAAGGTGCCAGGAAACCTGGCAGGATTACTGGCAAGAGCGCCTACTGGATCCCTTGAGCTTAAGAAGCATCTTGAGGGACCCCTTCCCCAAATAACACAGTGTTGCTGTGGAGGATTAAGGCTTTGGGAGCAACTCACAGAACACTAGTAGCGATGGACCGACTGTGGGAGCACCTCAGAGTGTTATGCGGTTTCGAGAGTGCTTCCAGAGGAGCAGGCAGTGAATCTGGTAGAAAGCTGGAATAGGAACTGGGAAGGAGGTGATTTTCAGACGCAGGTGACCCACAGTGAAGACTAAGAGCTAAAGGAATTACATAAATGCCCTGATTTATGCAAAACAATTCTAGCAGTGCGCAGCAACGGACTGGGAGTATAGATCTGGGGGACGAATGCTGGCGAGGGAAGTGCCTTCAGCCTTGGAGGCAAGCCAGATGGCCTGCAGAGGATACTCCTGTCCTCCACTGAAGGGAGGATTCTCATGGCTCATTTGGATGGGAGACTGAGTCTTTTTGAGATTATCGTATCGACGTTGTCATCTTTAATTAAGATACACCTTCCATTTACTTTTATAGGGATCCCACCACCCCCATGCCATCTTTGGATTTCCTCTTTCTTCACTGCACTCACCCACTATCTATACCCAACGCTTCACTCCCCAGTCTTTTAAAATTTTCGATTTTGGTACTTATCTGCCAATTTAGGCTTTGAGGGTGTTTAGCTCCAATTCAATGTCATTGTTTTGAAATGTGTGGACCTAACCCCGGAGGACTGCCCGTACACATTCGGTTCACATGCCATGACTAAAGAGTGGTAGTGAAGCAGTGATGGGCTTCCAGAAATGGACCATAAGGGTTACCTTAACTAGGGACAGGTGTGCCTGGACGCACCTGTGTGAGAGGATCTCAGTAGGGGGATAGCAGAAGGGGCGCATTTTAGAATTTAGGTAGATCAGCAGAGCTGTGTGCGTGTGTGCCTGTATGTGTCTACATCCCAGTACTGAAAATGCAGGGGTTATAGCTGGGCAGCATTATGAAGGTACCAAAGCAGGAGTTGCGTAGAGTGCCGAAAGTCAGGACTGAGGTCGACTGGTAGAGCTATATTTAGGAACCCACAGTATAAAAGAGGAGCTGCAAGTCAGGACTGATGTGATTAGGGGAGATGGGATTGAGACCAAGTACTGAAACTGATGTAGCTCAGGAATGGACGGGGGTGCTCAGAAAGCTATGCAATCAGTGCCATTATAGTGCTTATAAATCAAGTGGCAGAAGGCATTAACTCAGAAGACTGCTTTGAAAAAACAATGACGGGCATTTCAGGCTCACAGTTTGATGCTATTGCTCGAAAAAGTTAGCTCAAAGGTTTGTTAAAAGTTCTCCACATCACCTCAAACATTCCTGTTTCAATGTGCAACACTCTGTACTGTTCAAGTTCTCTGTTTTTGGATAAAAAAGATGTTAAATGATGTATTTTTCGACAATAAATAATGCCGCAAAAAATGCAGTTGTGTGCCACAATTTTTTCTTTTTTGTGCCGCAAAATTTTCCATTTCATGCCGCAATATCCTGGAGGGTCATATGAAAGCTGACATCATTTTAAAAGAAGTATTAAACTATTGTGATGGGTTCTGTAGTGAAGAACATTTTGCAGCATAGAAAACCACTTGCGGTTGAAATGAAATTAAAGTGGAGGTTATAAAATATATTTTATTATGAAGGCAGGCTATAGGTTTACAGATGGTAGGTCATTTGAAAAAAATGTCATTCTTCTTTGTACTGTAGCTTGATAATTGAGGTATTTTCATTATGAAACTGTTCACCGGTATGAATAGAAGCACATGATGCGGTCACTATGCAACCACAAGTACTTTTAAAAGCACTAATGAACTATTGGGACAGGAGCTGCAGTGAAGCATGTTTGTAGTACAGAAAAGCAGTTACAGTTGAAGGTGAGGCTGTATAATACAGTCTAATATGAGGTCTGTTATAGTGTTGATATAAAACAGGTCATTTAAAAAAAATCTTTGTTGTACTCTAGCTTGATAATTGAGGTATTTATAGTTATGGTATTATGCACGGTGTAAGCACTAACACATGCAGCAGTCACTATGCAAGGAGAGGTACTTTAAAAGCACTAATGAGCTATTTTAATACATGCTCCAGTGAAGCATGTTTTCCAACACAGGCAACCAGTTGAAGTCATATTATTAAAAAAAGCGGTATCGAATTTTACTTTGGAAAATTAAGACCTACTATGGGCCTCATTACGACCCTTGCGGTCCCATAATAAACGGTGCCGGTACGGGACCGGCACCGTTCATTACGGGATGCCTGATTACGAGGTCCCCTAACGTGATCCGGAACAGACGTCTGGTAAAAACAGATGTCCTTTCCAGGTCCCGCGAGGGGACCAAGGAGCTAATAATGGGCCTGTTATTAACGGGCCAGTTATTAGCTCCATCCCCATTCCCTTTTGACCCCTATGGGTCGAATGAGAATGGGGAATGGTTTTGTGCATGAGGAATTACTGGGTCCTCCAAGGTCAGAATGACCCGGTAATTCCTCATTCATAGAACCCGGTATTGGAGCCTGGTATGGAGGCAGCCATGCCCTTATTAAGGGCATGCCTACCTCCATACTCGTAGTGAGGCCCTATGTCTTCTTGTATGTAGATTCTGGAATGTAGGTCCTGTAGATCCTGTAAATAGAAATCTGTAAAACTGTATATCGTAGGTTGTGATAGAGGAGGCTCTGAATCACAGCACAAGTGCCCTCTCAGAGTTCAAAGATACACCTGAACTGTCAAACTCAGGATTAGATGTAGGGGTTTTGGATGTGACTGGTTTATAGGTGTGTGACTGAATGTAGCAAATCAGAGCGTGTTACAGAGTAAAGGGAAAGAAGGGCTTCCATGTGCCCTGACATCCGTGGACATACGCAACAGTTCACGTATGGGCCAAATGTGCCATCCAGGCTCTTTTCCCATGCCCTGCAGGGAAAGAGGGCTGTGGAGGCAGCAGACATTGAAGATGTCCACGGATATCAGGAGACTCAACCAATCAGGCCTTCTCTTTGAGGAGGAGGAATTTAACTGCAGAAAATGACAGTGCAGCAAGCGCTTCATTTCTTGTTTGAACTCCTGAAAGCATGGAACTCAACAAGAAGTCTCTTTGAATTATAATAGATTAGCGATACCACCCAGCTTTGCACAGGTCTGTAACTGATAAGCACGTCGGGCTCTTCTATGGCCTTGTATATATTTTGTGTCATAACTTCCTATTCATGAAAAATTGCAAAATCGTCAATTTCTCAAAATTACCTACACTGATGGCACAGGGCCAGACCCTGTGCAGGTCGAATGGGTGGGGTTGATCAGATTTCACCATTGCCAATACACCGCAGACCGGTATGCCGAACCTCGGACCAAACATTTTTGTGAGGCTGTAGCCAACAATCGCAAAATCGGCAATCTCCCTAAATCACCTATATACTGATAGCACAGGGCCTGACCCCGCACTGTGCATTGGTGGGGTTGCTAAAACGTCTCTATAGCCAGAACACCCCAGACTGGAATGCCGACCTTTGGTCAACATTTCAGCCCACCAACTGTTATGTGCCTGGAGCCAATTCTGAACATACAAACACACTTTCACAAATATATATATATATTAATGTGCAGGTTATTTGGCTGCAGATATATGCAGAGTAGCTTGATTTCTTGCATAATCTTGGCTTTGAAAAGGGATTGTGTGGAGTTCATGTTATACAATGGAGTCAACTATTACCCATGTGTGAATATATGGTGCATTTTAATGATCCAGAAATGCTTATATTACATTGTGGAGGTTATAATTTAAAGTCTAATAAAAAATGTCCCATAAACAAAGTTAGATTTTTCACAAAAGTGAGGAAAAGATCCAAGCTGTTCTGTCCACAAATAGAAAAAGCAAGGTAGAATGTGAAAAAAGCTATATGTGCATTTCTACAATATTTTGGAATGTCATTTTTTGAAAATTATATAATGTAGAACATGATGGAGGGAACGTTTAGAAAAATGATGGAATGCATCTTACAAGTGACCATTTTCTTTGCAATATTCGGAATGCAGTGAAAACATTTTTGTGAAATAAATTCAATTGGAAGAATAGGACATGTAATGAAAACGTATGTGCAAATATTAAGATCACAGCTTTACAATAACACAAAGTCTCTTTTTCAAGTCAGCATTAAAGAGTATTCCCAAAAAATAAGAGATGTCATGTTCTTTGGTTAAGTAAAGTGAACGGAAGGTTGAAAAAGCTTGCTGCATTTTCAATTGTATGGCAGAGAAGAAGGTGGAACAGAACGTTATTCTGGTCAACTTCTTTCCTCTGTGTTATACAAATGTTTCAGTACTTTGAGCAGATATATTGCTTATGTAAATGCTGGAGATTCTTATGTAGTCTGCCTTCTTTATTTATCAACCTGAAGCAGAAGGACTCTATAAGGATCTCTAGTACATGTTTTTTTATTCTATTTTTAGACTTTGAAAGGTGGATCCACATGGAACGCAATTTTATTTTTGTTTTTTTATTTTTTTTTCTGGTGCAGAAGGACAGAGGATGTGAGAGGGGAGGGGCACCAGCCACTATGAAGGAGGGATAGGTGGAGAAGGGAAAATGTCGAGCGCTGCAAATGTAACTAAGGTAAGAGCAATCCTTTTAATGCGTCTACACAGCAACCTCGGTATTGCTGAAGATTTGGGTGGAAAGTATGTGTGTGGTGATGCATGGAGGTGGTGCTGAAGGATTACTGGCTCTTCTGGCCGCAAATTAGTGTGACATCATACTCGGTGCAGCAGACACGGGCAACCTGAGTCTTCAGCACTCCACCAACATGTGTAACAAACCACCACTGCCAGGACTCTCTCCAACCACCAGATGTAGAAGGTACCTCCTCCACTGTGTCATCATCCTCCTCTTCCTCCTGCAGCTCATCTGCTGCAGTGCCGCTGTTCCCTTCTCCAGGTCCTCTGGGCAGGATGCCATTCTTCCCAAAAAATCTGCAGGTTTTTCACAGTGGCTTGTCTCCTCTACTCTGCCAGATTGTTAATGAGTATAGGAAATGGTCTTTGGCCATGGCCATTCCCACTCTATATTTTAAAACATTTGAAATCCATTTCTCAAAGATGTTCATCAGTCACAGACTGATTTTGACCTGTTTTGACAGTGGTATTTTATGTATAAAAGATTGCAGCCTTTGAGAACTCACAATCCATTTGGGCAATGTGCAATTAGATAACATTATTTGCCATGGATTACACACTTTGGTTAAGCAGCATGCTACAGCCCTAGTTTTATGGTGACTATTGTGATACATTGCACAACCCCAATTAACTGCCTTTAAGCAGCACGGAAAAGAAATGACTGGCCTCAAGAATAACATAAGCCCAGGTACTTTTGCACTCTTAACGAAAATCAAAAGCTGCCACCCATAAATATATGCACAGTTAATATAAAAGTAATCAACACCAGAACAATAACTTGAGGGAGGAAATGTTCCAATAAATATGCTGGAAAAGTGTAAGAGATGCTCACCTTTTAAGTGAGCTCCCTGCTTGCACTTTCCATCAGCTGAGCAGGTGAGCCGGACCATGTGCAGGAGACCCTCTGAGCCTCTTACTGGAGTGTGCAGTGTTATTTGGTGTACCTCATCCCTGCTGTCTTCCCTGACCTGACCCGACTTCCTTCTCCCTTCTGTGTTCTCCTCCCTCCCACCTCCCAAGCCCTCCCACCACCCAGATTGGTTCCCTGTCCAGGCTTATCTAACCCTCCCACGGCAGCCACCTGCCCAGCAACCCCTGTGGCTAAGGGCCCCATGGCAAAGGGTGGGTCCCACTGAGGCGGCTCCAGCCAGTGTCTGCAGGTGTCCACAAGGGAAGCCAGCAGCGACTTAACAAGGTGGGAGCGCCCCCCCCCCCACCCTCCTTACAGTACTCTTAGACTTAGGTGTGTTTGTCTAGGTCTCTTCATACTAGAATTGCATTGTGAAGTATTTAAAAATCCATTGTGAAAGCTAGGGCTACCCTCCGCCCCCTTCAGGACTCTCAGACTTAGGTGTATTTTTCTAAGTCTCTTCATACTAAACTTGCATTGTGAAGTATTTAAAATTGCATTGTGAAACCTAGGCCTTTCCCCCCCTTACAAGATTCTCAGACTTAGGTGTGTTTCTCCAGTATCTAAATATCACTGTGATAGTAGTGCCACTCTTTGGTCGACTTCCTAGCTAAGCACTCATGCAGCAACTGTCTACCATTGTCTGAGATCCTGTCAAATTGTCCAATTTTCAACTTGTCTTGTCTCTCTGTCTCGTCCGCTTGTACCCTGCCCTGTGTCCTTCCCTAGTCTCCTCCCTACCCCTCCCATTCCCTTCCTCTTCTCTCCCCACCTACTCTATGGTGCTCTCTGTCTCTCCTATCTTTTCTAACTGCTTCTCTATTGACTATCCTGCATCCTCACTGAATCTGGTAGGAAGAAGTTTAAAAAGGATATCCTGATCTCCAACCATGGCCTACCTATCGCTGACACCTATAGCAGTGCTGCCTCCAGGCAAACCTTCACAGACATCCTCTTTTTCTTACCTTGGCCAGACCTATGGACTCTTCAAATGGTCTCTATGCGTTCTCCTTTCTCTTCTTCTCCCATCAATGGTGGTATCCGGTGGCAGGCCCTCCTGACCTCTTCCACTAATCTAAGGTCCTCATTAATGTTTACTTGAATGGTACCGTCTTGGTCCAAGCCCCTCAGGCCAATCTTTTCCTCTTTGATAGACGCTTCCTGCACTTCATTAACTTCCTTCCTTCTCCTGCTGTCCCCTCTCATCCCTCCACGGCTTCCTCACCTTTCTCACCTGTCTCCTCCTTGGCTACCATGCCCTTTCCTCCTTCCTCTTCTACACCTCCACAGGGCATACCTCTGATTAGTACCCCTCCTTGGAAGTCTTTCAAGGACGGCATACTTCTCCATATTGACACTCTTAACTCTCACTCAGCTGTCACACACTCCTCTGACATCTGCCACCTCCTGGAGGAACTGGACCTTGATGTCCTCGGTCTCAACGAGACTTGGTTCACAGCCAGCTCTGTCACGAGCTTTGACACTCTCCTCCCTGACGGCTACAAGATCATCTTCACGTCCCAGGTTCAACCGTTCTGGAGGAGGTGAAGCCCTGATCTTCCCAGAGTGGATTCCTGCTTCTGTCATTCCAACGCTGGCCTACTCCTCTTTCAAATGCTTCATATGCAGGCTCCCTCGCTCTCCTAGCCATTCCCTTTCTGTGGCTACTATCTATCGACCACCTGCTCAGATCTCCTCCTTCCTCTCTGAATGGGGGGGAACTTCCCTTCTTGGAGACTTTAACATCCACCTGGATGCTCCCTATCCTTCCTCTGGATTCTTTTGTTACCTCTGTGACTCTTTCTCACTCTCTATTTTCCCCTCTGGCCCTACTCACTATGCAGGGCACATTCTGGATGTTCTGATCTCCTCAGACCTTCCCCTTTCTATCCCTCTCACCACTCCTCTCTCCTGGTGTGATCTCCTTTCCTCCCAGCTCACTCTCTCTTCCCCCCCAGGCTGAGCCAATCCCAGCCCTGCCACCTACCTTCTCGGTTATCTGACCCATGAAGCGTGTGTCAGTTGAGGCTTTCACTGACACTTTCTCACCCCATCCCCTTTTGGCTGACTCACACCCTGACACAGCCCTTTCCATGCTCCACTCTTCTATATCTGATACCCTCGATGTTCTTGCCCATGTCATGAGGATCCGCCTGAAGCCCAAAGCCAAGTGCAATTCATGGTACGACTCAAACCTTGTCACCCTGAAACGCAAGTGCAGGGTTTCTGAGCAGAAATGGCATGATTCTGGTACATCCTCTAACAAACTGGCCTGTCGCCTGCTCCAAAGGCAATACCGGCTCTCTGTACGCACCAAGAAAAAAGCTCACTTCCAAGCCTGCGTCTCTGTGGCATCCAACAACTCGGCCGAACTCTTTCAAATCTGCAAGGAACTGGCCAATCCTGCAGCAGTCTCTACCTCTCCTGTCCCTTCCCAGGCCCTCTCCATGGATCTGGATTCTCACTTCATCTCTAAAGCTCAGGACATCCTGTTCTCTCTCTCTTCCTCTCCCCCTACCCTCTCTACTCCTGCTCTTCCTCTGGCCCCTCTTCGGCCACCTCTCCTCCCTCCTTCTCTGCCTTTCTCCTGTTCTCCCCAGATGAGGTTTCTAGACAAGTCTGATCTATGAAAGTCTCATCAAAACAGATTCATCTCTGTTCCTCCAAAACCATCAAGGACCACATTGATTCATTGGTTCCTGCTCTGGCCGACTTCTGCAACTACTCCTTCACCACTGGAGTCTTCCCATTCCGCCCTGAAGCACTCCCTTGTGCGCCCTCCTCTTAAGAAATCCTCTGCTGACCCGTCCTTCCTGGCTAACTATCACTCAATCTCCATCACTCCCTTCCTGGGCAAACCCCTGGAAAAGCTGGCCATCTCCCAGCTTAATCTTCACACTGAATCTGTTGGTTGCCTTCATGACCATTTATCTGGCTTCAGAGCTGCCAGAAGCACAGAAACAGCTCTCCTGAACATCCTTGAAGACCTTCTCTCAAGCCTTGATTCCAACACCCCCTGTTTCCTCATCTTGCTTGATCTCTCTTCTTCCTTTGACATGGTCAACCATGCCATCCTGCTCAACCGTCTCCATGACAACCTGGCTATCTCCGGTCAGGCCCTGGTGTGGCTGACTTCGTTCCTCTCTGATTGACCCTCTCTGGTCTAACTTGGGTCCTTCCTCTCCTCTATCTCTATCAGTACCCATGGTGTCCCCCAGGGGTCTAACATCTCTCCCTGGCTGTTCAACCAATAACTGGCTCTTCTTGCCCACCGCATTGCCACTCTCTGCCCCAATTTTCAATGCTATGCTGATGACACTCAGCTCATTTTCAGACTCCCTTCAGCCACCTCTTCGCCATCTCTCTTCTCTGACTGTTTCTCTGCTATCTAGGAGTGGTGTAGTGCCAAGGATCTCTGCCTTAATGCCAGTAAGACTGAGATTCTCCTCTTTGGCACACCCACTCCCTCCTTTCCAGTCACTCTCTGGCCGGCCTCTCTTGGCCCTCTTCCTGCTCCCACCTGTGAGGCTAAAAACCTTGGGGGATCTTCGACTCCACACTCTCCTTCTCTCCTCACATCTCTGACATCTCGAAGAAGTCACACTACCAGCTGCACCTCCTCAAAGGTATTCTTCCTTTCCTCTCCTTCGCCCAGAAGCTCACTGTCTCCAGAGCTCTGGTTCTCTCTAGGCTGGACTATTGCAACAGCCTCTTTATAAATCTGCCTACTTCTACTCCCGCCCTCTGCAACTCATCCGTAATAGGAATGTGAGACTTGTCATTGTCCTCAAGCCCAGGGATCGTATCTCTCCAGGACTGAAATCTCTGCACTGGCTCCCAGTGGCTGCGAGGATTAAGTTCAAAACCCTCTGCATTGTCCACAAGGCCTTCTGGGGCTTGGGGCCTGAATACCTTCAACTCTCTATTACTAAATATCTTCCTTCTCGAGCTCTTCGCTCATCCGCCTCCAAATCCCTCAGGGTCATTCGCTTCTCCAAGCAATGAGTTGGTGGTAGATCTCTTTCCTCGGCTGGGGCCTCCCTCTGGAACAGCCTGGCTGAAACTTGAGGAGAGACATCTCCGGTTCCGGAAGCACCTCAAAACCTTCTTCTTTGCTTTGGCTTTCTCTCCTCCTCTCCCTTGCTGAAACTGTACTGGTTACCTGGCCACCCTCTGATCTCGTGGCCAGGTCCTCTCCCATGCCAGTTACACACCTGCACTGCCTTGCTGGCAACCCACGCATTTGGGGACTGATTTTCTGTATCCCTTCAGTCCCAAACCAGCACTTGACACCTGATGTAAGCACTTACCCTTGCACTTGCCACCAGCTGGCTCTACTTCTCTTATTGTTTTATTTATTATATTAGCCCATGTACTGCACTGTCCTCTGCCCCCTCCCACTCCACACTATTCCCCTTCCCCCGCACTTGTGCGATCTGAATGACACTCGGCCTAGTAGGATCGCTGTCTTTGTCTTCCCTCTGTTCCCCATCCCTTGCCACGTCGGGCTGTGAAACACTTGTGTATAGGCGCTTTATAAATGACATATATCATATCATCATATCATATCATAACAGGGCACCTGAAATGAAAACAATTCAAAAGAAACACCACCTCTAGTAGCAAATGTGCAGAGTCAATACAGATGACACCAGACACTACACACAATGTAAACATGTGGAACGTGTGGAAATACATATGAACAGGTGGCAATCCATCCCGAATGAGAGTCAACAAAAACCATCATAACACATCCACACATCACCACAACCATACCTGTATGTACGCAATCACACACACAACTGAAGCCGCCACGCCAACCACACTGACACACTGATACCAAACATGTGGTGCCCCTGCACACAGAATGCAATATGAAAAACATCCAGTGCACACTCTAGCTATCTGATGGCCAAACCCCCACATGTCAGGCACATATGCACCTCTCCACCAGCAAATGTCACAGCATTAAAGTCTGCCCACAATACACATGACCTGCAATGAAATGATGCTCTATGAGAACATAGAAAATCCAAATGCATAGACAGACAAATAGACTGTGTTAAGCGTGGAAGGAAGTCATGGAAAACCTGTATTGAAATTAACTATATACATAAAAAACAGGGAAGGAATGTCTTTAAAGTCTGGGTAAGAAAAAAGAGGAAATAAAGTCAAACATGAAGTCTAATCCTAAACAAAGTGATGGAAAAGCTGTACTGAAATGGAACTATATACATGAAAAAAACAGAGAAATGTTTTCAATGCCCGGGGAAAAAAAGAACAGAAATGAAACCTATCCCTCACTAACTACATACAATGGCAGTGGGCTAGTCCTCAGCAATTTCTGACAACCTTTCCACCAGGGCTGAGTCACAAGTCACATCCTCCTCTCTCAGGCAGATCTCTGTTGTTGCTTAGAGAGCTTGCAGGGTGGTCCCCATTTGCTCTTCTGCTTCCTCTGCTGACCTCCAAGTTGTCTCCAGGACGTAGCGCCAACTCAGTCCTGGCCACCACCATCATGTGCACCTCCCTTGTCCACAGCTTCTTTGCTACCAGCTGCCTCTGGTATTGCCAGAAGACAGAAGACTGCATTCACCCCCATCTTCCTCTTTCTTCATAGGTGCCATCTGCCTCCTCGTGGTGGTATGCCCTATCAGATTCTGCCTCCTCACAGTTGTCATCTGGTGCCGCTGTGCTGAGTACATGCTATGTAGGTATGCCCTCGGACATGATGACTGTTGTCGGGGCATATGGCACCTGCACTGCTCTGAGGTGCCTGCTGACCCTCCACTGCCTGTGTATGAGTCGCTGCCTGGGTAGGCACAGTGACTACCTCATCTGACATTGATGGGACTCACACCTCAGGCAGGGACGTTAGCTCCACCAGTTGGGGCGTCAGTGGTGGGACTGGGTCACAGGCAGACTTGCTGGAATGTGGCCTGGAAGGCACCCTGGAGGATGACTGGTGCACAGAGGAGGAAACGGAGCTGGGGGCCGCTACAGATAATAGCCCACAGAGCCCACCCACGAACATTGTTGTTGCCAGCAAGGCAATGATGTGGCACAATTCATTGTGATGATACCCAAGCATACCACAAATAGCCTGTGCATGATCACGGATAACTGCAGTCTGCCTAGTGAGACCAACCAACACTGGCAGCACATGATCTGCGATGGGCATATCAGCGGGCATGGGGATGCTGGTCTGGGTGGAGGCATCCCAGAAGGTGGGCACTGCTGCATCCGATGGTCCAGGGACAGGATTGTGTGCAAGCACTTCTGATGTGGCCTGCACAGCATCATGATCCTTGGACAGGGTTGCAGCATGCACACCCTCCTCGACGCCAGACCTGACCCTATGGGTTGGGTGGCAACGGCCGCCTCCTCCACCTCCACCTCTGTCAACCTGGATGACTCCAGAGTGTTTTCCAACTTGAATGGTCCTTGTGTTGCATCACCCTGTCCCACCCTTGTTGAGGTGTGCCCTCTCTCCTTCACCTCCTGGTACTTACCCCCAACAGCCACAGCCGATGGTCCAGGCACTCCATAAGCCACATCGCTCCCTTAAGATTAACTGTCCCAGGGGAGTGGCTGGGGTCTGCACCTTGGTCTGGTGACTTGGTCCCTGTGACCGCACTCCACAGTACCACTTCCGTCCTCTTCTCCAGCTGCAGCAACTGTGGGAAAGGAGACATAGAACATTGAAATCAGTCTACAGTGTTAAAGCATGTGTGGCATACATAACATTCACAGTAACATGAAGTTGCCATGTAATTGTAATTGGTTATTTATAACATGCTTAATACCCAGAGGTTTCTAAGGGCGGCCCTGGGGATCGAACCTGTGTGGCTCCCCATTGTCTTGTTTCCAAGGCGAGCACGTTGCTCCTGAGTTATCCTCTCGAGACCGCCATGGGTCAACCAGCAACATAAACACACACACATACACAAACATCCCCATGCAATTCCCATGAAAACAGACACACCAATCCACGGTCAATGATGAGCACACTAGAATCACATTCACATGTAAACACAGCACAAAGACAGCAATTAACAGACACATAGCATGAAATATGACATGGCACAATGGCAATGCCAAGGTGACCCAACTGCACCCTGCTGTATTTCTATGGGAGTCATGGCACATGGGCACAGGAATGGGCAGGGATTCAACTGGCAGGTTGGACAAGCATGGAATACATGGAAGCACAGATGGACCAGGGTACTGCAGGGTACACATTGGTGGAAAGTCATACAGTGGACTGTTCACTTTCAGTAGACACTCATGAATGCACTATGCACAGCAGGGCCATGCAAACACCTGCTTGGGCATCTGTCCACACAATTACATCAAAAAACATGCCTCGCTGACAGCCTGAACTGTGAGCATGCAACACATACATGCACACATTGCAGAGGCACACGTGAGTATGCCGTAGCCCCAAGCACAGACACTTGGGATGATCACACATCAACTCAGACTACACATGCAGTAGCATGACAGATCACATGAATGTCCCCAAAATCTAAATGCCACAACATGACACCACCAAACAAACATGCACACATGTAACCTGCAGACATTCAGGGTGCATTGCCACACATTGCAATGGTCCACACAGCATTATGTCCATCATGCATGCCACTCACATGGGCACAGCATCATAATATGGCACCCTTACTGTCCAAGCACATCTAA
This sequence comes from Ambystoma mexicanum, assembly GCF_040938575.1. NCBI lineage: Eukaryota > Metazoa > Chordata > Amphibia > Caudata > Ambystomatidae > Ambystoma > Ambystoma mexicanum. The sequence goes on from NC_090934.1 coordinate 527,329,453, forward strand.
CCATCAAGTGGCATTGCATGTTCACGGTTGGATCAACTGTACAACTACAAACACTGCAGATGCTAGCGCATGTCCGATCAACAGATATCAAACTTCACTCACGATGAGCATTGTCTGGGGGCTTCATGCTGCAGTGGATCACTGAAACACACATGCCACATACAGAGGTAGTAACTACAAAGATGCAGGCCCATTCATAACACACATGTACTGTAGAGCAGTGAACCACACATTTGGAAACATGTATTGTCCATCATATATTGATCTTGTTAGTATATGTGGATTGGCCGGCTAACTTATGCCATATGCTGGACTTCAGCATTGCAATGCCCCATGTGCAGTACTGGGCTGTGTGATGCAATGCTTGTTGCATGGACCATCAGTCATTTTGTATGCCACTTTTGCACGTCTATGTGTCTACTAACGGACAAGACCGGGGGATGGGGGTGCCGCATGTCAGCAAATGCCACACATCCATGGCTTACAGCTCACAGTGTGCCAGGTCACAATGTCAGATGGATTAGTGTCCAGCCATTTTGTGTCTGTCTGCACTTTGATGTACATGTTCATGTGTGTCAGATAACACATGACTTAAACTGCCATTCTCTCTCCGTGTGAAGGTGATGATGCAACAGATACAGAGGAGGAGGTCGTAGAAGAGTAGCTGGTTTGTCAGTCCACCAGTGGAGGGTGTGGTGTCCTTTGCCAGGAAAATCCACAGGCACTAAATGTGATTATCAGTTGTGATCCTGCCTCTTCTGACTCTTCTGACCCTGCAGATTCAGATGCAGAACCAGATGTAGAAGACTCACGGTGGAAGAAGGGGGGTGACCCATCAGGCAGATCAGATGTAGTTGTTGAGTCTGTGGCAGTGCAGCAAATGTAACATTGCCGGTCAGTGGGGACCCCCATGTCTGCGGTGGTTACGGCTGCAAGACCTCCCTCCAAGGAGTTGGTGTCAGGTTCTGGGGCTGATGTCCAATGAAGGGTTGAAGACCTGCAGTCAATGACTAGAGCACCATGGTGGTAACAGGCCTGGTCCCTTTTCCTGCAGACGTGGTGGATGTGTGTATGCTGGAGAGACAGTGTGGGAACAGCAAATGTTATGTGACGCCATCATGGCTATATATTGTCGTGTTGCAGAGGGCATAGATCACCCAGCACAGAACGTGTCCACACCAGCGGCCCAGGAAGGTGCAATGGCTTCAAGATATGCAGTCCTACAGCTATTCCCACAGACTGGGTGTGGAGGCCAACATCAAGGGCAGACGGGTTTATCTGAAGTGTCTGCAGGAGTCCTTGAATGCAGATGATAGGGCACATAGAGAGACCCTGATGCGTGAGATGTTGGCATGTCATAGATCCAGTCAACATGAGATAGAGAGCTTGAGGGCTTCACTGCATGATGAACTCTCAGACAGGACACAACTCCACGAGGAGATGGATGCCTTCAGGCAGACACTGTCCCAGGAACTTGATGCATCACAAGTGAGCGCACATACAGACTCTGTGGCCATTCCGGATGAAGCGCATCATGACCTCACCACCTACGGGGTGCTGGTGCATGCATCTGTGTCATGGCTGGCCCTGGCCAATGAAGACCTGGCCTTGGCACTGCATGGATTGGATCCACTGCCACCACCATATCCACATGCAGATCCACCACAGGATGGCCCAGCACACCCACATCTCCACAGCCACCTCTGCTGTGATGTCCATGAGCACATGGAGCAATCGGGATTTTCCTATTTTTGATTTTGATATTTTTTCGATTGTTGACTTCTATTCATGTGGATATGGACATGCACCCTCCACTCCCACTTCCCTCCAGGGTAGACATACATTACCCCCAGACCAGGATGTACATTTGTTATTTCCTTTTTTCTACATGAAGAGTGTTGTCTGATTTCTTTTATTTGTTTACCTCCTTGATTGGGATGGACACATTCTTATTATTTCATACCCCTGTCCGGGATGGAGGCATGTGTTGTTTTCCCCTGTCTGAGATGTACTGTGTTTTGTTTTGTTTTATTTCGACATTGAGAGATGTGCTGTTGCCCTCGCAAGGGAATGATGAGTGTATTACTGGATAGACAGTCATGCACAATGGTGTGAACTGCCAGGCTGACTTGAGAACAACAGCATGATATGTGAAGATAACAATGGGTTGATGGGCTTTTTGCACATATGTGCAGTATGCATAATAGGTTTGAAGAAAAAGTGGCAGAAAAGGCCAGCAGGATACAGCGCATAGAACGGTAACTTATGTGGCTGTGATAGGGCTGCGGCTGCAACCCCTCTTTTTATCGTATTCGATTCATTAAGTTGCCACTTGATAAAACATTTTTTAATTTTGCATTTTTCTCTAGTATTCAAAATACACACTAGCCAAGATTAAGGTACAATTTTAACAATCAGTGGCCTTATACATGTATTTCTGGCTGATTACCATGAGCATCTTCTCTCACTGAATAATTTTGTTGTTCTTTTGTCTTTTTTCTCTCTCCTCCCTCTTTTCATTGTTTTATAATGTGTTATGTTTTTTCCACCGAATTACGCACTTTTTGTGTTTTCATTTTCTTTCTTTGAATTGGGTTGATTTGATATGTGCATTCGTTGCAACTGTCTGTTACTTTAAACCATATACTCAATGTGTTGGTTTGGCAAACCCTAACTGCCTCCTTGCCCTGGGTCTGGGGACTGGTTTGTTTTGCTATTGAATCATGCTTAACAAATGTTTTCGTTGTACATCAATGTTTTATAATTTTGCACAAGCAGCCTCAGTAGAAGAGCGGGAAGCTCGAAACACGTGTCAGGCTGCACCAATTCTGATTAAAACCACTCATTTAATTTGCAATTGCTTATTATTCTATGTGTGTGCGCAGTTTGAGAGCAAACCCTTTCTTTCTCTAATTCCAGTATGCATAATATACTACCATGGTTGGTGACATACAATGCCCCATGTTGTTGCAGTGATCCTGAATCATCCAGTGGTTGCACTTCATGGGAGGTCCACCCTGCATCCCTTCACCACCTTAGTCCCCATGCCCTCTGCCAGGCACTGGCCCTCCATTAATAAATGTGGAGGTACAGTTTCCGGTGGAGGTTATGAGGGAATGAAATCAGTGATGCTCTGTCAGCAGGTAAGGTTGAGCATTGTCATTCGTGTTATATCTGTATTGGTGGTCAACATGATCTTTGCATTCATTCTCACACATGTGCTTTCTGTGGGTGTAATAATTTAGGCTTGCTGAGTGTCAGTGCAGAGGTGTGTTTGTCCACATGCTTGTGTGTGTATGTACTCTTCCACATAATTCTGTGTGCATTGTTTCTGAGGTTTCACTTTGTAAGAAAGGTATGTACCAGGGTAAAACAGACACAAGTGACCACAGTTCAAGGGTGTTTATTGAAATTATCATGGGTGTGAAAAACACCTATCTAAATCTAAGATGGGAGCAAGCTACGACCATAAATATTAATACAGTCCTAGTGGAGTCTCAAATAAAGATGGCCTATACTAAAAAACCTATTGCCAATCCTTACAGTTAAGTTATAAATAGTGTGGGGTAATGTTCACAAAAAAGAAAGAAGTGTTCATAAAATGATGACAGGATGTTCAGGACGTTGGCCACCCTTCCCCATGTTTTTAGCATGGGACAAGGCGGTTCACTCAAGCATAGCACGCTCTTGGGCTTCTCCGGCACAAGGACACAGTTCTTTTTACCAATATCAGGGCCAAGTCTATTACGTCCTGATGTACCAAAAACAACGAAAAAAAATCCTTTCCAACAATTCATTTCAGATGATTCACTTGTTACCCTGGATCACCCTCAGCCACGCTCAGATCATTTTTTATTCAATTAACCTCCCTCAGCCGAGCTCAGATCAATTTTAGTTTGCAGGCATCCCTCAGTCCAGTCCACATTTGCCACAGCAATTTCTTCTCCAGTGATTCACAGTTCACTGCGATTTCCCCTCTTCCGGGTTCAGATCTGCTTTTATACAATTAGTCTCCCTCAGCCGGGCTCAGACCAACTTCAGTTCATAGGCTATCAAAGACCTTTGAATGTGCACAGGATTTAGCTTGACCTCCTGTAGGACCACTTTGATTTCACAATTCAATAATTCTCACACGCTCAGTTGGCTACCAAACAGAGACCTTTGAGTGAGCACCCACGTGGCGCCAGCCCACTATGTATCTGGTACCTATTTCAATTTCATAAAGTTCAATCACATATGAGTCATCTTTCCTCATACAATGTTGCCACTTGCAACCTTGAGCATAACATAGTCTGATCTGCTATCATACTCACCGGCTGGGCTGAATTCACTAGCGTTGCTTTTTTGTCAGAGCCAAGGATAGTACCAAGACAGCCATCGCTTCTCTCTGCTTTGGCTATCAATGCGGTAGGGCCCTGTGTACCTTCGACACACACTGCACCGTTCTTGAACTCCAATTCCCGGTCTTATGTTTCTTTTACTCGTGGCCTCTTGAAAGTAGCGGCTCTTCTCCAAAAAGGTCAACGATAGTACCCTTCTTGCCGGTCTCTTTGGTCTCACCGCCTTTTTCCTTGGTTTAAACTTCCATATCGGAATTGCTGCTTCCTTGTGTGTTTTGCCTTCCTCAGAGTTTGCTTTCTTGCTCCCCTTTTTATCCGTGTGGTGCAGTGTGATCGAAGTCAGGTGTGTGTAATTATCTGAAATTGCCTGACTCTGCCTGACCCTTTTGTTGGGACAAGCCAGGTACAAAGCTCTGTTGTTAGTCCATTGTCACTCACGATGAACTGTCCATGAGAAAGTGTTTGTGTTGGGAAAGGGGGTGGGGTTGAGTTTCTAGGTATCCTACCTGTTAGGGTAGGGTAAAGGTGTTACAGGTAAGGGAATACTGTATCTCACCATTCAGTGTCCCACTTCCACTCCCCGAAGAACCCTCATCCAGGTGATCCTCGTGCATTGGTCCACCCCCAGGAACTGGATCCAATAGTGATGTCCGTGTCCTGACCACCTGGATTACAAAACCCCCGGGGACTAGCGGGTGATTCATCTTCAGGTTTCTAACAACTTCCACAACTGACAGACAAATCATGGTAAATTGCAGCACTTATCACACTTGAGCCATTGGTAATATTTGTCAGATTCTGGATCTACAACCTCATGTTCGTCCTTCATTCTCTGTGGATGTGTACTTTGTGTTTTAGGTTGTTTGCCACTTGCCTCACTGACTGTTATGATGTCTTCTTACTGCCAACCTTCTCTGCCCCCACCCCATGTGTCCTATGGTGCCCTGCAGGTCCACACTACTGTTTTGACCGGTGCCAGAGCCCATTGCACTCCCTAATCTGTTCACATCACCTGCCCTGCTACAATTCCCTGTCTTACACAAACGTACATTGTCAGTTCTACACATCCTCAATTGCTCACCTTCATGTCTTGCCTCTAGTAACACAGATCTAGCCATTTGTCTCAATTGACTCCACAGGACAGGTTTGCCACACTTGATGCATCTAGCGGTGTACTGGTTAATACATTTGTACCCCTAAAAGACCATAAAAGACCTTGTCTCCTTCCGGAGAAGCCCGGAAGGAGACAAGGGTGGCCGTAGTGAGAGGCGCAGTTTTGCTGTTACTCTGGGAACTTTTGTGATCACGCTTTCATGTTCCAATCCAGCTGACAATGCCCCTTTAACGTGATCCTCGGTGGAGACACACCCACCAGGAGATGCAGTTTATTACCTGGACACCTGACTCTTGCGGCGAGAAGCCCGGAAGGAGACAAGGGCGGCCGTAGTGAGAGGCGCTGTTTTGCTGTTGTGCTGTGTGTCACGCTCTGAAACACCTGTGTACAAGTGCAATACAAATAAAATATCATATTACGGAGTAGGGGCTCACCCCTAAGCACTATTCAGCTGCATCAGCCTCCGGAACCCCTCCGCTGTATTTATGCAAAGAAAGAACAGCAAAGGAGCTTCTCTCCTCCTATATTTACTAATTTTCTGGGAGCAGCGGGAGACTGTCGGAGGTACCTCCTTTGATCCCGCTGCCTATGCAATCAGTTTTGATATTACAGTTCTCCGTTTTCCTTCTGTTTTTCATTTCCTGTTGAACTCTACGGTTGTATTCTAACTGACCTTTTCACAATTCACCTCGGTAGAATTGACCTCGGGAGAATTGACCTAATTTAG